>NC_064628.1:285094858-285694858 GCF_023864275.1 Schistocerca cancellata
CTTGAATCCTCATACAAAGACTACAAATAGAACTTCTCAATGCTGTCAAAAAACAGAGTAACTGTATCGCGTACAAATATAATAGTAGCTTCTTTAACTGCAATGGTGAATTCAACTCATTACAAACTGAAAAACAGTACATAGCATGCACACATACTTTAAACAGAATTAATGCCCCCTTAGTTACAACTGAGAGCTGAATTAAAAAACACACACTCTCAAGCCTATGAATAAAATCTTTTGTGTGTAGCTGGGGAATTAAAGGCTACAAAATAACATTATTAGTTGTTTCATAGCACAAATGCTTATATCTCTAACACAAACTGCCAACCCTTTTTCAATGGAGAAAGTTAAAACTGTGATATGTCACTATAAGTCAACCAATATTATTAATGGTTAGCAATAATCATGAATTAGAAAGCCACTTGTACAACAAAATCTGACTACTATAGTCACTACAATAATAAAGAACTCTCAGTTCCAAACAAATTAATTTAGAGGAGGACAGATATATCATTCCCAGTACTTGCACCCCCCCCCCTCCCCACCCAATCACTGTCCAGAGTAAAATCTCTGTTCTAATTAACAGTAAAAGCAGAGAAAACTGTTTAGAGTTTAACACTTTGAAAGGCGACAGTCCCATATGCATGAGCAGTTCAATAAAACTGTATTACATTTAATGAGTCTGAAACTGACATGACAGATCGTGTGCAAGTTAATATGTTCCAACTAAATACTGCTTATAAAAGAAAAAAATATTTTTATAGTGACTATGATGTTCTGCCAAACACAAATAAATTTTCAAATTTCTCTTATGTCTATACTCTTACCTGTTCTGATATGAATAGTATTTTGCATCTCTTGGTATAGTACACAATTGTTTGCCAAAACAGCAAAGCACTTGAGGATTGAAAGTATATTTATGACCGCAACAATAGCCCAATGCTTGCATGACAGGATCAATTTCTTGTTCAAATACTTCTGATAACTGCAAGAAGAAACACAAAACACATTACCTTCTGGAGTAACCAAAACTGCATTATTGATGTTTGATACATACGAAAACCAATTATTTGTCTCAGCAGCAAAAATGCTCTTACTGTAAGCCAACAAATAAAAAGCGTCCCAAACATTCGTAATTCATACAAAATATTCACAGTTGATTCCATAAAAGCAAACTATGTACTTCCCCCTTCAATTTTTTAGCACTCCAAGATCATTCCTATATTAACAGGTGATATACTTTAAAATTCCAGACTTTTCCTTTTCACTGATTCGTGACACCCCTCTCTATTTCCTAAACTTTCCTGCTAGTTTTCCAGATATAATTGAAGCATACTTTATCTTAAGCTGAGTCTATATGACACTTACATCGTAGAAAAATTTAGAGAATCTCTCTGAATTGCGAGATGTCCTAAATAAATCTCTGTTAATAGATTGCTTACTGTGTTTATTTCCAAAAATCGATATTTATGCCATGCTATTAACTTCTCACATAACTATTTGACAATGACTATCCATTAACTTTCTCCCTTCTTAATGCTTTAAGATGGAAGTAATTATTTAAAAACCAGAAGTCTCTGTTCTTGTGTCATTATTGTCATTGCAACAATAGCACTATGTCAATCAACATGGCGCCTTTCAAAATTATTTTCTAGTATTTAGAAACCCACAGTCATGCAAATAGTACCATGAGTAGTTTAAATTTTTTTAGAATGTCATTGTCAAACATTCTGAATTCATTACAAAGTACTCATCAACTGAAAAGTCACACACATGGGACTGCAACTGATTTTGACTTCTTAGTAAAGCATCATCACATTCAAAATATCTGATGAGTTACCAAGAAGTCGAAATTACATATAGTCATTGAGTTTCCCTTTAATGAGTATGCCTGGTCTGTGTGGTACATTATTACTAATGCGCCCCATTTTTGTTTGGGCTTCCCGCACCAACCTTCAAGTCACTATGTTACAGTTAGTCAATACACAAATGGAACATATCTAAAATAATAAGCACATCACATCCTCATACCCATCACTTATTTCTAAACAAACAACATAGTTTCTAATGGCATTACAGCAATATTAAAAATACAGAACTCTATGATAAGAGCAAGGATAACATATGACATTATTTCAAAGACAGTTAGAAGACAATTTTTGATAATATTATGCATTGGCCTAAAACTAAGCTAAATTCAACAACGCACCATATCTCACACTATAACTGTGATTTACAAACAGATCTGGATTTTAGCCAAAAAGTACATAATATTTGTAAAATTCAGGTGTCAATTGTTTATCCTCTTTAGTGATCTTTTACTAAATTTATGGTTTCACTTATCCCCTTCACCAACTAGGGGAAAAACTAATGTTGCAATGACTTTCTTGAAGCAAACCACTAAAGTGTTCACAGTAGAAATCTTCTGAGTATTAACATTGCTGATGACCATTCTAGCACTAACAAAGTGAAGAAGATAAATCATTTTAAATAAAAATGCCTTTACACATTCTGGAAACCTCTTCAAAATTTTCAAATCAGAAATAATAGTGTTGTATGTGTCAGTAATCTGAAGACCTACCTTAGTGCAATATCTATAAACTCTAGATGTCTTCCTATTATATAGCCAAGCATTGTCAAACATCAGCCAGACATCATCTACATATTCCCAGGGATCTGAATATTGCCCAGTATCCAGTTTCCGTTTCACAGTGGACAAGTCCATTGCCTTCTTTACAATATCAAAATAGTCAGGAATCCCCAACGCTTGTGGATCAACAGGCTGACGAAATGGGAGAGACTCAGGGTCTTGTCTGTATAGTTTCTCTAGTGTTGGCATTAGGGCTTGTCGAAGTTCATCTGGCTTGAACACTGGAAAAGCAAAGTAATGCATATATATATATATATATATATATATATATATATCCGAAATAAAATTTGTATCAACAATCAATCTCTCTCTCTCTCTCTCTCTCTCTCTCTCTCAGCCAAGTAATGTTTACATGATGAACTCACAGCACTTTTTCTTTTTATCTGTTGCACCACTTGCACCTCCGCCCTGACTAGGCTCAGGAACAGTTGGTTTAATATCAGCTGCTGCATTTTCAATACTGGATGACGACATCGGCGTTACTGGCTCTTCCTTTGTTACAACTTCCTCTGAAATAATATGAGTACAAATTAATATTATCCAAAATTGGGAACCAAAGGTTACCAGTACAAAATTAGACCTAAGCAGCTCTACAATATAACAATGAAAACGTTACAGAGAATTAAAGCATATATCTGCTACTAAACAATTTGGTTCTGAACATGACCAAAACACATTATAAAGAAATGAAATACAGAAGGCTAGTAAATGATATTTTCTTCATAATTGTTAACTTCCTCATGTATCTTTAAGCTCTGTAATGCAACTAATAATTCGTCACTCAGTAATGACACTGCGAGAAAAACAAGATTTCTTTTCTCTTATCTCTTCATCATTTGCACAAGTGCATTAATCCTACTGCCTTTAAATTTAAATTCTTTAGTTCACGTGTCTCCTTTAGTTAAGATTACTATTCCTGTAACTTGCAAATATATGTATATGTGAACCTGAATTCTCTGCCTGATACTACTATCCATACTAACCTAAACCGTTACCTACACTCTTTTTTTAGTTTTCTTTCTTCAAATTATTTTTAACTTAGGTCATAAATATTTTGTCCTTTTGACACAGTCGAATATAAATAGTAACTTCCATGCCATTCCTAATTATTACAATGAACTAACAAATCACAAACTGTTCCAAAATTATCTATTGATTGATACACTAGATACAAGTAAAATCACAAGAAGATCCAGGCACATCACATGATTTCCATACTGAGGAAGGGGTACCAATTTACCATCTGGAAGTAAGCTAACTATCCTACAAATCACTCTGCCACCACAACCAAGATGTTGACGGTAGCAGGCGGCAGGAGGGGGAGGGGGGGTTGCAAAGCAATATCACCTTCTAGCCAATAGTTTACATACTTTTATCTCCTTTCCATTTTATTATTAACTACTAAATAAACCAGCTAATTCCAAAATCAACGGGTAGCATGTTTATCCACCACTGTCACACTTGCCGACACTTTATCACAACACATCATACTAAAATATGTATTTTGGTGAGATCTTTAACCCAGATAACCCTGATGTCCTTCTGGAAGGACAATGTCATTTAAGTGTTGAAATTATTTATTTCTGTGAATAATGCATTGTTGCAACTGACAGTGGCGCATCTTTAAATGAAGTCCGGTCAGTCAGGAACGCACTACCACAGTCATTTAGACACTATCGTTTACAGTCATTGAGAAATTGTCTCTTGAAAATAAGTCCAATTTTAGTGTGTATTACAACTGAAAGTTTTTGTCAACTGTAATTCAATGATGTTTTGAACCATACTTACAGAAGGATTTCAGAGTAATATATTGTCATTTTATACTCATAGAAAACGATATACACTATTGGTTCGTTTTGGACATTAAAACAAATGATGATCAAACACAAAATAGTGGTGTGGATGTAACATTACACCCTCCTATAAATTCAACTGATGCCGTAATCAATCAAAATTTGGACGCCGAAGAAAATCCAAGTGTAGATAAATTACCAGCCAGTCAACTCAATGCTATTGCACTTTGTGATTTGGACATTTCCGCCATCTCAATGTTGTGAATACGGCACAAAAACAATCCTTAACCTCTGATGTGGTTCCACGATCCTCCCGCAAAACAGCAACAACAGCAACAAAAACAAACAAAAAACCAGGAAGGTTATCCAAGAAAACATTTCAAAACTTCAATAAATATAATTTGAAAAGTGGAGAAATAGGTATTATGATGCCTGATTGGCCTCTAATGTGCACAGTTGACATGAAGGAAGGGCGAACACCAATTTGATAATGAAGTGCTTCAAATAATAACCACTTACACAAATCAGTATGCAGCCAAAAGAAATAGGCCAAGTGATTGTTCAGAAAATAAGATGTTGGCATTTATTGCAATACTTCTGCAAAGCAGTTATGTAACTGTCTTTCGCAGAAAAATGCAGTGACAATCAGATATGTATGCTTGTGTCTGTTATGTGCGGATGTGTGTGTGTGTGTGTGTGTGTGTGTGTGTGTGTGTGTGCGCGCGCGCGAGTGTATACCTGTTCCTTTTTCCCCCAAGGTAAGTCTTTTCGCTCCCAGGATTGGAATGACTCCTCATCCTCTCCCTTAAAACCCACATCCTTTCGTCTTTCCTTCTCCTGCCCTCTTTCCTGATGAAGCAACCATGGGTTGCAAAAGCTTGAATTTTTTGTGTGGATTTGTGCAGTTTCAATGACATGCTAAATTAAAGACATCTCCAAAAAGTGTCATTTTAGTACAGTTTGTCGTACTAAAATGTAAGAGTGTGATGTCAATGGATAAACATGTTGTCACTCTTCCTTTTTATGCGCTTCACTCGGGAGGCCAAGAAAATAGTAACAACAAAGGAATTGCCTCTCATCAACTTACGGTTTGTCGTACTAAAGTGTAAGAGTGTGATGTCAATGGATAAACATGTTGCCACTCTTCCTTCTTACGCGCTTCACTCGGGAGGCCAAGAAAATAGTAACAACAAATGAATTGCTACTCATCACCTATTAATGCGTGTCTTGCTTACCTTAATCCAGTTGTTTATAAACGAAATCAGCTTTTCTCGTTTTCTGCACTGCAAAATAGTCTATGACCATTTCACTGAAATCTGAAAGATTCCAACAGTTCTTTTTCAAGAGCACACATTGCTAGCGAACAAAGTCTATCCTCATTCATAGTATTTCACACAAATGTTTTCTTCAGCACTGCGAAACAGTGTTATGCTGCTCTGGTCATCATTGGGAACGTCACTTATGTGCAGCAATTTAACATTATCAGAAAAATCTTTTTCCAAGTTGTTTTCATCTGAAGCTTGTACAAAGTCCTTTTGGCTGAACAGCACATTCATTTCACAACATGTCTGAAGACTGTAATTTTATCAAATTAACAGCCTCTTTCAGTTCTTTTTCTGGGAAAACAATTCGATTTTTTAACAACTATGTTTCAGATAACTGCGCAATCGATAAGTGAACATGGTGGGGTCGCAGATGTCTCATGGACACACCTTTCTTGATTCCATGAAACATCCTGTTTTGCAGTTGGTCCTTCTTGCTCCCAGTGAAGGTCAATTTTATGGCCATAACATTTGGAACAGATGCTGCAAGTGAGATGAATATTCAATATTTTTCATTGCATCAGTATTCCTTTGCTGTAATTCATTGAAAAGAATGTCACAATAAAACATGACTATTTCAAAAAATGTTACCCAAAGAGGAAATCTTCATCTTGCACGAAACCCAACAGCCCCTTAGCCTTGTTTACTGTCCTGTAATCATTATCACCATCAATAATTTTTTCCATACATTCAACAATTTCCTTTTAGTATCCAGATATAGTGGGTACACTCTGCAATGTGAAATTCCACCTAATGGACTGACAACAGGCAGAAATACATTTCTTTGCTATCTCGTTTAGAGTGGCTGAGCGTTTAGAAGATGGAAAAAAGATACAAATTCCTTCCAAGTTGCTGAGGAAGACCAGCACTTGCTTACTGGCTTTCAAGTCACTTTCAACAAACAAATTTAACTGATGTGCAGAGCAGTGAATAAAGTGAGAATTTTCATACATTTCTTTGTCATTTTAACTTCACTTCTGTGGCCACTCCAAACACGAGTACATGTAGCACTGAGCTATCAGTCTCTTATGTGTTTCATGTACTTTCATTCTGTTTAGCTCACTGAGAACAGCTACAGTTTCATTGTCTGCACTGCAACATTTTGGCCATACAAAGGAAATAAAATCATTCATTAATATTTCCCAGCAGCTCATAGTGAATTATTAGGACAAGCTGTGACAAATTTGCAGTCATTGGTTTTATCAACTTCAACAGTAAGATAATTTGTCTTTGATAGATCATTCCTGATGAGATTGAAGCATATCTCATAAACTGATTCCAGGAGTTCATTTTGAATTGTTTGGAAAGACCTTAGAACATCCAGTTCCTTGTCATCCCCACGCCGCCCCCAATGTGTTGCTTCAAGATGATATCAGTTTCTGACAGAGCAATGGTTTCTCAAAAAATTCCTGGGTTATAATTTTCTGTGTCGTCATGGTCCTGTAAGGTAAGCTTTAATTTGCCAGAAAATTTAATGCAGTCTATCAGTTAACTCAGTGTATACTAGTTCTTTGACATGTTTTCTTTGTAAGCCTTCATATATATTGTCCACTTTCCCTAGCACTGATTCAATAAATTTAAATGTTTTTCTCTAGAATTATGTTTTTTTCACCTTTGCATAAAAATTCTTGTAGTACGTGATACCATTCTCAGATGAAGTGCTGTCACTACAAATTGTAACAATCTTAACACCCCTTAGCTGCATTTTACATTGTTCTCTTAAGACTGTGTACATACCCTAGCCTGGATTTACACTATTTTTATTCTTGACTGATGTTTTGATCAGGTTATCAGGTTTGTCCAGATCACGTTCCTTCATCTTTAGTTCATGCTCCCCCCCCCCCCCCCCCAAAAAAAAACACCCCTCACTAGAATTCAGGCACAATACACCCACAAAAAGAAACTGGCTAGTAATGCACTACATCCAGTGAACACCGTCAGCATTGTGAAACTCTTGCTAGGTGGTCACATGTCCACTGTCCTATTGTAATGCACTCTGGCGAGACATTTACACACTTATTTCTACATTAGTTAAATTGCCAATGCCTTAAACAAATAACTATTTAAAACACTATCAAAAGAATAACATTAAACAACGATTAATGGTGCATCAAAGCATAATACAAATATCCTGAGACAGGGATTCACTACTGAAGTTTCAGTCACTCTGTTTCCCTTTTGATGTAAGCAACGGAAAGCAAATAATCATGTGTAGGGTGGTAGGATACCATTAGACTGAACAAACGGAGCCTTTGGGAAGCCCATAATAGATGTACTCCACAGAAGTCATGCCCCCCCCCCAATACCACTATTACATACAGTTAACCAGCACAGCCTTAATATTAGCTACACACGTTTTTTAAAAAATCACTTAGTATCAACAGTTCCAAAAATGCTGACTTTCATTGTTTAAATTAGTGCAAGAAATATTGGAAAGACGTGCTGATAATTTAGATTTGTAAACACTGAGAAATTCATTATATATATATATATATATTTAAAAACAAAGATGTAGGTGTGGATGGATATGTGTGTGTGTGCGAGTGTATACCCGTCCCTTTTTCCCCCTAAGGTAAGTCTTTCCGCTCCCGGGACTGGAATGACTCCTTACCCTCTCCCTTAAAACCCACATCCTTTCGTCTTTCCCTCTCCTTCCCTCTTTCCTGATGAGGCAACAGTTTGTTGCGAAAGCTTGAATTTTGTGTGTATGTTTGTGTTCGTTTGTGTGTCTGTCGACCTGCCAGCACTTTCATTTGGTAAGTCACATCATCTTTGTTTTTAGATATATTTTTCCTTCGTGGAATGTTTCCTTCTATTATAACTATATATATATATATATATATATATATATATATATATATATATATATATATATATATATATATATGTGTCAGGAAAGAGGGAAGGAGAGGGAAAGACAAAAGGATTTGGGTTTTAAGGGAGAGGGTAAGGAGTCATTCCAATCCCGGGAGCGGAAAGACTTACCTTAGGGGGAAAAAAGGACAGGTATACACTCGCACACACACACATATCCATCCTCATATACACAGACACAAGCAGACATTTGTAAAGGCCTTTACAAATGTCTGCTTGTGTCTGTGTATATGAGGATGGATATGTGTGTGTGTGCGAGTGTATACCTGTCCTTTTTTCCCCCAAAGGTAAGTCTTTCCGCTCCCGAGATTGGAATGACTCCTTACCCTCTCCCTTAAAACCCAAATCCTTTTGTCTTTCCCTCTCCTTCCCTCTTTCCTGACGAGGCAACCACTGGTTGCGAAAGCTAGATTTTGTGTGTATGTTTGTGTGTCTATCGACCTGCCAGCGCTTTTGTTTGGTAAGTCTCATCATCTTTCTTTTTAAATATATTTTTCCCACGTGGAATGTTTCCCTCTATTATATATATATATATATATTTTAACTACAAGCCATGCCTGGGCAGCTCATTAAAATTATGAGTAAACTACTCTAAACACCTTCCTCCTACACAAAAGAAGACTGATGAAACTGTTAATAAATATATTATGCAGTCTGTATCGCACTGGGGTGTACAAGAAGAGAAAAAAATAACTAATGTGATAGCATGGTAACATTATAGTTTGTAGGTCAATATTACAGTACACTAACCTTTAACAAGGACATTACTTTCTGATGTAGTGTTGCAGTCATCCATTGGTTCAGTCTTAATCTCTGTCTTGATGCTGTCTATATTAATACCTTTCCCACCTCCACCGTCATGTTGATCATTCAAATCATTCTCTTGCTTTATTTCCACTTTAATATCATTTTCTCCATCTGCATGCATGTTATCCAGCTTTCCTTTTGTAGCTGGAGGTGGTGAATCCACATCCTTAAGAAATAAGAAACATTTTCATGTTATCTGTTTCTCTGAGAAACTATTACTTTTAAAAATTGCATGTGATAGGGGAAATTAAAAATGACAAGAGTAACAAATATGAAAATGTTTATCATTTAAACAGAATGGGCAACTTGAATAAATGAACCAAGTTGTAGCTATTGCTAACATAGTTTATGACCACAGCTAATATGGGAGATCAACAATGGGACAATGCTTCCACACACTCTTAGGGGTTGCAGATAAAACAGATTCCATGTCATCCCTTAGCCGTAACACTAAATCCGGACCTCAGACTTGGCTCAGCTACTACTTTTTTGTCACTGTTATTCGCTTAAATTACTCCATTTACAGTAGTTCTTGACACACAGCATGGATTACAGACCCTCTACATGCTGTATGGCCTATTCACATATGCATTTAATATGACCCATTCATACCTGGAATTTTATTGTAGTCATCTACATTACTTTTTATAGTGTATAGTATATAATTTTGAGTGACTCCGTAATAGACACCTCGCGCCCAATAATGCTTGCAGGGAGTTTTCCTAGGTGGGAGGCTGGACTGGCATGCTCTCTGTCTTGGATGCCAACTGAGGAGCTAGTCAAGTGAGAAATAGCACCTCCAAGGTAAAGAAAGCCGACAATGGCCAGGAATGCAGTGTGCTGACCCCAAGCCCCTCCATATCATAATACAATGATGTCATTTGCAGAGGATGACATAGCAGACTACTGGTCCAACTGGCCTATCCGAGTAAGAACATGGAGCTTTGCTTTACTTTGCCTTGACTTTTGTAAACAAAATGTTGTCCACATTATAATTGTTTATGGTCAGTTGGTAGAACCAAATTCAAATTAATCTAATACAATATTCTGTTCAAGATTAACTGACATCGGTAGAAAAACATTACGAATAATTAGTGAGTGGTAATGGAATATGGTTAACTGTACTACCTGCACTGTTTTCATGAAGTCGTCACATTGCTGTGATGAGCTTTTACAAGAACATTTGTATTTTGAAAGCACAGGATGAATCTCATTTTGTCTAAATTCAAATATATGTGGGTGAATGAAAGGAGACCAACTACCCAAAAAACAGGCACAACTAGAGTGCAGCTCTTGGAGACAGAACATACAATCATAGCAAATCTCAAGCTTTTAGAACTAGCAGGTCACTTGTATTTAAAGGAGAGATGCCAGTTAGAAAAACAGTAGATTAAGACTATAATAGTGTTAAAGTGAAGGAAATGTCAGTATATAACCAAGAATTGATAGAATACATAAAGTGGAAAACAGGAATATTATTATAACTTTAGGATACAACTGATGAGATTTAACAATACACTTCCCGCAAAATGTCAATCTCTCTTCAGGTAACCTGTCCCCCTAAAAAAAGTATTTACTTATATAAACATTCTTTTACATGCACCTCATTTCTTAAACTAGACATAAATTCTGAGCTTAAGATTAAAAACATTAGTGTTTTTGGAAGGCTCTGCTCCAGCCGTCCACTCTATGATGACCGGAAGCATGAATTGCACACACACCATTCTTATGAGTAAGAAATTGTAACTTCCATAATCATTTAATCCTGAACAGCAGTACAATATTTATCATTGTTTTATGCTTCTGAATAACAATACTGTACATACCTCATTGAGAGAAGCTGCAATGGCTGCCATCTGGCTGGACAAACCACTTGTCGTGGGACGTGACTGAGCAGCTCGCTCAGCTGCAGGCATTCCCTTTCCTAGACTTGCTAACTGCTGTTGGGTCATTGATGCTGTAACAACAGATCCTGCTGTAGATCCAGGGGCACTTTGCGGAACAAGCTGTGGAACTTGTGCTGTAGGACAAGGCAAAGCTGCTGAGCTAACAGTCTGAGAAAGACCTGGGGAGGGACCTGAAACTGAAACACTGTCTGAACCTTGGCCTGCTGCAGATGGGACAACAGAAACTCTTGGGGCAGCTGCTGCATTTGAGAATTGGGTCTGGAGAGTGAACTGGGAGGTAGCCGATGGAGGTGTCTGTGCACCAGGAGTTGTGTTGCCACCTGCAACTCTTGCTTTCACCTGATCTGAGAACTGTGCAGTGGGAGATGCTGCCAGGCCATTGTTGAACTGACTAGTTGTCACTGCTGCAGCTGCACTTGTTGGCGGTACAAATGAAGCTGTACTCGACAAACTTGATGTTACGGAAGTTCCTGTGGGGCTAGGACCAGGTGGTCCTACGACCAACTGTTGCTGTTGTGGTGGTTGAGGTGGCTGTTGTGGCTGCTGCTGTTGCTGTGTGGGTTGTGCTGGGAACTGCAGACGAGTTGGCTGTTGAAGTCCTGTTAATGTTCCTCCATGAGGGACACCTAAAAATGAAAAAGAAATTTTTTATCCACCAGAAAATGAAACTTCTATGTAACAAAGTTTTTGAACTTGAGCTCTAGTATGATATTTTAAAAATATAATATTTTTCTGTGTTAGAGGAAAAGGGAAATTAAGATACAATACATAGATAAAGAGGGCAGAAAGAAATTTTTGTTTGTTTCTGCAACAATAGTAGGACTGACAGAGGTGAGAGCTTCACTTCAACATATGAAAAGTTAATGTTTTAACTATTGGGATAATCAAACATGTACTCATTGAAATCAGGAACCATTATAAAACCAGCAACCAAATGCCTAAGGTTATGAAGGCCATATTTGAAAGGGTTTATTCTGCAACTTAAGGCCTTTGCATTATATGTTCTGCCACATACAGCATTTACGAGCAACATAAAGACTATTTGAACAGAGACTTTTGTGGGAGGCTCAGTCTTAGCAGCTCACCTGGTGCTGCAGCTGTGGGTCGTATTTGTACATTTGATGGCACTGTTGGGGCCGTCGGCCTCAGTTGAGGTTGTGGCTGTTGCTGCTGCTGCTGTGGTTGCGGTTGCTGCTGCTGCTGTTGCCGCTGCAGTTCCTGTTGCTGCTGTTCTTTACGTCGCTGTCTTTTCTCCTCTGCACAAAATTTATAAGAAATCATTTCCAATTCATTGTGCCCAGACTAAATGTATTCTGTTTATACAGTGTAATAAGTGATGTAAACTTTGCTGATATCTAATCACAGAAAGAATTTCCATTTTGCTAACAAACGGAAGACCTTAGACATGGTCAATCAATTTGGGTTGTATTTGGTAGAAAGGAAGATGCAAAGCACCCCCAGTTTTTGAGAAAACCACTCCTCAAGTTCATGACTCTGTAATGAATCTTACCTCCTCAGAACTTTTGCACTTCAACTGAAATGTTCGAGTCCATATAAATTCAACCTGACTTGCAATTTTGCACATCTCATCAACACTTTTTTCTGATAATATAATTTTATATTTCATACCAATCCATTTGCAGTCGAATTAAGTCAGGTGATGCTGAAGGAATTAGATTAGGAAATGAGACACTTAAAGTCGTAGATGAGTTTTGCCATTTGGGGAGCAAAATAACTGATGATGGTCGAAGTAGAGAGGATACAAAATGTAGACTGGCAACAGCAAGGAAAGCGTTTCTGAAGAAGATAAGTTTTTTAATATTAAGTATAGATTTAAGTGTCAGGAAGTCATTTCTGAAAGTATTTGTATGGAGTGTAGCCATGTATGGAAGTGAAACATAGACGATAAACAGTTTGGACAAGAAGAGAATAGAAGCTTTCGAAATGTGGTGCTACAGAAGAATGCTGAAGATTAGATGGTAGATCACATAACTAATGAGAAGCTATTGAATAGAATTGGGGAGAAGAGAAATTTCTGGCACAACTTGACTAAAAGAAGGGATTGGTTGGTAGGACATGTTCCGAGGCATCAAGGGATCACCAATTTAGTATTGGAGGGCGGCATGGAGGGTAAAAATCGTAGAGGGAGACCAAGAGATGAATACACTAAGCAGATTCAGGTTGCAGTAGGTACTGGGAGACTATGAAGCTTGCACAGAATAGGGTAGCATGGAAAGTTGCATCAAACCAGTCTCTGGACTGAAGATCACAACAACAACCAATCCGTTTAGCAACACTGATCTTGAACCATGAAAATTAATAATCACAAATGTTAACTTTGAGTCAAAAACCAATTGCAGTGAAACTAATATTATTAAGTTTTAGTTTTCACATAAACAAAGCTTCTGTTTTCATTTTTAATGTCTCTAATTTTATTATTGATAATTCAGTCAACAACTATATAGAAAGGAAGTTGATAGTTTTTATACTGTCAAAATCTGCATCCTTCATTATCAATTATTAGGTGCATAAATCTTTATATAAATAATTATTCCCAAAAAACATTATGTAAATAATACCTGACAAGTAATTTTAATGAAGACAGTCATAACAAAACTAATTTGAATCATATACTGTTGTAGAAGGATCTGGAAGCTGTGTACGAAATACTTATAGAAATTTTAGGCACCATATGTGGCTTAACAGTTTCAGTCATTATCGAGATAGGTCAATGTATCTACCAAGTTCTTTGTGTTTTGTTGAAATGTTGTGCAATGCATTTATATAACAAGTGGTAGTGTAGAAAGTGTCAAGAATTCATTAATAAATACCAATGATGTCAAAAAGCAACAACATTCCAGCAACTTCAACTGAAACACAAAACTTTGGACCAATTAGCTGGAAAGCATAAACAAGAACCAACACCCTAGACAAAGAGACTGCAATAGCAGGACAAGTAACTTTCATCTGCTAATATAGTGTTTTCGCCCTTTTGAAATTATATAAACACTGACAACACTAAAATAGTTCGTTCAAAGTAGTATATTTATTTCCTGTACCTCTATGAACATCTTTATAGTAAGGGATACCCAATATTATAATGCAACCAATAGATAATTGAAAACTGATCATTTTTCATAATCATATGTGGGGTCTGCAAATGTGCATTTTCTTAAGAATCAAGAAAAGTAACTGTTACAACTGCCACTTATGTATGCGCAAGGTAAATGTTGTTCAATGAAAAGTGCCGCTTGTGCAGCGACCAAGGCATCAGGCTGGGGATCAGAGTACCTTCGTTCAATTCCCAAACACATTTTGCAACCACCTCCACCTTCCCCTCCCCCACAATTGAGATTGGTAAGAATAGGAGTGTTAGTAAGGTAATCAATACGAAACAACAGCAAGGCATGCAAATGATTTTTTTCTGACTTGGATTAGTAAAAAATTAAAAATTTAATCCTCTCTGCGTGATGAATAAACTCTTTCATTCAGTCTGTTACATGCCCTCACTTTTCTTCGAAAAACTACCGTATTTACTCGAATCTACGCTGCACTTTTTTTCCGATTTTTGAAATCCAAAAAACCGCCTGCGGCTTAGAATAGAGTGCAAAGTAAGATGAAGTTCTGAAAAATGTTGGTAGGTGCCGCCACAACTAACTTCAGCCGTCGAATATATGTAGCACTACACAGGCATGCTTTGCAGGCACAAAGATAAATACTGGCGCCAAAACCTCTGCACCAGTAAATAAATTAAAAAAAAAAAAAGGTGGAAAACGAGCTTTTTTCTCCACCCCGAGTTTCAACCACTGCATTTTCATACATTATCCAACGAAGTAAATACAAATTCCGTATTGTTCATCTTCGAATGTAGCAGCATTTCAATGTACTAAGAAGTTGCTAATAGTAACTTTTATGAATTGTGAATCACATGCAGTATTCTCTTCACCATAAGAATAATACGAATATAAACATTTTTCCATGTATTGTTTCGTGTTTGCTGCTATCTCATTTAAATCTTGTGTGCCTAGTAAACTACGAAACTAGATGAGACAACAGCAAAGGGAAGAATGTACATATCATGTCATGTTCATATTCGTATTATTCTTATGCCTAGTAGTGATACAGTCAGAAATAAAGCACGGCAATTGACTAGATTTTTAAATCTAAGATGACTAATTTCTGTGCACAATGTTATGTACTAAAGAGGCGTGTGCAAAGATTTTCAAACGGAGAAAAACGTTCGCTACACTCTCGTTCAGAACATCATCTATCATACACAGTCTATTATTTGGTTCTTGTTGATCCTCTTCTTTTTTTTTTTTAAATAAAAAGAAAAAAGCGGCTGTAGCACGCACAAAAGCAGCAAGGCATGCAGAGAGCGGCGACAGGCCGTAAACACTCATTATCAGAATGCGGCAAACAATGCAAGACACAGTACAGTAATGTGTTTTCAGCTTAGAGTGACGTAAACACCTATAACAAAGAGAACAGCAGTTATAACATCAAAGAAAAATAAGCAATCAATTCAAACCAGATGAAGCACGTGAAAAAGGAAGGGTACCGGTACCCGTATAAATATGGACGGAGCACCTGACACATAGCAATGGCTACCTGGTAAAGTTTAACTGCTAAACTTACGACTCAAACCACACTACTGTAGCTGTATAGTCATTCATTTGACCTAAATTGTGTCTCATATTACAATGGACCAACTTTGTTTCTCCCCTTGAATTTCGAGTTTCAAATTTCAGGTGCGGCTTAGATTCGGGAAAATTTTTTTTCCTTGATTTCGAGTCTCATTTTTCAGGTGCGGCTTAGATTCGAGTGCAGCTTAGATTCGAGTAAATACGGTATATGGATCATACTTGTCATATAAACATTCGAAGCAAATATACTTGCGGCACCAGAAACATCTAATAAATAGAATCTTCACATAATTACAAAGTTCCTTCTGAAGATTTGTTAGGAAACAGCCTTGGTTTACAAAATGTTTATTTTTTTTGAGGATTAACTTTAATACATACTACACATGTGATGTCACCTGAAAAAACAATGTTGAAAGCTCATCATGAATTGAGCTCTAATTGTTGTTGCATCCACGAGATTGTACAATACCAACTGTGTTTCTAAAAGCACCCTGCAATTTTTAAACCTCCAAATAACATTTTGTACTGTGCCAAGTGGCAAACAAACACTGCCCGGCCAGCAGTCTGCGGTGCTTCATGATGAATTTCAGCAGTATTACTTCGAACTGATTTCATACAATGAGTCTTAAAGTTTCAAATTTTTTCTAATCCTAGTTGTCTGAGAAATTTATTTATCTACCTTGTTATTATTTCTTCCTTATGATCTTGTTAACACTTCTATTCCCATCAATTGTGATACAGAAAGGAATTAATTTAAAAATGCAGAATGCTTTAGAGAATCAAACACAGGTTCTTTGCTCCCTAGCCAGGTGCCGTGGTCACTACTTCAACAACGTTTTCATTGAATTGTATTTATCTTATGGGTATCCTGTACTTCTAGAAAAATATGTATTTGAAGCCCTGTTTATGATAACGAGAAATGCTATTTGCAATTATGTATCAATACTGTCAATTGTGACTCAACTGTTTGTCTGGAATTTTAGGGGTTGTTTTCTCAAAAACAATGAGATTGGGGGGGGGGGGGGGGCAGAGAGTGGGAGGAGGGGGGCAAAGGGGGTGGTGTGTTGAGCCAATATCTTAGAATCTTTCATTTTAGGTTGTACACAACTGACCTGCCAACAAATATGAGCCAAACTGGTTGACCGTGTAGGAGGCTTTGCCCTTGTAAGGGTGCTGTTATAGTCAAGAGAGGAGGATAAATGGACCACCATCTGACTATCACCAGTGATTGAGTTATCAAAATTATGAGCCATAAGATTAAAATTGCATTTTCAAGTAGAAACTGGGTGTGTTATGAAGGAAACTATTTACTTACCATAACTAGTGCAGCGGTTGTACACTAAATAATATGTTAAAGCAAGCACTTGATGCTGACAGGCTATGCAGGAATAAACAAAGTTGTTTACATTTCGACAAGAGTGGTGGCACAAACTGACACCCTTCAGCATATTTTAATGTAATCTCTGGTAGCACAGGTATAATTAGTTGGTTTAAAAGAGGGGGGAAGGAACCAAACTACGAGGTCACCGATACCTTGTTCCTAATAAAACAATGCCACAAGTGTGAGAATAACACAAAATGGAAAGAAAGGAAAAACCACAAGAACGAAGGAAAGGCAACGAACACTAAAAGGAAAACAAGAAAGTAGATTACAGTGGCTGGCTGACCACGAGAATAAATAGGAGAAGCCAGCCACTCTGCAACACATTGAAACCTTCACCCTAAAAGCACTAGGGTGGAGGACACAGAGGGACAAATGAAATGCGCTAAAACTTAGATCAAATGATAAAACCCACCCTCACAAATGAAATGTAGAACTAAATCAGCCAGTGAGGCGTTGTCAGATGAAATTAGTGGCAAAAGGTAACCATGGGTCGCCCAAGCGTGGCCAATGCGGAGCCAGCAGGGGACAACTGATTCCCTGTGAGAGGCCTGCATGGAAGACTTCCACATATTCGTAGTCTTCTTAATGACATGCAGTTCGTTGTGTGTACTGCTATGCCATTCCATCTCCCAAAGCAAAAAGACCCTACGGCATAGGACAGAATGCAGGTCAGGTTCAGAGGTGCCCATCTCTAGAAGCGGTTTCCGTGTAGCCTGTCGGCAAGTTCGTTGCCTGGGATGCCGACGTGTCCTGGGGTCCACACAAACACCACTGAACGATGGGACCAGACCAGGGCATAGATGGACTCCTGGATGGACCCAACCAAAGGATGGCAAGGGGTAGCACTGGGTGATAGCCTGTAGGCTGCTCAAGGAGTCAGTACTAAAAAGAAACGATTCCTCGGGGCATGAACGGATATACTGAAGGCAAGAGATATAGCCACCAGCTCTTCTGTGAATACACTGCAGCCAGCGGGCAAGCAATGCTGTTAAATATGTCCTCCATGGACATATGTGAAGCCGATGTGAGCATCAGCCATCAAGCTGTCGGTGTAAACCACTTCATGGTTTCAGTACTTGCTAAGAATCGAGAGGAAGTGGCAGCGGAGAGCCATGGGGTTAACTGAGTCCTTAGGGCTACGTGAAAGGTCCAGGCAAAGTGGCCTAGGTGTACACCACAGAGGTGTATGTGAATGGACCTCAAAAGTATAGGTGTTAAGGCAAGGACTCCAGTTCAGATAGAAAGGATCGGACACAAACTGCAACTGGAAGCCCTGACCTGGGCCGCCGATGCGGGAGATGAACCGCCATGGGTGTGAAAAGGAGACGGTGATTTGGATGCGTAGGAGAACTACAAACATGTGCTACATAACTGGCCAGCAGTTGTGCACACCTAACCTGCAATGGAGCCACTCCGGCTTCCACAAGGACACTGGTCACCGTACTCATCCTAGAAGCTCCTGTCACTAGCCAAACGCTACAGTGGTGCACTGGGTAGAGTAAACACAATGCTGAGGGTGCCGCTGAACCATAACCCAGACTCCCATAGTCAACGTGGGATTGAACAAGGGCTCAGTAGAGCTGCAGAAGTGTAGAGTGATCTGCACCCTAGGCAATGGAGGGTACTGAGGTGCTGCTAACACTTCCGCTTAAGCTGATGAATGTGAGGAAGCCAAGTCAATTGGGCATCAAAAACCAGTCCTAAGAATCAGTACGTCTCCACTACAGTGAGTAGATCGTCATTAAGGTAAAGTTCTGGTTTTGAAATGAATGGTACGACACCAACAAAAGTGCATAACACATGACTTTGCAGTGGAAAACTGGAAACCGTGGGCTAGAGCCCATGAGACTGTGCCTTGTGGATGGCTCCCTGTAGGCACCAGACCATTAATGGTCACTAAAAATAGACACACACTCAATACAGAGCCCTGCGTGGCCCCATTCTCCTGGATATGGGTGGAACTATGGGAGGCACCAACTTGGAGATGGAGAGTATGAAGCAACGGGAAATTCTGGATAAATATCGGGAGTGGGCCTCCCACTCGTATAATGTGGAAAGGATATGATGTCGCCAGGTCGTGTCATATGCTTTTCGTAAATAAAAAAAAGACAGCAACCAGGTGTTGGCATCTGGAAAAGGCTGTTCGGATGGCAGACTCTAGGGACACAAGATTATCAGTGGTAGAGTGACCCTGGCAGAAGCCAGACATGGAGCCAGTAGGCCACGTGACTCCAGAACCCAACCCAACCGCCGACACACCACACATTCCAGCAGCTTACAAAGAACATTGGTGAGGCTGATGGACTGATAGCTATTCACATAAAGTGGGTTTTTACTGGGTTTGAGCACCAGATGATGATGCTCTCCTGCCATTGCGATGGAAAGACATCCGGTTGAAGATGACGAGGAGATGTCACTTTTAGTCAGATGAGAGATGAAACTTCCTGGCAGATTAAAACTGTGTGCCCGACCGAGACTAGAACTCGGGACCTTTGCCTTTCGTGGGCAAGAGCACTTGCCCGCGAAAGGCAAAGGTCCCGAGTTCGAGTCTCGGTCAGGCACACAGTTTTAATCTGCCAGGAAGTTTCATATCAGCGCACACTCCGCTGCAGATTGAAAATCTCATTCTGGAAGCAGATGATAGATGTTTCATCAACTGACTGTGGATCCGATCTGGTCCAGAAGCTGTGTTGGGTCAATGAGCAAGGGCACTGAGGAGTGCCCACTCTGTAAATGGGGCATTATAGGATTCACTGTGGCGTGTAGTAAATGAGAGGACTTTCTCTTCCAGCCACCGTTTGAGAGTGCAAAAGGCTGGGGATGGAGGGGGGGCAGTAATTCTCAGATACAGAAGCTCGAGCATAGTGCTCAGCAAAGTACTCGGCAATCGCATTCGCACAGGTAGATAACACGCCATTTATGGTAACACCAGGAACACCTGTTGGGGTCTGGTACCCGAAAACATGTTTGATCTTTGCCCAGGCTTGGGAAGGTGACGTATGGCATTCAATGGTCAAACCATCTCTCTCCCAACACTCCTGCTTCTGTCGTTTGATAAGTTGGCGAATGCGAGCACGGAGCCGTTTAAAGGCTATGAGGTGCTCCAGGGAAGGTTGCCACTTATGCCGCTGTAGAGCTCGCCGACGCTCTAATTGCCTCAGCGACTTCCGGCGACGACCAAGGGACTGTCTTTCACCAGGGGCACCCTAAAGAGCGAGGGATCGTGTTTTCTGTCACAGAAACGATTGTTATAGTCACCTACTCAACCATCACACAGATGTTCCTGTGCGGGGGAGATTCAAAGGTGACAGCAGAGGTGAAAGTTTGCCAGTCCACCTTGCTTAAAGCCCACCTGGGCAGGCGTCCATGGGCTGGACACCTGAGCAGTGACAGGAAGATGGGGAAGTGGTCACTACCACACAGGCCATCATGTGCTCTCCAGTGTCTAGATGGGAGAAGTCCTGGGCTGCAAATTGATAAATCAATGGCAGAGTAACTACCTCGAGCCACACTGAAATGTGTGGCTGCCCCAGTATTTAAGAGGCAGAGATCGAACTGAGACAGTAAAGTTTTGACATCTCTGCCTCGGCCAGTAAGCACGGTGCCACCCTACAGGGGGTTATGGGAGTTTAAATCTCCCAAAAGTAGGGAAGGTTTAGGGAGTTGATCAATCAGTGCAGTGAATACATTCAGGGATACTACACCATCTGGAGGAAGACATACATTGCAGACAGTTATTTCCTGTGTCATCCTAATTCTGACAGCCACAGCTTCAAGAGGGTTTTGAAGGGGCACAGGATCACTACAGACTGAGTTTAGGACATAAATGCAAATTCCACCTTACACTTGATTACAGTCGTTACGGTTCCTGTAGTATCCCTTATAGCCACAGAGCGCAGGGGCCCGCATTCTGGGAACCAGGTTTGCTCAAGGGCAATGCAGAATGCAGATGACAGTTGCCGTAGCTCAGCCAGGTAGTGGAAAAAACCACCACAATTTCACTGGAGGATGACGTCATCGTGAGACTGGGAAGACATGGAACATTCAATGAGGCAGTTTACACCTCAGGGTCACTTGGTGCCACTGATTGTTTGCCTGAGCAGCCTATATCCATTTTGCCTGAGGGTCCAGCGAGATCTAGGTCCTCAGCGGATGGCAGAATCTCCACCTCATCCGCAGATGCCGAGCTTGGAGGTAGCAGTGGTGTGGGTGCCACCACAATTACCTTGGTCTTGGGGACCTTCTTTTTGGATTTCTCTCACTGTTCCTTGGCTTTCCCTGGCTGAGAGGACTTCACTGATTCAGTCTTCGGGACTGAGGATGAGCATGAAGCCCTGCGACCAGCTGCTTTTGGGCTCTTCTGCCACTGGCGGGTGTCATGTTTCCCACTAGCAAAAACCTGGGAAGGGAGTGACCCATGGGACCCCTTCCTAGCAAGAGCAGCTGAAGAAGTTGTACGCTTCTCCGGCATAGAAGTGGGGATGGACATCCCTGATGGTTGGGGGGGGGGGGGGGGGGGGGTTACTCCTAAAGTAGGTGGTGCAGCAGCAACAGGGAGGGAAGTGTCCCCCACCATCAAGGGGGCAGGTGTAGTCTTCTGGCTCTAAGAAGTGACTGGGGTTGGCGGAGCTGATGGGGCTAGAACTGTTGTAGCGGTGGCATAAGACGATGTCATGCGTACAGGACGTAGGCTTAAAATTTCCTCTTAGCGTCAGTGTAGGTAAGTTGGTCCAGGGTCTTGTACTCCACGATTTTCCTTTCTTTCTGAAGAATCCTGCAGTCTGCTGAGCAAGGCGAATGGTACTCTCCACTGTTGACACAGGTAGGGGCACATGGAGTATTGGGATGTGAAGGGCGTCTGCAATCTCGACATGTGACGCTGGAAGTACAGCGGGAAGACATATGACCAAACTTCCAACATTTAAAGCAGTGCATTGGGGGAGGGATATATGGTTTTACATCACAGCGGTAGACCATCACCTTGACCTTCTTGGGTAACATATCACCCTCAAAGGCCAAGACGAAGGCACAGGTGGCAACCCGATTATCTCTCGGACCCCGGTGGACATGCTGAATGAAACGTACACCTTGCTGTTCTAAAATGGTGCGCAGCTTATCATTGGACTGCAAAAGAAGGTCCCTGAGAAATATGATACCCTGGACCATATTTAAGCTCTTATGGGGTGTGATGGTTACAGAAATATCCCCCAGCTTGTCACAAGCGAGTAACGACCGTGACTGGGCAGAGGATGCTGTTTTGATCAAGACTGACCCAGATCTCATTTTGGACAAGCCCTCCACCTCTCCAAACTTGTCCTCTAAATGCTCATCAAAAAACTGAGGCTTCATCGTCATGAAAGTTTCCCTATCAGCTCGTGAACATAAAAGGTACCGGGGCGAATAAGAGCTGCTGCCATCCTTAGCCTGAAGTTCCTCCCATGGTATGGCAGGGAGGGGAACGATTTGGGGTCGTACTTGTGTGCACTGAATTGAGCTCGTGAATGCTTAGAGACTGCTGGTGTTAGACTACCAGCAAGAGACGATGTACTACGCTTCATCACATGTAATCCACCCTGATGCCACCTACTCCAACCAGGGATTCTCCCCAAGGGCACCACCCAGCTGCAGCAAAGGCCACCTGGCAGGATGGTCATTGTAGGGAGTCCTGATGTCCCAGGGGGATGGGCATTTACCCCTTGGCATATGTGGTGAGTTAATGGTGCAGGCATCATCAGAGCGATCCCTGTGTGGTCAGGGGGCTACAACCAATCAACAGGGTAAAAGGTGGCCCCACCACAACGGACTGGCTACCATGCTGGATATCAGGTGCAACCAAGCAAACAAGTCCATTTTTGTCAGTGTAGAAAACAATACTGCACAGTTGATGGAAAAATACGCACCCAGGAGGGTGACCTCACCCATCAGCTGGAGAATGAGTGGAAGTGCAGATCCACGTCGACAAAAGATGCCATAGGTCTCAGTGCATGATGGACATGATGCACCTTGTAAAGCGACCTTCACCAATCGGCTCGCTCTTCGAGAAAATTTTGAAAAATTGAGGTCAAATCCTACAGGGGACCACCACATAAAGGCCGAAACATGTGATACTCCTTTTAGTCGCCTCTTACGACAGGCAGGAATACCTCAGGCCTATCCTAACCCCCGGACCCGCAGGGGGAGAGCATAGTTAGTTATCACACAGTATTCCCAAGACATCAGATGATATATGCTGGTCAATTAGAAGCAGATTATTGTTTACGGTCCCATTGCCAACAGTCGTAACCTGGTTCGATGTGCATGCACAGGGCGACACCCGCAGCGCCTGCCGGTAATTATATATTTATATGTGCATACTTGGGCCCCCGATCTCAGTCGTCAAATGTTATTTCAGACTTTATGTTGTTTCCTTGTGTTCCTACTGAGAAAACAAGTGGCGATCAGAGAGGGTAGTATCTTTGTGTGTTCTTAATCCTGAGGATTTATAGCCGTTCAGCACTACTTTGGAGGTTGTTCTTCAGTTGCTCACCCAACAACAGCAGTGTACTGCAGCCGTATTGAATGATTGTTGGCTACACTCAAGCAGACCACTGGTTGATCACCCGCCACCGTTCACTGGCCTTGCCCCCCCTCCTGATGAAGCCACCAAAGACTAGGACGCTTACAAGAAGTGGCTTCGCCAACATTTCATATCATTCCACATGGTCAACAAGGAGATCTGTAAGGCTTTTTTCCTATCATGGATGTCACCTCGTATATATCAATTACTGTGCTAGTTAGATCCTCTACAGGAACCAGCATTCTTTCATTTGACGAAATGTGTCTTTTCTGTCCTCCTCCTACCAAAACCATACACATGGGGTTCTTCTAATGTCATATGCAGCTGCAGCAACTGTAACAAGCTTGTAAGGCCAAGCTTCATGGTCACAGTCATAAATGACACTTTATCACAGCTAAGTCTCAGGAGTCATTTGTGGACACCATGGTCAACAATGCAATCATTCCTTCGGCCCCTAAAAAGGTAGTCTGTCAATATGCCCTTCAGTCTGAGGACTCCATGTTGGAATAAGTTTTGAATACTGCACAGTTGTTCCAGTTTTCTCGAGCCACTGGCTGCCAGTTAAAGGTTTGGAATGTCGTTGCCATTGTTGACAACGTATGCTCTCGGCATGTGGAGCCTTGCGCGCTGGAGGAAGTGGCCACAGTACAAACAGGTTCATCAGGTTGCTGCAAGCAAAGAAGTCATCAGCAGCACAAACAACAAATGCTTCTTTCAATGTGTCCCATTTGTTTCATACAGCACGAATAGGCGGCCTGTCCCAGGTGGAGGACCACTTGCCACAAAGGTAGAAAGAAAGGTCACATAGCAGCATTATGTCTCCTCAAAGGAATCAATGGACCTGGATATTCAATCCATTTTGTCAATGCCCCCCATCCCCGCATTATGTCATTGGGAGTGATTCAACTGATTTCCACAAGTGAGTGGGCTATGCCCCTAGTGATAGTAAAGAAATTGTTGTCAGCTTTGGCTTTGTAGGGACTTCAGGTCCCCTCCCTGGCCAAGAGAAATTGTTCACTATGTTGGGTGAGGGTTATTTCTTTTCAAATATTGACTTGCCCCAAGCCTACCTACCAATTCCATTGCACGAGTTATCAAAAAGGTTGGTTTAGGCCTCCACTAGTATTAGCATTTAATGTTTGGGTTTGCTAGTGCACCAGCCATCTTTCAACATTTTTTTGGAGCAGATCACGACAGTTGTTCCCCGCTGCATTAACTTTCTTAATGATACTGCCATGATGGGTGTAACCACGAAGGATCACCTACGTCACCTCTGTTCTTTGTTTAATTTTCTAGAGGGTGTTGGCCTCAAATGTGATTTCACCAAGTCTCAGGTTTTTAAGCCTTCCATTGTTTATTTGGGTATTGAAATTTCTCAGCAGGGTGTGCACCACACGGAACTACACATTGCCAAAATTACAGCTTTGTCCCTTCCATTACATTTACAAGAACTGCAGGCGTTCCACGACAATGTGGTATGCTATCACAAGTTTAGTTCCAGATCAGCTACTGTCACCTGTGCCTTGCGCCTGTTGCTTTGGAAAAATACTCCTCCTGTTAGGTGTAGAGATGGGCAAAACTGTTCTTTTCAGAGATTGGATCAGAACTGTTCACTCCCTGAAATGAATTAGCTCTTTTTCATGACTCACCACTCATTTACAATAGAAAATAAATGGAAGGCACATTGCCCTTTAAACTTGGTTTATTCCAGTACTATACCTGTATTTTGATCTTATTTGATCCTATTTTGAAGTAACACAGATAATGAACAAGAATTTTGTATTGTTTATTGAAATTTCCACGATATGACAAAGTTTTTGATTATCGATTTATTTTGCACTATCGTGGTTTTTTGGGTGATCGGAAAATGTCGTAACTTGAGATTTACATTAACAATATATTTGGCTATAATGTATTAAAATTTCATTAACCTCATACAAATACATCGCAAGCCATATATTTTTAAAGGGAACGTTTCCTTCCGAAGACGCCTAAAATCGCAAAATCCGTACCAGAATAAGAAAAAAAAATATAAATTTGACTGTAAAACGAAAGTGCTGCATATAGCCTTACGCAGAATAAAACAAGGAAAATATTGGTGTATCACATTTTGCGATACGTTTATCGGTTCGCTCGTAATTAAAGCGTAAATTCGAGTGTCCATAATAAAAATCCTATAGTAAGAGGAGTCATCAGGAACCTAATCTAATCAGTTTAAACAAATAAAAATAAAATAAAAACAATTCATGTATACATAACATAATAATGTAATATACATAGCGGTATTACTACGAAGAACAATATCCAGTAGGGACGAACTCCGATGCAGAGGCGCTGAGTCGAGCAGGTCGAGCCGTGAGCTGTATTACTGCGTGAGCTGAGACCGCAGAGACCAGAGTGACACCTGAGTCGCTTTGCTCAACGCTCTGGCTAGAGTCGAGACGGTGGGGTGAGCGTTGAGCGGGCGAGTTCCGAGGGTGGGGGGAGCGGTGAACTCACCCGCTCCGAGACAAATCGTCCGTTCTCTTGCGAGCAGGTTGTTGCAAGTAGTTCCTATGTTATCCGCTAGGTGGCTCTCTGTCCTGTTGCTCGCATCAACTGCCCAGAGGGCAGGACGTGCGACTGAAACGATCACCGACAGAGTGCGATGCTAAGTTAAGCTGCGCCAGACACTGCGCGCGGCAGAGGACGCACAGAGACGGCACGGCCTATGTGAAACACAAAATACAATGGGGCACTGCACAATGCAGGCAGCCAAGGTAGAAGCAGACAGAGGCCAGCGCTGGCTGTGTTGTGTGGCGTGCACTGTGCTCTGACCAGCAGAGGCGCTGCTGATATGCTCCGTCTCTCTCTCTCTCTCTCTCTCTCTCTCTCTCTCTCTCTCTCTCTCTGCCGTGGGAAACGTTTGGAGCTACCGTTCTTTTTTTCTGAATCACTGATTGTTCACTCCTTTGAAAGATTCAACTCTATGAATTAGTTCAAGAGCGGATCCCCCATCTCTAGTTAGGTGTACAGCCTGTGAGCATGTTTTCGTGCAAGTGGAAGACAGTCTTCATTCGGTACTGTGTCTATCAACATTTCAACCAAGCAAGTGTATGGTCCTGGCCGAAGACATGTCTGAGTACTGGGTGGGGGTTGTCGTGGCTCATGCCCATTCCGATTGCTTCAAACAGCCTCTTGCCTCTGCATCACAAACACTCAACTCGGCTCAACAAAATTATTCTCAGATGGAAAAAGAAACCCTCACTATCATCTATGCTGTGAAGAAATTTCATGTGTTCTTGTATGGTGCAAAAATTTCATTTAATAACCAACCATATGCCCTTGGTTTCCCTGCTTATCCCATACGCATCCTTCCGGGATCTTCAGTGTTGGGCTCTGTTCTTGTGCTGGTACAATTATGAAATCTACTTTTCAACATACTTCACAACATACAAACACAGATGCTGTCTCTTGGCTACACATGGACCCCGACCCTTTGTTTGGACAAAGCAGTTGCTTTGTTTTCAACTGGATACAGAGGCGAAGCACACGGCAGACAGTTTTTCTATCCTCAATTTCCATATTGTTTCTGGTGTGGCAGGGGATCCAATGCTCCAGCAGGTCGTGAGCAAGATACAACGGGGTGGCCCGACCATCTGATGGGCCCGGCATCTCAATTATTACGCATTGCGCCCATTGTCTCTCTCCATTGGATGGTGTTATTCTCTTGTTGACGGGTGGATTTAATCACGATTCCAGCAGCCCTGAGGAGAGAGGTCCACTGTTTAATGAGTCCACATTGCACTTGCTTGGTTCTTTCTAGACCCTTCCTGTATGTTGGCAATTGATGTTTTCTTTTATGTCGTTTGTCATCCATCAGTAACAGCAAATGTGACAGTCACGACCCTCCAAAGATGTTCTCCATCAAAGGCTTGCCTTGCAATTTGGTTTCGGACAACGGTTCTCAGTTCATTGTACAATTGTTCACGGACTTCTGTACCCACAATACCTTTTGCCATGTGTAGGCACCTCCTTTCCAATCACAGTCGAACGGACATTTAAGAAACAGATGTGAAAATACCTGGCAGATTCTCCCACTTAAGCTCATACAGAACAACAACGATTGGGGCCAAGAGTCCTGCCGGGCTACTGCATGGCCGTCAGCCGCTGATGCTGCTCAACCTCTCACTGCCCAGCAGGTGTCCCCCAGCAGTGCCAATTTCATGGAAGTTCACGCCCAACATAATTGTATGGACAGTGCCCCACTGGATTCCAACTGTTGTCCGAACCCGGTGCGGACACCATGTCTTCATAGTTTGCACCAATATCAGCTCCCAGCACACCACCAGAAACAGTTTTGCCCGAGGATGAGCACAGGGCCTCCTCTGCAGGCTTCGGATCCAACACCGCCCACTCATTCACTGCCACCCTCTCATCCGGTGACGCCCTTCCATCCAGCACCCCCTGCTTACTCTTCTTCACCAGCCTGGCCCTCTACCCCAGTGGTTGGGGCTTCGTCCACACCAACAGCAGTTCTGCTTCTTATGGTTCTGCTTCCTGCAGCCGGAGCTGGCCCCTCCCTCTGCACTGCCAGCAGCAGGGTTAACAGCAGTTCACTGTCTCCAGGACCTCTCCTCGCCACTTAACCATCATTGCTCCCAGCACTGGTGCCCTCCATCGTGGACCCCGACTTCAGAATAGCCTCTCTTTCATTGTCAGACCTGTCTACCGGGCAGGATGATGGGATTACATCATCTCAGCAGTTGCAGCACTGTGAACAGACACACTCTTGATGTCCCCCCCCCTCCTCCGCTCCTCCCTTGGCAAGGGAGCAGGAGTGTATTACAACTGGTTACTGCGCATACTGTGGTCATAAACCAGAGCATGGACGCTATCGCCAACAGCACTCACCTGGTCTGCTGTGCACACACACACACACTGCAACACAAATGGCGCGTGCTGGGAACTATATCTTTATACATGCAAAATCGGGCCACCAAGCTCGGTTGTCAAATATACTCCAGTCATGTGATTACTCTTTATGTACTCACAGTCCGATTGCCACTCCATGATGCAATAAAACTTAGTTATTCAAGACTGTATGTTTCCTTGTATTCCTGATGAGGGCAATTACAATCAATTCCTTGTGTTTTGGAGCTTGTGGAGGTCATCAAAAGATTACATTTTGGCATACTTTATATGAACTCTTCAAGCTAAATCTCTGATGGCAGGATTTCATGACCACACAAAGACTCAGATAAATGGCAAACAAAATTAACTAGAAAATATAAGTTACTGCTAAAAATGGATCAACGGTAGCTACTTCTGGAATGGGCTTATTAATGTGCTATGTGCTCTGGATGCAAAACTATTCTGATTTTACTTCTAGCAATTGTTTCCCTACCTCCATTAAATGGAATATAGTGAACATGAACAGTAGAACTCTCCACTTAATTTATATATTAACATATTTTACATTTGCAGTTACCCACTTTGGTGCCTTCTAAATATAAAAACTCAAAAGGAAATTATCTTTGCAGCAACTGCTATAGCTACTTGCACCTAAATTCACAGGATACTCAATGATGATGATGAAACATGAAGGTAAGCTGTGGTCCAAAATATTTAATTTGTCATCACTCTTACATGTATTAATACAATACTCTGCAATACACAAATGCACATTTGTTCCATGTAGAGATTAGTTTTTTCGACTTGGCAGTCACAGTCATAATAGTTATGAAGAGGGAAAGTACTTACCTAGTTCCTTCTGAATCTTGTATATCTTTTCAGCCAATAGGTGATAGTACTCCGACTAAAAAAAAAAATTATTACTTTGGCATTAAAATACAGAAAAAAGAACAATATGAATTACTCTACATATCAGAGACTTTATTGGTTTAGAAATTGATTTTTATGTAATAACTAAATTGCAACAAATTTTACTGCTATTTCAATTTAACCACAGCATGTAAAATTAATGTTTACATTTTTTCCCCAAGGTAACGTAAAACAAGCATATTTTGACACAAACTAGTTGCACAAATGTGTTTCCAATACATTACATGTTACAAAATTTCTTTCACTGTTCTTAATATGTTAAGACTGTATTAGAATAAAACGATATGAACACAATTCCACTTACCCTAGAATTAGCCATTTCATACATATCTCCTTCTACTTTTCGAGCATACGCTACAAGGTTGTACATCCTCTTGTCCAACATAGCTTGTGGATCAGGAGTTGGAAAAATTGCCTGGACACTGAAAAGTAAGAAATACAAAAATGGAAATGAATCGAGGAGTGAGACAAAGGCAGAGGGAGAAGAAGGGGGGGGGGGGGGGGGGGATGTACACAACCATTTCATTTCTTAAAACAAAAGAGGGAAAGAACAGAAAATACGATGTTTTCTATAAATCAAAACAACTGCTACTACTCTTAACCAACCATGATGTCATTTGAAATCTAATTATAAAATGAAACAAAAGGAAATAAAAGAGTAAAAAAGATAAAGTAAACAAAACCAAGCAATCCCAACATATGCAAGTCTCTTCAAAAATACTGCAAAAGGTGGTTAAAGTCTGTTATTGCAGATATCCATCTCCTGTGCTTATTTAAATTACAACAAACAGACAAGGACCAAAAAATTATTTCAAGGGCGAATTCATATTTTAATTTAGTTTCCATTTTCTGAGTGCTTGTCTTGCAATTACATTACATTTAATAGGCGTAACATATGGAACATGTATGTTAATCTTATCAAAACCTATTCAAGAAAAAATAATTCTTCAACCAAATAAAGTTGAAAGTTTTTCAAATGAAAGCACTGTTATAAGGACTTAATACCCTTTTGACAGATTACGTTGTTGATTTGTTAATACTTCAGTACAGTGCGAAACTAGCCGCTCTGAGCCCACATCATCAGAATATGGGAGCTAGCCCGCCTTCAGTGCAATAGAAGCAAATTATGAGTGATCAAGTCTCATTGCCCGCAAACATCAGAAACCATTTTTCTGCTGGTAGGGAAAGTTTCTTTACCATAATGTAGTGACAGTATTTGTATCCTACAATACCAAAACATGACATTCCAGATATATGTGATGTATTTTTCGCCACGTCAGCAGTGATAAAATATATCATCATCTTCCACCTTCACCACCTCACCCTCAACCCCATCCTCATTCTATTCCCAGTGTTGTACCAAGAGCCAATGAATGTGACCACAGAGTTGAACGGAACTTTTGCCATAAGAGTTGTCAGCCAGTTTTAAGCTGCAACCAAATGTTGCCTTTCCTTCTACCTGAAGTATTAGTCTTTTCATCTGGCTGAAAATTTTGCTCATTTTCCTCACACAAAATTGCTTTTTCCCCAATAACGAAACCACCATTAAGCAGTCTTACATTGAAAATAGAATATTCCGAAAAGTAAGTATACAGTGTACACTCAAACTCCGTAACATGTTCTTTTAGAACCACAGCCTCATTAGTAACTAAATTTATTCCATCATTAGAAAGTGAATGTAACATATTCAGTGGCTGCATATGAAAACTTTCAAATGCCATTATAGCAGAATTCCTCGACTTCTTCAAAATATTCTGCAACATACGCAACTGTTGAAAACAAAGAGTGACAGTATGTTAATACTACATAATGATGAACCTTCTTCTCTAATCTTCTCTTCCCTTTTCTCTTCTCCCTCAAAAACCTTAAAACAAATGCCTTCTCATTCTTGTATCCAGCAAATCGCTTCTTAGGCAGTCTTTAACTTTGAAAGTTCCTTCCAAAAAAATTTGTGAGTTCATTTAAGCAAATGTGGCTAGCACCAGACAGGGCTTAAGTGATCTTCAATTACTGCATTTGAAGTGCTGGCACACGTGTTCAAATATTAGGAAGTGTTTTAAAGTTTAATAATAACCTAAAAAAGACAAAGTTACACAGTTAATTTTTTTGTTTGTTTGCAGGCACCTGCCCAAAAGAACTGGCAACACTGAGATTCCCACACCACAGTATGTCTGCTACAAGAGCCAAATCAACATGACACAGCCCCTCTCCAATTTATCAATGGACTGTACAGTTTTGTTTCAGCTCCTCTAGTAAAGTGCTACAGTACTGTGGGGCACAGATTTCAATCTGTACCAGGACTGCAGACACATACACACTAACAAACAAACAAATTAAATAGAACACTTCATTTTTTCAAGGGGATCATTAAAATTTAATGACCATCCCTCATATTCACTTTGAATGTCAACAGAACAGAATAGAAAGGCACCATGACGTGGTGGTGTGTTCACACAAGATGGAATATGAAGATAACATCACTTCGATCAGTGGAACACTGAAGGATGAAAGTGAGGTTACAAAGGAGCGCTAGTCTCACAATAAAGTCAGCATATAGTACAAACATTAAGGAACTAGCAATTGTGGTGCAGCATTACTGGCAAATACCAAAAATATTCTTGATAATGAAATACTTCTCTGTGCACTCTGCAATGCAGAAAACAAGAGTGTCTCTATGTGCTCAGGTTTAAATCGGCGCCACAGAGAATTGTGAGTCTCGTGGAAACAATGACGCCACTTACCAACAATTAGGAAACTCATTAAAACAAAAGTGCATTTTCATTAAATTATATTTAAGTAAGTATTACAATGCAAAACCATTAACTGTGTGATTTTTTTGAAAATCTGCAAGGTGAACTGTTTCCACTACTGCTTTACTCAAATTGTTTACAAATGAATCACTATCATGAAAATGATTTTCACTCATTCAATCCTCTAAAGGTTCTACAATCTCATAATCAGAAAGGACTGTGCATAAAGAACTAGCCATTTCAACTTAACCGTAATAATTACAACCTCTCTCTCAACACACCTACTGCAGTTCAACAACAAGTTAACACAGACCTCCCTAGACGGCAATACTATGCAGCACTGATGCCTAGTCAGAATGTGAACGCTATGAAAAATTGTATCGAATGAGGCTCATTGGAGTGGAAAACAAAATTTGCAATGTCAAGTGCCACTCACTGTTGCAATGGAAAGGATTCATGTTCTGTTCTAAGTAGGATGCTGGTTGTAGACCTGCTTTCTAGAAATGAAAACACTTAACAACTAGCAAGCATTGGATTAATCAAATGTCTACAAATTTTTTCTGAAATGTTTGTACGACACTTAATCTTTCAGTTTCTCAGTTATATGTAGGTTTTTACTAACATGCAACTAAGTCTGTCTGCAAAACAATCCTCTTCTAAGTGGTGAGCAATGATCTATATTTCATTCAAAGCAATTTTTTCCGATTTGCTAGCTGTTCTGAATGAATGTTACAGCAACAACTTCCCAGTCTCAACAAATGTTAAACTTCCAGGAACTTAATGTTGATTAACAATCATGACCTTCCGCCACATCACTGAACACATACATCTACATCTATACCATGCAAGCCACCTTAATGTATGTTGCAGGATACCAACATCATTTCCCTCCTTCCCTATTTCATTTGTGAATGGTGTATGGGAAGGGGGTGATAAATTGCCATGTGAACTGTAGTTTCTCTTATTTTTTCACTGTGGTCATTTCACGAAATGTGTGAGAGGAAGTAAAAAGTTTGCCCATTCCTCTTGGTAGGTAAGCACTTGGAATCTGATCAGTAAACTCTGTGAAGCATAATCTCTCTCTTGCAGCATCAGCCACTGGAGTCTACTGGGCACCGCTATAATGATTTAGGACTTCACTAAATGATACCATGACATTAACATGCCTCTTTTCATGGGATCTTATCTCTCTCTTTATAATCCAACATAGCAAGTGTCCCACACTAATGAATAATACACTCCTGGAAATTGAAATAAGAACACCGTGAATTCATTGTCCCAGGAAGGGGAAACTTTGACACATTCCTGGGGTCAGATACATCACATGATCACACTGACAGAACCACAGGCACATAGACACAGGCAACAGAGCATGCACAATGTCGGCACTAGTACAGTGAATATCCACCTTTCGCAGCAATGCAGGCTGCTATTCTCCCATGGAAACGATCGTAGAGATGCTGGATGTAGTCCTGTGGAATGGCTTGCCATGCCATTTCCACCTGGCGCCTCAGTTGGACCAGCGTTCGTGCTGGACGTGCAGACCGCATGAGACGACGCTTCATCCAGTCCCAAACATGCTCAATGGGGGACAGATCCGGAGATCTTGCTGGCCAGGGTAGTTGACTTACACCTTCTAGAGCACGTTGGGTGGCACGGGATACATGCGGACGTGCATTGTCCTGTTGGAACAGCAAGTTCCCTTGCCGGTCTAGGAATGGTAGAACGATGGGTTCGATGACGGTTTGGATGTACCGTGCACTATTCAGTGTCCCCTCGACGATCACCAGTGGTGTACGGCCAGTGTAGGAGATCGCTCCCCACACCATGATGCCGGGTGTTGGCCCTGTGTGCCTCGGTCGTATGCAGTCCTGATTGTGGCGCTCACCTGCACGGCGCCAAACACGCATACGACCATCATTGGCACCAAGGCAGAAGCGACTCTCATCGCTGAAGACGACACGTCTCCATTCGTCCCTCCATTCACACCTGTCGCGACACCACTGGAGGCGGGCTGCACGATGTTGGGGCGTGAGCGGAAGACGGCCTAACGGTGTGCGGGACCGTAGCCCAGCTTCATGGAGACGGTTGCGAATGGTCCTCGCCGATACCCCAGGAGCAACAGTGTCCCTAATTTGCTGGGAAGTGGCGGTGCGGTCCCCTACGGCACTGCGTAGGATCCTACGGTCTTGGCGTGCATCCGTGCGTCGCTGCGGTCCGGTCCCAGGTCGACGGGCACGTGCACCTTCCGCCGACCACTGGCGACAACATCGATGTACAGTGGAGACCTCACGCCCCACGTGTTGAGCAATTCGGCGGTACGTCCACCCGGCCTCCTGCATGCCCACTATACACCCTCGCTCAAAGTCCGTCAACTGCACATACGGTTCACGTCCACGCTGTCGCGGCATGCTACCAGTGTTAAAGACTGCGATGGAGCTCCGTATGCCACGGCAAACTGGCTGACACTGACGGCGGCGGTGCACAAATGCTGCGCGGCTAGCGCCATTCGACGGCCAACACCGCGGTTCCTGGTGTGTCCGCTGTGCCGCGCGTGTGATCATTGCTTGTACAGCCCTCTCGCAGTGTCCGGAGCAAGTATGGTGGGTCTGACACACCGGTGTCAATGTGTTCTTTTTTCCATTTCCAGGAGTGTACTTCAAAATAGATTGAACAAATGTTTTGTAAGCTGCTACTTTTGTGACTGAATAATATTTCTTTACACTCTTCCAGTGAATCTCAGCTTATCATCTGAAAATACAACAATATAGAAAGGATAGATTGCTACTTACCATATAGAAGAGGAGGCATTGAGTTGCACACAGGTACAATGAAAAAGAATGGTAAAAATGTTCACCTCTTCTGTATCCCCACTGCATACCCCCCCCCCCCCCCCCCCCCCAGCCAAACTGCTGCTCACCTCAGATACAGTTGCATTCGGGCCTTGGTGCCCAGAGAAAACAGTGGCCATGTGTATGTGAACATTTGTAGCATTCTTTTTCATTGTGCTTGTCCGTGACTCAATGTCTCTTCTATGTGGTGAATAGCAATCTACTGTTCCCTATTATTTTTAGTCCATGCTGGTCATTCTATTATTTGAAACAGACTATCATCCACTTTTATTACAACTAGCTGTGTATGTGAAGATTTCACTTTGGATTGTTCTGGATGGTTAGTCCAAAGTATTTCACTGTTTTCCTGATTCCAGTGATTTATGACCAACAGTGTAATCATACAGTAATCAATCTCTTCGACTATTAATGTGTGAAATGTTACAATTGTTTACATCCATGATAAACTGCCAGATCCTTCACTAAAATCACCCACAGATCTAACTACTTTTCACTGCTTTCTTGTGATATTGCAAATTTCCTAAGGACACTGTCACCTGCAAACAGCCTCACACATTTTCCTACATTATCACTTGTTAACAGTAATGATACTGTAACACTCCTCTGGTGTACTAAAAAATTACTATTACAAATGTAAATGAAGACAGCAGTCAGTCACAGAATCTGTAATTTGTTATAAATTTACATTTAGACTATAACATAGTCATCATCAGTGCATTACCAGAACAGACATATAGGCACAACATAGGAACAGTCACATATTTATGCTCTGACACAGGTATGTCTATATGGCTCTTCTGGTAATGCACTGATGATAACTACATCACAGTTGAAATCTAGATCTGCGATAAATTACGGATTTTGCGATTGACTGCTGTCCCCCTTTACATCTTGATATTCAATAGTCACTGTAAATCACCAGTATCCAATGGATTTCAATTTAGTACAATTACATTTGTTAGCATCATTCCTTAGAGGTGTTGGTTCTACCAGTTAAGAATTCCTTAATTTAATCAAAAATCTGGTCTGACATTCAGTAAGCTCCTATTTCGTTCACTAACTGGCAGTGCAGAACTGTATTGGATGCCCTAGAGAAGTAAAAAATTATGGCCACCTTGGACGCCGTCATCTATGACACTCCAGGGTGATGCTCTGGATCTCATGTATACATGTACAAGCTGAATTATGCAAAATCTCTATGGAGTCCTTCTTAATTTGTATCAAGGAGATTCCTGTTCTCTAAAAGTTTCTTAGTGTGTGAGTGTAATACTACAACACACTGACATTAGTTATATAAGCTTATCCTTATGTGCAGCTTTCTGCCGATCCATCCTGAAAATGAGAATGATCTGTACTTCTTTCCAGCTGTTTGGTACCCAGAGATTTCCAATACACTGCTTCTAGTAAGGGATTAAGTTTTTCCACATAATCTGTGTAGAATCTCGCATGTATCTCATCCAGTAGAGATGACTTTTCATTAATAGACTTGTGTGAGGCCTTGCGTTGTCATGGAGAAGGAGCAGTTACTTTGCATTTTTGTGGTGACAAATGCACTGAACTCATTTCTTCAATTTCCTGAGGGTAGCACAATACACTTCACAGAGTTGATCATTGCACCATGAGAGAGGACTTCAAACAAAATAACCCCTTCAGAATCCCAGAAGACGATCGCCATTACTTTCACCAGCTGAGGGTGCAGCTTTGAACTTTTCCTTCGGAGGAGAGGTGGTGAGACACCAGTCCATGGACTGCTGTTCCGTTTCCTGTTCAAAGTGATGAACATGTGTTTCATCAACAGCGATGATGATCGACAAAAAACTGTCACGGTCAGCCTCATAATGTGCAAGCAGTTCTGCATACGTGGTCCTTTGTTGCTGTTTATGATCTTCTCTCAGGCACCAATGAACCCACCATTGAGTACCCTAACTGGTGGACAAGTGCATCAGCAGTACCAACACACACATCCAGTTGAGCAGCAAATTGTGTGTGGCCAGCTGGCTCGTGAGAGATTGGACAGGTTTGCACGACATTGCTGCAATGATGACAGATTCCTCAGTCATTGACTCATCATGCTTTTGTTCACTGCTGAGTCTCTGTAGACAATCAGCAATTGCCTATGAATATCTGCGATGCTCTTGTTTTCCGCCAAAAGAAACTCAATGACAGCTCTCTGTTTGAACAGACCTCCTTTACAGACGGTATTTTGAAGGTTAAGGCCCACAACCAATTTCACATTTCTTCCTCCGACCCCCCCCCCCCCCCCCAAAAAAAAAAAGTTTGCCGAGGAAAAAAATCTCTTGCATACTTATTGAAGGCCCCTTGTATATTCTTCCAATATCTACACCAGTTCCTACAGCTCTGACCTCATTACAGGCACTATCTTTGTTCTCGACATACAAACTGCCTAGTGTTACTCTTCCCAATCCTCTTTCCTCTCCTTGTTTATTCATTATAATGCTTTCAATTCTGTAAGGCTTCTAGACATTTACTTTCTCCATTTTCATCACTGTTGATTCCATTTTATTATATTCACTGTCTTCTGCTGCTTGTGTCTGCATTCCACTAACCATACGCGAACAATGGGAAGTTCAGGATAGAACAAGAACATTATGAAAAGGATAGATTGCTGGGGGGGGGGGGGGGGGGGGCAGCAGGCCAGGGGTGGACCACAAAGAAGGAGTAGTTCTCTCATGACTCAATACCACCCAGGACTGGAGCAACTGAATCACATTTTCCACCAGGGTTTTGACCGCGTCTCATCACCCGTGAGATGAGATATATCCTACTAACTAACCTCCCCACCAGTCCAATACCGATATTACATCACTCACCACACCTAGGCAATATCCTTGTCCAATCCTACTATACCCCTATTCTCAACTCCTCGTCTCATATCCCTACAATAGCCCTAGACACAAGATCTGTCCCATACATCCTCCCACTACCACTCAGTCCTGTCCTGTCACAAGCATCTCCTATTCCATCAAAGGCAGGGCTACCTGTGAAACCAGCCATGTTACCTACAAACTAAGCTGCAATCATTGTGCTGATTTCAACATGATCTGACAAACTGTGATCAAGAGACAGCTGAACCACCCAGTTGCTGAACATGCTGCCCAACATCACATGCCCACTTCAATATTGCTTCAAAGCCTGTGCCATCTGATCCTTCATATCAACACTAGCTTTTCTGATTAACTCAGGTAGGAATTATTCCTAAACATAACCTTTGTTCCCATAATTCACCTAGTCTCAAACCTTCGCTAGTCCCTGTCCTCCACCTACATATCCTCTTACCTTCTCCCACTGCAGTACTGCATGCACCTTCTATTCCACCAACGTGCCTACAGTGTTTTCCCCTTCATTACTTCTCTCCTCTCCTATCCTCTCCTCTCTCCCTCTTCCACTACCCTTCCCAGTACAGCCACCAGACTCTGCAGCTTGCAGCCCTATCCTATCACTACTTTGTCCCTGTACACTCTCACAGGTAGCACAAGTTAATCCACCCCAGCTTTGCTATCTCTCCACCCCACATCACCTCCATACCCCCATCAACCATCTAGATTGCTGGTCTTGTCTGACTCAATTGTGTGTGTGTGTGTGTGTGTGTGTGTGTTGCTTCAATGAACGTTTGTGTGTTTTCTATTTCCAAAGAAGGAAATTTTTGTCAGATAGCTTAAATGTTCAGCAATCTTTTCATTGTACTTCTGTGCGTCTCAACACCTCTTCTAAATGATAAGTAGGAATCTATGGTTTCACAATATTATTGTTATTTCATCCTGGAATTTCTATTGATAATTCTAACTGTGACTGCACTATCCTCTCAGCCTTTGCCTTTCAACAGTGACAGAAAAGTTGAGTTTAAAACTTCAGAATAATCCATACTTTGTTCAGTGCTCCCCTTTTATCGTTAATACTTCACTTGTGACAATGGAAAGTCCAAGATGGAATAACAGTAACTTTTCTAATTGGAAAAACAACATGCTCAATGTAAACATAATATGTAAATTTCTAATTTTTTTTTTGTACCTGTCTATCGAATGAACAGTACTACAAAAGATAAAGGAGACAGAAGAAACGTATTAACAATAAAATTACTCACAGCTTGTGCACCAAATGATTTCGCAAATCAGGGGTGACAGACTGATGCCACTCTTTGGTCCCTTGCACAGGTGTTGCAGTGACTTGACCTGGTGGGAAGACAGCTGGCAGCTGCAAATTTGCAAGTCGGCTCTCTGCAGCGAGCTGCTGAAACATTGTGAAATACATTTACTGCAAGTGAACACACAAACACACACACACACACACACACACACACACACACACAAAATGGCTCCTTGCAAGTGTCTTCATCTCTGCATAACTACACAATCTACAACCACTTCAACTGGTTGACTGAAGTAAAGCATTGGTTTCCCTCTACAATTTCTGCTACCCATGCTTCCCACCACTGCTAAACAACTATTCCTTGATGTACTAGGATGTGTCCTATCAACCTATCCCTTCTTTTAGGGAAGTTGTGCCATGATTTTTCTTTCTCCTCAATTAGATTAAGTACCTCTTCATTAATTATCTAACAGGCTCAACTAATCTTAAACATTTTGCGACAGAATCACATTTTAAAAGCTTCTATTCTCTTCTTGACTGTGTTTTTGTCATTCACATTCCACTTCCATACAGGACTCCATTCGAGACAAATACCTTCAGAAAATACTTCGCAACAGTTAAGTTTATATCAGATGTTAAATTACTTCTCTTTTTCAGAAACTGCTTCCTTGTTACTGACAGCCTGCATTTTATATCCCTGTATTTTGGCCACTGTCAGTTACTTTGCTGACCAAAGAGCAAAACTAATTTAATATTTTTTGTATTGCATTTCCTAATATAATTCCCTCAGAAGTGCTTGATGTAATGTGACTACATTCCATTACTACTGATTTACTTTTGCCGATATTCAACTTATGTATGTCCTATCCTCTCCATTCAACTGGTCCTCCAAGATCTCTGCCCTTTATGACAGAATTATAACCCGGATTGGTAGGCCAGTCCAGTCTTTATTTCCACTCCAAGAACTTCAAATTCCTTTTCAAAGTTTGCTACTTGCTCAATGTACAGATCGAATCACATGGGGGCTGACTGAAACCCTGTCCCACCTGCTTTTTAATTACTGCTCCCCTTTCATGTCCTTCAACTCATACAATTGCAGTCTGTTTTATGTACAAGTTGCACTTTCCACACCTTGTATTTTATCCCGAATAGCTTCAGAATACCATAAGAGGTTTTGCAGTCAACATGTCAAATGCTTTTTCCAAAAACTAAAAATCGTATAAATGAGGACTTATGTCTCTTCAATCTATATTCTATGTTAAATTGTACAGTCACTATTCCCTCGTGTGTTCCTATATTTCTCCACAGCCAAAATGATTTTCCACAAGGTCACAGTCTAGTGCTCTCTCTATTTTTCTTTGAGTAATTAGTGTTAATATTTTGCTAACTGGAGCTAAGTCTAGAAGGGAGATGGAATGTGAGGATATGTTACAGAACAAGTTTCCAACTCCAGCGTTCAGGGAAACTTTACTTTCAGGCTGCTCCAAAGCTGTTGCATGGGGTTTGAGCACCTGCAGCATCCATCAGCTGCATCACAGCCTGATTCATTCTGTCATGTTCATGAGTTCTTCACCTGGCAAATGCCCAGCAACCGGATTGACAGCCCAATGGCTGTTGGCCCAGCCTGTAGTGCTGTGTGGGATGGTCAAAGTGATCCATTTAGTGTATCATGTACTTGGCTCTCTTTGAGCAGTGCAGTAGCATGTTCAGTAACTTCTCATCGCAGAGGTGGACAGTTCTGTAATCATTCATGTGTTCAACAAGCTAGTGGTGGTCATTCATCTATAAAAAGCCAAGTGGTGAACAAACATTAGTTGATAAACATGTATGGTCCCATGTGATACTCCTGCCTTTGATGATGTGAGACATACCAGCAGTGTGGATAGCAATAACTAGTAACAGATGGATACATGGGACAGGTATTATAGTGGAATTATTGTAGGGGTCCGTGCCTCTGAACAAGGATAATGACCTGGCAATGTCATATAGTTGGGCAATAACGTTTTTGAGGTTAGGACAACAAGAGGTTAGGACAACAAGAAAGCAACAGTAGCTGGTGCAGTAAATTTATCAGAAAACACAATCTCAATGCATTGCTTGACTTGGAAAATTATACTCTGGGACAAGTTTTGTATGAAGGTGTATTACGCCTAAGTGGTACAGAATGATGAGGGTGGAAGTTCAGTGATTTTTCTGAGGTATCAGCTATTTTTTGGAGCATCTGAAGAAGAGACAGCCTTAGACTTTCTTGAAGCAGGTATTGAAACGAGATCATCTCTGCCTGATATCCTTCCCCAATTCCTAATGTCAACTCCCTAATCTTGATAAAATCATTGACACACCATTTTACATTCCTGGACCATTATAGCTACCTCAAGGTTTCTGTCCTTGCAACAGTCCCTCTGTGCATGCTGTAACAGCAGACTGTTCCAGATCGAATGTCTGCCTGTGTGCAGAGGTAGGCAGGGGTGGATAAACAGTGTGTGTGTGTGTGTAGGGGGGGGTTCCTTAAGGAGCCAAGTGCCCACGGGCAGTGGTGAGCATACAATTTGCTAACAACCAGCCGACATTTGCACATGACAATACTGGCTAATGAGGTGAACACGATTTACAAAATACGACCATAACACGATGCGTTCAACGGAAAAATGCAACAAAATGAAAAAGTACAAACACTTCACTATATTTGCGGAACATGAAATTTCTTTTTATTCACAGCTTGGGACATACTCTGGGTCAAAACCTCTGTTTCCGCAAGATACAGTAATTTCACCAGTGTCAATCATGAAGTTATGATACTTCTGCAATTACATTCGTGATAGAAAAAATATGTTCACAATGAAATGCTAATCCAAAGACTTGCTGCCAGATGCATTTCTGTTAGCTTTGAAAACTCTTTTACATATATAGCACAATACCAATATAACTGCTACAATACCTATACTAGGGCAGAGTGCAATTTTGAAAATCAATCACCTTTAATTGCATTTCCAAATGTACTGTATATGGTGCAACTGAAAATGGAGTGCTAAATAACTTCATTTTCTAAATTACACACGTCCTGAATCTTTGTCTAAAAATTCTGATTGCACAAAATTTTGCTACTAAACCCAACAACTTGCTGGAAGGTAACTGCAGCAATAAAACACGGTTCAGTTTCCCGTAACAAACTGCCTATTAAATAGACACAGGTGGCCCATATTTAAAAGTCATTTATGTGACATGTCTGAGAGAGGCTGCACACATGACAACACAGTGCAATAAGGAACCTGGTGGATAGCTTACCAACCAAAACCTGCTCTGCCAGCTGTAGATGCCAGTGTCCCATGGTGCAAGGATGGAACAGCCAGGTCTACAGCAAGTCTTGAGGGAACTGAAAGGCTGCTACACTACACGTCATTTGAATCCTCTCATCCAGTCCGCAGATTGGAGCCATTTCTCCCACATTTTCTTTCATCCATCCACTTTCCTGGGCTTCACCACAGGCAGAAAAAAATGACCACCCTCCCCAATAGTGAACTCTGATTATTTACTGTTCTTTTCTTCCCTCACCTTCTTCCCTGTCCAATCCCCTCCCTAATAAAGTGTTTTTATTCACAGCACTGGTTATTTCAAACTTACTGTCTCTTACACATTCTGGAATTGAACGGGGAAACACTACTTCACACACAGGCATCCACTCCTGCAAACTGGACTGTAGCCTTTTTATTAATTACAAAATGCTCGCACACTTAAAGAAGTGACTGTCAACAGTTCTTTTGAACAACATTTTTACAACTACTGATTATGATGGGAAAAAATGTGGCTTCAGCAATCACTACACATCTTTACTGTCAAGCTATTCTCAGTAAATAATGCCATTTCCTTGGTGCAGTCGTAATTTCAACACTGTCCTGCAGTGTAGGCAGATATGAACCTTTACAGATTATTGTTAAAACACAGTTCCCAAACTTTTTCCTGTCATTTGCTCAAACAGCTCTCAATGAGCTGCAGGAAAGGAAAGGCCAAACACTTCAGTCAAGAGAGTTGGTCAACAGTTCCCGTGCCACTTGTCCTCCCTAAACACAACATAAATAGGGCTTTAATAAACCTGGCTGACATCTATCCCCAATTTTCCTAAGGACATTCTCCTCTACCTGTTGCACAATCTAATCACCACAATGTTCACGTTTTTCTTGTGTGGACAAACCACAAGACCAGTGCTGGCTTCTTGAGACATTATTCACTTCCACTCTTAAAGAGTGTAGAACACATCCATTTTATACCGTAGGTGCACTTTTTGTTACATGTGTGGACCATAAAATGGAATATGCTCTAGAAATGATAGAAAAAAGTATTGTATTTCAAGGCTGAATAGAGAATCTCCAGGCATTGCTACCTTCTCAATCACTATCGGGTGCAATACAGTGCAAAATACAGTCATTGAGTTACAAATTCAATTTGATTAACATGGCTGTACACAAGGAACGTCTTGGTTCGGTCAAGGTTGTTAAAGTGCCTGTTCAACTGGCCAATTTCAGTGTGGTGTTAATCAGATTTCACTTTGACAAATACTGGGAAGGGTTACGCTTTACACAAATCACCCAAAAATTGAATGTTTCAACACACATTTGTTCAATGTTACTCTATTCATTATGGATCTTGATGAACTACGCTGTTGTTCAAATGGAGATTGTTGATCAATAATGAACCAGCTCTGGCTGACCACAGTCACCCTCAAATACCTTTACATAGGTTAAAATGAAATTACATCAGTGAAAATTAAAAAATAAAAGGCATGATAATCATATAATAACTCTATTCATATGAAGGGTATAAGGTTCTGTAAGCAAACCCTGCATTATAGACAGCACCAAAAACTTATAGCAGTGCTTTTTTTAAATTTCTTTCCTGCTTCTTTACTTTGATGAGTATTCCATACAATTTTATCTGTTGTTATTTTTCTTTATTGAAGATTTATAATTTTGTGTGTTAGCTTAACATACTACTACATGAATCAAAATATTTCTAGTGTATATCAGCTTTCTTTTCCAAACTCACCAGACACACAAGACTTCACTGTATGAGCATATAGCTTCAGGTCATTCACTAAAAAGTGGTGGCAACCATAACCATAACAACGATATAAAAAGATGTACTCCGCTTATACAAATGAAATATGGTTAACATGATCAACAGCTATTCAGCTTCAAAAATATATCAAGTGTATAACAATTAATATTTTGAAATACACCTGGTTTCATGTACCTCCAATAAAATTTAGTTCTGTAGACTCAACCGATCTTCCAACTCACCGTACCATTTATAGAAAAATTACAATGTAAAGAAGAAAGGAAAGTTCAAGCAGAATGTAAACATTTTAGAAGTACAGGAAGTCACTCACCAAACAGCAGAGCATTTGACAGGCACACATAAAAGAGAATGAAAACTTGCTAGTTTTCAGAATACATGCCTCGTTGAGCTGGAGTACACACCCACACACACCTCTACCTGTGCCTCTACATTGTGCGAACTGGACACAAGATCCCATACAGGTGCCAACCCTCCCTCCCACATCACTCCTAGCCAGAAAACGTGCTGCCTTCCTCAAAGCTACTAGCCACCCACCCTCAACCCCTCCTTCTAGTTCTCACCTCTCTTTCTACCACCCACCCCACCACACACAACAACCAGAACTTATTGTGAAAGCTAGTATGTTTTCTTTCACTTTCATGTGTGCCTGTTGAAGACTTAAACATTTCAGCTATTCAATGAGTAGTCTCCTTAATTAGAAAGTATTTACAAAAATGAAAATTTTGCAATCTTAAATTTCTGTAGACACAAATGGCTCCTCATATCTTCTAACACTATTCCCACACCTGAGCCATGTCTAGGCCTTCTATCTGGTAGGACCCAATCTAACAACTATCTAAGTCTAACCATTTTTGACACTGTGTGTTGTACAGAAGCTGCACCAAAATTTTTTTGCCCTAGAAAAGTATGAAGTGCAGAGAGAAGATACAAACATAAAATGTAGTACAAGATATTGTAATAATTAAATTGAATACACAGCAAAGAATAAAATGTAAATGCTCCACAACTCACTGCTGCTGATGTTTGTGGCTCAGCACCTCCAAGCCCGAACAAGGAATTTTGCATATTTGCAACTGTCTGCTGAATGGTAGCGACTGCAGCCTGAGCTGCAGCTGAAACTGGGCCTTGTGTCGGTGGTGGCTGCTGTGAGGTAGGGTCTGATGATAGTGGGAGGGACACATTAGGTGCCACAACAGTTTGAGCTGCACTCTGACCTTGAACTGCAAATAAAAATTTGGTGGTTGTCTTTAGAAAACACAGTATAGCAATAAATTCGGTAATTCAATTTATATCAAGTTATTTATAAAGTTGTGAATATAAAATAATAGAAGGAAACATTCCACGTGGGAAAAAATATATCTAAAAACAAAGATGATTTGACTTACCAAACGAAAGCGCTGGCACGTCGATACACACACAAACAAACACAAACATACACACAAAATTCTAGCTTTCGCAACCAACGGTTGCCTCGTCAGGAAAGAGGGAAGGAGAGGGAAAGACGAAAGGATTTGGGTTTTAAGGGAGAGGGTAAGGAGTCATTCCAATCCCGCGAGCGGAAAGACTTACCTTAGGGGGAAAAAAGGACAGGTATACACTCGCCCACACACACACACACACACACACACACACACACACACACACATATCCATCCACACATATACAGGCACAAGCAGACATATACAGAGGCAAAGAGTTTGGGCAGAGAAACTCTTTGCCTCTGTATATGTCTGCTTGTGCCTGTATATGTATGTATGGATATGTGTGGGTGTGCGAGTGTATACCTGTCCTTTTTTCCCCCCAAAGGTAAGTCTTTCCGCTCGCGGGATTGGAATGACTCCTTACCCTCTCCATTAAAACCCAAATCCTTTCGTCTTTCCTTCTCCTTCCCTCTTTCCTGACGAGGCAACCGTTGGTTGCGAAAGCTAGAATTTTGTGTGTATGTTTGTGTTTGTTTGTGTGTGTATCGACGTGCCAGCGCTTTCGTTTGGTAAGTCAAATCATCTTTGTTTTTAGATATATTTATAAAGTTGCTTTAATACAATCAATGCAAGGTAAAAGGTACCTCTCGTAACTTTATAACCTTTTCCAAGAAATATGAATGTGTATAAATTATTTTCATTGTGTATTACATAAGCAGATAAAGCTTACAAGAAACTGTTACTGATCTTATACACCATACTGGTAAAACAAATATCTTTTATGCAAGGTAAAAGATGTCTTAAATAAGTTTCTCAATGATCAGTTTTTATTTGAGTAAACAGTGTTTCCATCCATCACAAAGTTGATGACCTTAAATATTACAAGATTTGATAATTATATAACTTATTATGCAAACTTCTTCTTTTCGAAACATCTCACCTTGCGTGTGAGGAGGTGCAGCAACTCTAACTGCACCACCCACCACATTAGGCTGAGCTGGCCCAACACCAAGACCAGGAGCGACCATGCGGTGTCCTCTGTTCACCACATTACTAGGAGTTAAAAGGCCACCTGGTGCAGCAGTTGTGGGACACTGAATACCAAGGGCATCATATGCTCTTCTCATATCAGATGCCGTTGGTTGATTGCTGGGAGCCTGATTAGATACGACTAAAAAACAAAAACAATAATACCAGAAGGCAAAATTAACACAACACTATGCGTCATTTAATGACTTATTTATTTACTTACTATTTTGCTGATGCCGTATTTTATCAGCCTGTTTCAGTGGCAAACATACAGGGCAGTCTGTCCGAGTGCAGTGCTTCCAGTGTGAGATTATCTGCCGCGAAGAGGAACAGTGTGCAACTGAACAAGACTTTCCTGCCTGGCACGTAGTCATGTGGTTTAACACATTTTTCATTGTCTTGCAGTGTGGTAACGTACACTGTGAATAGAGATAAAATATATACTCAGTAAAAAACCCAGTGAGAAGTCAACTAATGTCAAACAAAGCATTCTCTCTCCAATTCCCTTGAAAGTTTCCTTGTGGTCTTACACCTTGGATCTGCTGTCCAGTCCTCCAACTGCATTGATCGAACCCTATTAATATCATAAATGAAGATACTTTCAGAATAGCATGAGCTACTGGGAAAATAAAAATGGCTTTCTGACATCATTTAAGCAATAATGCTCGTCTACTCATAATATAATTAGCAATCCCACAAGTTTAATCCACAGAACACAGTATCAATCTCATAACATTCACCACATAAATTTCCCATAATAGGCATTAATGAATATCTTAATTATCAGCACGCTTGCTGAAAGAAAGTAGAAAGTTTACAACATGCCCTTTTGAACACTAAATGTGTGCATTTTTTTAATACAGTAACTCAGTGAGCTAATTTTTTTGTATCTTATTACAATAGTGATCAATTGATTATATGTATTATTTTATAATTTCACTTTAGTGATTCAGCATCAAAAACTGTGGTAGTATGAATCTCTCACATGGCCCTATTGTGAACTGCTATTTTGGTGGTAAATGTATTCCACAATGTAGAAATGAAGAGTTTTTTTCCGACTTCACCAGGGTGTATACATGGACAAGGAAAAAAAATTCCCGGATTTTTCCCGGTTAAAAATACACTTTCTCCCGGATGAAAACACACTTTTTCCGTGTTATTAAGTGACAGTATATTTTCCCTCGGAACTGTATAACTTATCAATTCTTTGAATGGTTATGTTTTTATACATGGGCGTAGAATTTCCCGGCACTTTAAAAAACGAAACTCAGGGTAGAAAACCCCCTTTTTGGAAAGTTCCCCCCCCCCCCCCCCCCAATATGTACGCTGTATATTTTCGTATCACGAAAGTATAAATTCGAATCCCACCAAACACCGCATGTTACTTTCCGAACCATGTAATCGAGATTGCGATACGCTTTTGTAAGCGAGTCATTGCTCATGTCACGTGATCACGCCAGCCGGGACAGCGGATATTCAGAGCGTAGGACACGTGATGTAGTCCGCTAATAGCAACATCACTATTAAGTAGCGCGGATACACAAACAGGAAAAGTTAATGTTTTAAATTAATATACATAGTGTTGCTACAAGAACAGCAAAGCTTTCACGTATAAAATTGGTCTCTAAGGTTAATAAGCTGCAACAGAAGCTAAGCTTTCACATATAATGTTGATTTTTCTTGTCCGTGTTACACTTTAAGATACATCACACAAATGTGCTAGTAAATTTTTTTGCCGAGTCCAGTGAATTCTTATCAAAGTTTTCCATAAATAAATTAGCTACCGCAGAGGAGCGAGAGCTTCCCGTAGCACTACAGCAATTTGCTCATAATAACGACACGATTGTCTGATATGGGCTCGAAATACTTCTAATGGCTCGTCATCAAACGCTCTGTGATTTAAGGAATTCATCGTACATTCTCACACACAGTTCCACTTGCGAAAAAGAAAATTTACTTTGAAAGTAACGTTTTTCAAACCACCATTCGCAGTTTTTCCCGCGACCTGTTTGAAACAAGTTTCTGTTCAGCAGTCGTCAGAGAGCGCCAGATAACAGGCGCCACCACGCTGTGGCAGCTACGATGACGCAGAAAGCCCGTATGTTTGTATGTGTAAGACATTAAAAGATCTTACGCTATGTCATAAAAGAAAAGAGGCCGAAATATTGTTGTCTAATACTGCGTAAGCTGTTAATACAAATAGTACCCATGACTGGTGTGGTTTCTCGATCTGATTACGTTTATTTTGTCACAGTCGGCTAGATAAAACAAAATAGGTCTTTCTAACACTGCAGAAACTGTAACATACACCAAATAAACGAGACTGTTTTGGCACAAATGGTCATTTTTATAACACGATAGAATATAATTCACGAAGACCAACATAAAATGCCTATTAGGCCTACTACAAGCAAACAATTTAATGTTAGAAAATAGTTTCACATTTCATTCATACGCCCCAGTTTCTCGAGCATGAGATCGAAAAGTGGTAGTACGAGATTTTTACTTAAATTTGGAATCGTCATGTTCTTCCCTAATTGGTTTGATGTCCCCATTTCTTCTCCTTCCACGTTCTAACAAACAATCTTGTCATGACTAATTCTGGAACTATTCCTGCCTTTGTTAAAATTTACTCGCCGGTTAACTTCACTAACCCTGCCAGAATCACCGGTTTAGTTATCCCTGATTATTCTCCGGTTAGGCGTTGTTATGTTCATACAAACCACTTTCCGCGCTACTTCCAGAATATAAGTTAAGCGGCTGCTAGACGGGGACTGTACAACTGGTCCTCACTAGTGTAGCGATCTGGCCAAAAATTTTCTGACAATATTTCATTTTCTTGGATACACCGAGAAGATAATACGTAACCTTTCTTATCTGTTATTCCTGTTAGTCGTTTATTTCCACTCTGGTAGTCTGATTCTGGATTTCGCTAGTAATTATAACAAAGCTGATCATTCCAAACCCAATCAACCACATAATCAGACAGCGGTTGGCGTTCACTCGTTCGGCTTTACTCCGCTCAGCTCGTATAACCCGGTCCCCTTTTGCTTGCAGGAAAGTTTATTTCTAGATGCGACGACGATTTCCCTGACAGACATCACGTACACTAGGCACGCATTCAAATATTAACTTATGATTCATTCAGAAATCAACTTACAGAGTGTGTTCAAAAACCAACAGGGATGCGTTTCAACGTGCGCTGGATGCTAGGCTGTTTGTGAAATATAATTTTTTTCTTCACAAGAATATGAATTTGGCGCCCCCCTCCTCTCCCCGCAATTGTCATTCGGGTCAGATACATCGGTTTGCCCCGCCACTCAACTGCGCATGCGCATGAGCCTGCTCGTAACTGCTATAACTAATCTAGTTAAACAGTTGTGACGCCACGCTCATCGGAGACATTTTGTTCTTGTGAAGCATCGCATAGTCTTCCTAAAGCCTTTGACACATTTTGCTGTTGGCAAACGTTTGTATGAGCACTGTGTTTTGTTGCTGTATATGGCACATTTCCTTTGCAATTTATGTATTATTTTCATTTTTTTTTTTCGTTCACGTTTGTTGTTGTAGTATTATTCTGCAGTAGCGGGATAGAGTAATATCCTTTGTTAGAGTATCGATTCTTACCAGTCAAGATTACAAAAATTAAACTGAAACCTAAAATAACGAAAAATTCCCGGAATTCTAAAAAATTCCCGGGTTTTTCCCGGTTATCTTCCGGATGAAAAAATTCCCGGGTTTTTCCCGGATCTCCCGGTTGTCCCGGGTCGTATACACCCTGTCCACAAGCATTGATTTTTGTAGCAGTTTTTATACACTTGGAACAATGTATTACCACCAGATGCTGGGCACATTCAGAGATAGTAAGTCATATTCACAAAAGCTTTGTAAAACTAGTAAGTTAATGGCAAGTACGTTTACAAGGTCCACAACAGAAACACTAATTTTGTCTTAAATATACTTCCCAAACCTCTTTGAGAAACTACTTTGGTGGTAAGCAGACTTCCCAAGAAACTTCAAAACAATGTTATTTGTTGGGATGTATACTTCCCATGGCTCTAAAAGCTGTATTTCACAACAAGCAGGAACTACCACTCATGCAGCAGACTACCACTAGATGCAAGGAGATTACAAAAGTTTTAAGACATATCCTCATATATGCAGTAAATAAATAAGTTTAGTGGCAGGTTTGCCCCCCCCCCCCCCCCCCCATGGCCCACGAACTGGTTAACATAACTAAATTATTTAGTTTTACTGGTGTCATACTGTACAACACAGAACACTCATGTTTTAAAGTATTTGTTGCATGTACAGAAATAAAAAAATTAAACTGCTATCCTACTGTCACTAACTACCTCACTTCTACTTTAATTAAAAGAGATATCCAACTTACTAAATGAGACAGGAATTCATTTTTTTCCCTGAAAGTATAATTCATTTTATGGGCAATTCCATGTCAAATCAACAAGTGCCTCTCAGATTTTTTTGAAATTAAATATGCATATATTACTCATAAATCATGACACAAATTAATTTTTTCACATTTTTCTGATGAAAAGTTACCGAGTAATGGACCTTCAAAAATTGAAAAGATGACAAATTTTTGACTCGTGGAACAATGTTGTTTTCTTTACAGCTTGTGTTCTAATTAAGCTAGAACAATAAAATTTACTTCATTGGAAAGCTCTTTTAAAGAGCTTTTATATGATACCAAACATCATTAGTTTAATATATATATATACACAAATTGTTAAAAAAATTGTTGAATTTATCGAATTTTGAAAAACTGTATTTTTAAAATTCTCAAAAAAATATATGTGAAAGATACACTTTACATCTACATATTCTGAAAGTTTCGACTTGGGATGAGCATGGGATCACTATCAAAAGCAATTTTACGTTAAGGGTGGTGCTTTAAAAATTCGTAAAAACTAATTTATTTTAGATAGTAGGCCTACTCCTCACCAGCTGTATGCTGTTGTAAACTGTGGAAATTAAATATAACTTATAATTGGCAAAAGAACATATGTTTTATGCTTCTGTAATTAATAAAAACAAAATGAAAACTTAAAAAAATAAATAAATAAACACAGAAAGATGAATACCTGAGATCACACCTAAATTCAGTTAGTAATTACTATTATTTACAAACAGGCGTCCTATTAGTGCACTTCTTCATACTTTGAACTAATCAGTCTGTTGCACATCAATATTTCTGTATATGGATAACTTATATGTTCGCCCTATAGCAGTTTGAGGGTTCACAACTGCCACTACTTCCCTACTGCTTATGGAAAAAATGTCTGGATGACACAGAAATGTAAAGGATGGTGACGGTTCATGGTGATGTAAGAAACTAACTGTGTTTTCATCCTTCTGATTTTTTTCAAGTACACAGGTTAACCACCAGAGCCCATTACAATCACAAGCAACATATCCTTTTATGTCTTTGAATGGCATTGTATCACAGTCAGAAACTGTCACCAGTTCAATTTTAGTGCCATCAGAGTTTGAATACACTTTTGTTATTATTTTGTCCTTGCTAAAAGGAATAAAAGTGTGAAGTTTTTGTGTCCCTAAAATTTTGCAGCATTTCTCAAATCTCTCCATAAGTTTCATTTCTTCATTTTTGTGATCTTCTTTAGTAGCATACTTGAAGTTCGTTGCTTCTATGTTGTCCTTGGCAAACATAAAAAGTTGTTTTGGTGTCATTATTTGATCACTGTATGGCCGTTGCAGACCTCCTCGAGCTGCAAGTCGTTTACCTGTTCCACCAACACCATCACTAGCTCCCCTCCCATGCGAGGTGGCTGAAAAATGCCATTCAGCTTCAGTTTGGAAATCATCTTCATTATGGCACAGGTTTAAAGTTCTTCCTATTTTTATAATGAGCTGCTGCTCCATCAGAGAAATAATATATTTTTCTTGGTTTTCTACCGAATTTAACAGTCAGGAAGTCCATCAAGCATGATTGGAACAAATGCACAGCTACAGTGTCATGTGTTAGGCATTCTGATATGATTACAAGACTTGTATGCTCAAGTTTGTTCCCATCCTTGTAATAAGCAACAATAGGATGAATCGTTGCTTGCATGTTTGTCCAATGATAGCCTTGAACTTCGTCGTGGATGACAAAGGAGTAATTCTCAGAAAAGTCACAGATCGCTAAGACCTCACCTTCTTTAAGTTCATTTCTCCGTCTCTTTTGGAAGGTTGATTGTTGACTAGCAACAAATGAATGTCGTGTGAGCGATTTTAATTTATCAAAAAAAAACAATCAATGAAGTTGTCAGGTGATTTTATGATTGTTTCTATAGATGTGTGATCAACGGAAACCCATTACTGATAAGTTATATTATCAATATCATTAGTATTCAACAAATCTTGTAAATATGTCTTAAATGTTTCTGGGCCAGGGCAGAATTTACATTCACCAACATGACAAGCAGGTAATGAAAGATTACATACAACTCTTGCAATGCAGTCTTAGTAAGTTTTTATTGGATTATCTTCATCCATTGTCAGCTGAGGAATGTTACATCCAGTCAGCATGAGTTTGAAGTTTTGATGGGTAGTACACACACAGACACTATGTGTACCACTACTTCCGCTAAAACAATTTTTGGGACGTAGGTCTGCAAACTTCGAAAATCCAATGTGGAGCTCTGGATGGTTGTCTTTAAATTCTTTCAAATTACTTAAAACTAGCCGTTTTTGTACTTGCAGTTTTTCTTCATTATCTCTCACAAGCACAAAATCTTTTTTCCCACGCATTGCCCCGCTTATCTCATCAGAACAATAAAAGTCTCTAACAAAATCACAGTTGTTTGATCAAGAGTCTTGCCAGGTTTTGGGTTTGGTGAAGACAAAATTCCCCTGGCCTTCACCAAATCTTTTACTCTTCGAGCCATGTAATTTGTTACGTTAAATTCATCTTGAAGCTTCTTAACACTCCAGCTTTGGTAAAATGGTAAGAATTTCCACCTGTTTACTTCAAGATGTACATGAACGAAATTTATCTTTTAGCTGACCGATCCTCTCAGATTCTGCATGATCATGTACCTCTTCTTCTTTTCCGGAAGGAAGCAATAATATTACTTAGGATATTTTGCTTCACACTGTCGTTTCTTCTTAATAGGCAATTCACTAACGGACTGCAAAGAAGCATTCGACCTTTCTAAGGCCTCACTTACTGCAACATCTTTTACGTCACTATCGCATAAAACCTTTTCATTTTCTTGTTTCACAACAGAATACAGTAGATCATCATCATTTTCTGTGCTAGACGTATCACAAATTTCTACTCAAGCAATTTTTTTACGGCAGTTGTCACTTTTTTATTTAAAGTTAAGAAAGGTTTTCTTCCTATCATCCATTGTGAAACAGGCCGTAAGTTTTTCTTGTGGTTATTGTGGCCTTTTCATTAAATGGATTACAATACAAAGCTGAAATTTTAGGCATTTTACATTTCTCAAGTGAACAAACTAATTTAAAAAAATGTTTTTGAAGTTGAATGCCCCAGCTTTCTATATTCAATACTACACAATATTACTTCTTTATTCTTTCACTTCCTGTAAAAAAATATTTCATTATGTTAATAGTATGCAAACATTAACTGGTTGTAGGCATACAAACTTACAGGCTCTTGTGAGGTTTGTACGAAAGTACCTTTAAGCTAAATTCAAAACACATTTCAGAGTTAACCACATAATTTCACTACAGCTGCCTCACAACAAAAGAATGTGTGGGTCACTTTCAACAATAGGTGAAAATTACTGACAATATTAACCAGAGATAAAATACTGAATAGATTGCAGATAGTAACACCAAAGAATCATTTTATATATAATCTTTAAAATGAGAGAGAGCTTCCTTTTCTTCTTTCTTTCCGTGGTTTTACAGCCATTAATAAATAGTTAGCATTAAAGTTTAATAAGCAGTTATTCGTTTCAAGTACAATTTGTGGACCATGTAACAAAATTTAACAATGTAATATTTTCATGTGTAGCAAAATAATAGAAATTCACCTATCTGAATGTGATTTTGGAGAATCGTGGTAAACATAAAATTGCTTTTGATAGTGATCCCATGCTCATCCTAAGTTGAAACTTTCAGAATATGTAGATGTAAAGTGTACCTTTCACATATATTTTTTTGAGAATTTTAAAAATAGAGTTTTTCAAAATTCGATAAATTAAACAATGTTGTTTTTATAAACAATGTGTGTATATATATTAAACTAATGATGTTTTGTATCATATAAAAGCTCTTTAAAAGAGCTTTCCAATGAAATAAATTTTATTGTTCTAGCTTAATTAGAACACGAGTTATAAAGAAAACAACATTGTTCCGCGAATCAAAAATTTGTCATTTTTTCAATTTTTGAAAGTCCATTACTCAGTAACTTTTTATCAGAAAAATGTGAAAAAATTAATTTGTGGTACTATTTATGAGTACTATAGGCATACTTAATTTCATTTAAATCTAAGAGGGTAAGGTTGAAAATGATGGTTTCATTTGTTGATTTGACGTGGAATGACCCTTTTTTATAAATTTACAAAACAGACTGCGTTCATCAGAGATCTGTGGTATTCTCAACTAATGAATCCTTGAAACTTCCCGGCAGATTAAAACTGTGTGCCCGACCGAGACTCGAACTCGGGACCTTTGCCTTTCGCAGGCACGTGCTCTACCATCTGAGCTACCGAAGTACGACTCACGCCCGGTCCTCACAGCTTTACTTCTGCCAGTATCTCGTCTCCTACCTTCCAAACTTTACAGAAGCTCTCCTGCGAACCTTGCAGGAGACGAGATACTGGAAGAAGTAAAGCTGTGAGGACCGGGCATGAGTTGTGCTTCGGTAGCTCAGATGGTAGAGCACTTGCCGGTGAAAGGCAAAGGTCCCGAGTTCGAGTCTCGGTCAGGCACACAGTTTTAATCTGCCAGGAACTTTCGTATCAGCACACACTCCGCTGCAGAGTGAAAATCTCATTCTGGAATGAATCCTTGTGGATGCTGTGGAACCAAAGCGACTGAAAATATGGCTGATTGCCACTTTTTAGGGATATTTTCCACAAATGAATGAAGAATACACTGAAATAATTAACAAACAAAAGCAGCAGAATTTACTTTGCAAAAAATTAAAACAATGGCATTTAGAAGTGCAGCTACCAACTGGTATTGGGAGAACACTAGGGACATCACTAAATAGATACAATATTATATTTTAATGGCAATGTTGTAAGTGGTGCTATTAAAATCCTGGCCGCCCCTCTCCCAGTGCAAATTTGATGTTACTACGTGGAAACTCAGCTGAAAAATTAAATTTAACACCAAATTACCATACACAAGCACATTATTATTTTATGTCGACCACAATTACACCTTCTTTCGAGCATCTTTATGCTATCAACCTACAAATAACGGCATTAAAACAGTCACTAAACATGTTTCTCTTCCTAAAATATTAAACACGGTTCTGAAAAGCAACATGAGTTGAAACAGTGGAATTTAATATTAAGGTGCTGACACAGTAAGTCTACTTGTACAAAGGTTCAGTACAGGGCGAAGTGATATACAGCCTTCTTTACAACATAGGTCCAACAAATATCAACTACAATATCAATGGCAAAAACATAAAAAATGACACAAAACAGGCACAGAAGGTGGACAATACACACAGAAGGTTGTAACAAAAATTACAAAGAGAAAATAAGAAATAAGGTGAGGCAAATGTATGCAGGGAGACAGAAAACTGTACAACCATGCATCCTCTGTTACTTCGAAAGAAGCATTCCATGTTTCCCAATTCCGATCTCCAATGTGGACAGAGAATGGATGACTGCTACACAAAATTCTTGTTCATTAACTTTTAAAAATTTGACTCATATTAAATTACACTAGGCTACTGTCTAGTGTGCAAAACCTTGAACAAAAAGTGGGAAAAATTAACATAGCATTTATTGAGTAGATAGTAAGTACCTGACTTCCCTGCCACGTTTCTCCATTAGAGAGACTCTCCCTTCGCTGGCATTTGTGCGCGTGCAGCAGCAAAACAAGCTGTTGCTGAATGAGCTTCCTTTTTTCAGGATCAGCGGTGGAGGTCGTGGTGGGAGTGGCTGTAGCTTGACCCTGGGTAGGTGGTGCTCCCTGACTCTGGGTTGCTGTTTGAGGACCAGGCTGGCTCCCACTTGGTGCTCCAGACTGTGGCTGAGCCGGAGATGGTGCAGGAGGCTGCGCTTGAGGTGCAATGCCTCCTTCTGTTCCAGTCACTCCTACAACAGCTGGACCACCTGCAATACCATCTTATTTACACACTTCATATTCACAACAAAGCAACATAATTTAATAACAAATTATGAGCCTCTAAGGTGTGCACAGAGTAACTGTTCCAGAATCTCATTTGCAAAGCAATAGGGTAGTCTTTCAGTAGTTTACAAGTTGAGACAATGGATATATGGAGGAATTTATCATCAGTTGGTAAAAATAAAGTATCTCAGAGAGCAGATGTTTCAATCTCAACAAATGAACTTTTTAATATAATATCAAACAGTACATCCCTAATAATCTTAACTGCATGTCTCCATGTACTGTTGTTCTAATGGGCACACACATTAAAAAAACCATGCTTCACTTGGTTCCTCAACAAAAACTATTTACATGATGCACAGAATACAGCAACTGGACATTTCAGAACTGGAAATAATATCAATTGGATGACTGTAAGAAAGAACAAATAAACAAAAAATTAAATAAAATTATGTGTCTCTAGATTTTTCTGTTCCTGGGACAGATGTCTGTGTTAACATGTGTCAACCACGTAAGAGCATAGTACATGAGGAACAATGTACGTCAACAGCTGGCAGTAGCTTTAAAGAGTGAAGCATGTTTACACAGCTTTAAAAGTACACCAAAGGCTTTCAATGCCATTTGTTACCACAAAATTGCAACAAGCAGGTTCTTAGTATTACAATGTTCTTGCAGAATGAATTTGTCAAGAAACAGTTACAATGAAATGGCAGCAAAGAACATATTATGCTACAATAAAATCCACAGAAGGAAAAGTTCATACTCTCCATGAACAATATCACTGTAATTACCAGTCCCAGTGAGACTCATTATGCGAATCTTTGACAGTTAACAACAACAGTGTCATTTAAGTGTGAATCCGTAATGTTGGTATAACTGTGTTTTTCTTCTTTCCTACTTAGAAAATGACAAGCACATACTGAATTAGATATAGTAATGACTATTTAAATGTTTTACATAACTGAAGCTGAAATCACAAATTCAAGAATATAATTATACCATCCCGTCATAAAATGTTTATTAGGGGCCCTTTTTAGATAAGCTCATATCCAGCAGTATTATGTCATATGGTACTACAATTACATGAATGGTAACATGTCGGCAGAATAATTTTAATATTTCACCTAATACACATAAGACTGAAGATATTTTCCAAAAGAGATAGTATGAAGAGTAAATAAAATCAGTGGCATAGAACAAACGAATTATTATTGGTTATCCAGGTGTCAACTAGGGCATAACTACTTCACACTACAGTAGTAACCAAAGAAAAACTATGTACTCCGCATGCAACATAAACACTAACTGTTTATCGACAGTAACAATTTGCATGAAAACATAAATTAATAATTATTATGGTTCAGAACTGTAACATGAAATATGAAAAACCAAAACCCAGATGTTGCTGAACAACATTTCTGAATTTTCTTTTCAGCTTCATCATCATCAAGCCCCACATTTAACTATCAAATACTGCCTCTAATTATGAGACAAACTTTCTTCTAAAACACATATCAAATACTTTTCAAAGAATGTACTTATAAGGAATAAAAGTCATTAAGGCGTACAGACCATTGTGAGGTAATGTATACAAGTGCTAGCTGTCAAATTAATATGTCCCGTTTCCCTGGACAATGTTTTATAATAACTGACACACAAAAAATTATCAGTATCTATGTGCATACCTAAAGAGCTACCTGGAGACGCCCCAAAGCGGGTACCCTGGATCGACGGCATGTTGGGGATCATAGTAGATCTTGGCTGAGGAGTAACTACTCCAACAGGTGGTGGAACACTGACAGCCTGTGGCCCTGCTGCAGCCCCACCTGGAGGAGCATATCCGTAAGGGCTGCCAGCATTAAGAGCTTGACCCATCTGGCTGATTGTGGAGATATTTGGATTCTGTAATAAAAGAGTATTTTAAACTGAAATACTTATGGCATAATTAAACAATGGAAGCTCCCAGGCTGGAATATCAACAATGTACAGAAAAGAAAGAGTGCTACTTATTGTAAAGATGACACACTGTAGACAAACACACCTACAAAACACTTAAACCATAGCTTTCAGCCACAGCCTTCGTCAGAAGGCCGGAGTCAGTGGTCATGCACATGAGGTGTTCCTGCTTATGTGAAGGAATTTGTGTATGCTTTTTTCTGACGAAGGCTGTGGCTGAAAGCTAGTTGTGCCTGTCTGCAACTTAACGTGTAGTAAGTAATGATCTATCTTCCCTTACATTGTGTGTACTTATGGCTTAATATCTTATATCAAGACAAAATTACATTATATCAAATATTGTTTGGATATTAAAGTTCTACAAACTTAATGGTGCAGTAGCACCAGCATGGTCAAACACGAAAAGGGTAGTGACAACCAGGCAGCAAATTTCGTCATATTGCCAAAGAAGCAAATGCATCCCACATACAAACCCCTACCATTTTTAAACTTCAGTTCATCTTCATCAAAACATAGTCAGAACTCAAGTGATTTTACAAATGGATAAATACTCAGTATTAGAACACATTTCTACAGGAGAAAATTGTTTCTAAAATAAATAAGTATGCACAGAAAACTCAAAATATGGCACAATAAGTGAAACACCAGGCTAAACAATGGCGCTAAAGCAGCTACTGCTCAACAGCCCTGTCCACCTTCAAGGTTGGCAACAAATGATGTTAGCCCGGAGTGGTTCAATTTCTTTCAATTTGGCACTAAGGAGCGAGAGGATAACATACTACTGTTATTCAGTTTGCTAATTTTGTAAGAACAGTAAATCATGGAAATTAATAATGGATGTAAGTAACAGCTATGACTCTGTTGAGAAACATAGATCTACAAGTTCACAATTGGTCCATGAACACAATATGAAAACTAATTTTAAGTTAATGGTTATTCATGACAAAGATACCACAAATAACTGCAGCAGATAAAGAACAATTTAAAAATTGCCAGCTTCACATGTCAAAAGTTTCAGGGTACCAGGGGAAGTTTTATTAAACAGAGCAGCAAGTTTTTTAGTATGTGTGAGAGAAACTAATTAAGGCTTCCTAATTATTCAAGAAATTACCCAAATGATGCTGCTAGTGATTAAGAAGAATTGAATTTTTGAAGTGAATGTGTCGCAGAATTCAAAGCAAGCACGATATGGCACACGACTTCTGATGGAATTAAAAACCATGGGTCAACCAGGTATGGCTGATACCAAGATGGCACAGGATGGCAGATTCCTGTCAAGAAGGTGGAGGGAAGAATGCTACATGCTGGTAGTCACTTTGATCACATGACTTTTATTAGACAGGGTAGAGCACCCAAGAGTTAGCCCATAAATCGGCAAAAAGAAATTTGATGCAAAGCCGAAAAACGACCCACAGATGGGTCTCCCCCCCCCCCTCCCCCCCCCCCCCCCCCACAACCAGATGATCAGAAAGCTCATTACCCGGGATACCCTAGGGGCTGGGAACCCAAAGGAAATCAACTGAACAAGCAGCAAGGTCAAGATCGGCAAGAAGGTTTTGGATGGTAGAGAGCAAGGGGGTGGTAAGATTAACACTGGGCCTGAAGGCCATTCATCAAGTCCATACATCACAAAACTCTGGTGAGGGGAGGGACCATTTAATAAAGCAGAGGGCCCAATAATGGCCATCAGTTCTGCAGTAAACATCCCACACATGGTAGGCAAGAGACGGTGTTCTGTGCTAACAGAAGATGAGAAGACATATCCCACATGATCGGCTGATTTAGAGCCATTGGTGTAAGAAAATAATACCACCCGAAACTCCCATAAGAGTGAGCATAATAAACAATGGAAATCCATCAGAGTGACGGAGGCTTTCGCACCCCACAAGAGACCCATCTGAACCCGAGGCTGAGGAACTAACCAAGAGAGAATGTTTGGGAGAGAATGCGGAGAACAGAGGGGAAGATGGAAATTGCGGCAGAGAGAAGGGAGGCACAGCTCAACTGGTAAACCCACCCAAGGGTGGGCAGCAGAAGGGTGACGTCTCAAAGCTGCGAAAAGAATACAATAGAAGGGGTGAGCAGGGAAACAGCAGATAGATATGGCATTCGAAATCAGGAGCTGAGACCAACAAACCGAAAGGGAGGACGTATCCCAGCATCACCCAGATGACTATCGACAAGGCTAGCACGAAAGGCACCGGCGACAAACGGATACCACACAATGGTGGGACCAGGTACAAGATGAGCAGTATGGAAGGGCACCTGAGCCATAAACTTGACAACTACAGTCCACTCGTGAACTGAGGCGCAATAACTGTGAAGAAGAGTCAAACGATCTGGAATGGAAGGGCATTGAGTTTATGAAAACATCCAACCTCCAAAAGATGGATATGGGGCAACCAAATAAGATTGCTGTCAAAAAGAAGACCCAAGAAATATGACTGGGGGACCATGGTCAGGTGTTGGGCGTTGAGATAGAGTTCAGGATCAGGAAGGATGTATTACAGTGACAGAAATGCATCACCCTTTTTTTTGGGGGGGGGGGGGGGGGATGAAAACCATGTGGGAGCATCCATGTGGAGGCATGCTGGATGATACCCTGGAGGTGTCACTTCACAATGGCCACCAACTGAGAACTAGCCCAGATACAGAAATTATTGACATACAGAGCAGGAGTGACCACTGGTTCGACAGACCCCACAAGTCCATTAATAGCAATATGGAAAAGAACGACACTTAACCCTTTCATGGATAAAATTCATTTTTTACAGATTTTTAAAATATTAAGGTGATAACGTTTTCTTTTCAGTCCCATTATTATATTTTCACCACCAAAATATTTTTTAAGTTCTCCATTTTTTCACAACAGGAAGTGGGACACACATGTCCCATGAACCAACGCAAGATACCTTTTCTGCTGACTGATTTTGTAATTTTTTTTTTTTAGCCATAAACTGTATTTTGTGGAGAATAAAATAACTAAAAATTATACATGCATGTAATCTTTTTATTTGTGTAGAGCCAGTGTAAAAAATATTCATTACATTTCAGTTTTCATGATACATGACCAATACTTACAAAACTTTACATTCCATGAAACTTGGAAAAACATGGTGTGGCACAAAGTGGTACACCACAAGCAGTGCAAACAACTTTTGTTCTCAGAATGAGGTTTTCACTCTGCAGCGGAGTGTGCGCCGATATGAAACTTCATGGCAGATTAAAACTGTGTGCTGGACCGAAACTCGAACTCGAGACCTTTGCCTTTCGCGGGTAAGTGCTCTACCAACTGAGCTACCCAAGCACGACTCGCGCCCCATCCCCACAGCATTACTTCTGCCAGTATCTCGTCTCCTACCTTCCAAACTTCACAGAAGCTCTTCTGCGAACCTCGCAGAACTAGCACCCCTGCCTTTGCAGTGCAGTCCCGATTTTTTCTCAGGTTCAGTACAGTCGTCCCTAGATGGCAGCACCGTGCAGAGCTGGGTAACATATATCCCGACACTCGAACTGGGACATATATGACCCATCAACCACGAAAGGGTTAATACAGAGCCCAGTGGAATGCCATTCTCCTGGGTCTGAGGAGAGCTGAGAATGGTTTCAACCCAAACTCTGAATAACCAGTGGGACAGGAACTGGCGAATTAAAATCAAGAGGGGAGCTCCACAGATCCAACTAATGGAGTAAGTAAGATGTGATGGTGCCACACCATGTCACAGGTCTTATGAAGATTGAAAAAAATTGCAACAGGATGTCAGCTCTGGGAAAAGACCTGCCACACTGCAATTTCAAACTGAAGCAGATGATTGAGCAGAGACCATCCCTCCAAAAGGCCAAACTGGTAAGGAGGCAAGAGGTCCCAAGATTCGAGAACCCAACTGAGCTGGCAAACCCCTACTTGTTCAAATGACTTGCAGGGGACTTTGGTTAGGCTGATTGGCTGAAACTATCAAGTGACAGCGGTTCCTTACCAGACCTAAGGACAGGAACGACAATACTGTTCCTCAACTGAAAGGGGAAAAATGCTTTGGAGCCAAATACACTTATACACCCACAGGAGCTATTGTCATGGCGGCCTGAGGTGTTGAAGCAATTGGTTATGGATGGACTCAAGGCCAGGGGCTGAATTATGGGAACAGGAAAGGGACAGAAGTAGCTCCCATTCAGTAAAAGATTCACCGTACGATTCCACCTGACAAGAGGCAAAAGGTAAGTGGAAAGCTTCAGCTTGATGTTTCCAGAGGAGGACGGCAGTTGGATAGGAGGTTGACATTGATGCCATTACAAAATGTGACACCAGGTGTACCACGAGAACCGATGGATAAATACAAAGGCCACCCAAAAGGACACTGCCTGGCATGGATGACTGCAGTTTGCAAACTTGTAGGGTGTGGAGCATAGCCCACACCCATGAAGAAGAGACAGAAGAACCTAGGGAGGAGATAAGTGTTCCCAACACACCCACTTGCATGAAGAAATTTAAAGATAATAAGAGCGGCGGAGGACTAGCACCATCTAAAGCATTGCAAGGCCCGACAGCAATCACAGATGGCAACTGTAATGGCCGTGCTCTATCACAGTGACAAATGGGGCCCGTCGAGCAGTGAATGGCAATATCAGTGCAAATAATTGTACTGGACACATCACAGATGATTTCATCAATACAACCTAGCAAAGAGGAGGTAAAAAGAACCTGGGAGGTATGTAGACGCCAATCTGCACAATCCTGGGAGATATACAGAAACCGATCTGCACAATGAAAAGATCAGTGGGGTAACCTGGCCATTGGGAAGTGAACAAGAGAATCAATGGGATCACTATTACAGATGTCACCATGTGGCAATCACTGTAATGAAAGAAGAAGGGGAGGGGAAGTGAGCCAAAGATCAATGGCAGAGAAACTGCTATAAGTGACACTAAACCAGCTAGGGGAACTATTATTAAGAAAAATTATTATTAAGACTAGACGAAAAAGCACTGCCCTGCAAGGGATAATGGACATTAAAGTCCCCAAGGCTGAGGAAGGAAGGAGGGAACTGCTGAAGGAGGGCAGTTAGGACAATAGGCATGGATGCTCTTCAGGAGGGAGACATGAGACTGCAAACTGTCACTGCACTGCCCAAGTGTACCCAGACAGCAAGCACTTCGAACACAGTATGAAGAGCGATCCATGTACTAACAACATTCGTATGGGCTAATGTGCAAACACCACCGGAACTCTCAAAGGGCCAAGCCAGTTACAATAGAAAGCATGGAACTGGGATGGTGAGTGAGCATCAGTAAATGAGATTCCTCGAGAACTACACAAGCTGCAGAGTAAAAGGAAATTAGGGATTGCAACCCTGAAAAATGACAGTAATAGCCTTTACAATTCCACTGAATATGCACGAATGCGGATCTAAACTGGAGGCAAATAGGTTGAAGCCATTCACACCTCCAGGTTACCATCCACCACAAACAAGGACACGGTGTCTTCCATAAACAAGACACCACACTCAGGTTGTGGGGGGGGGGGGGGGGGGAGTCGGCACCTCTGATGGCACCAGAGGGGCCTTGTCCCAGGATTTATGTTTCTATTTACTTGTTGTTCTGTTTCTTCTTCTTAGATCGAGGAATGCAGGGCACGGAGAAAGAACAGGCTTCAGCGAGGTCTGCAACTGAGAGTGAGCAAGCAACACCTTGGGGCGCATGGACTGTGAGACCTGCAGCCGACTTGTGGGAGCAGGCCTTTGGTCTGCGAGACACCTGTGTGTGTGTGTGGGGGGGGGGGGGGGCATCATTGATAGGCACCAAAGAAGTGGGGGGCTTCTCTGGCCAGGTAGGGGGAGCAGCACCTTGGAGGGGAGAGCGTGGGAACTGAAAAGGAAGGGGGCTGGAGAGTGGGGCAAGACTAGGGTAAGGATGAGGGAGGAGGTTAGATGTCACAGGCACAAGGTAAAGACAGTCATATTTTTGACATGCCTCAGTGTAGCATAAATCATCAAGGGACTTATACTCTTGTATCTTCCTTTTCCTTCTTATAAATTAGGCAATCCGGAGAGCACAAAGAGTGATGGTCATGACAATTAATACATGGGTGATGGAACGCAGAAGCTCCCCTCATGAACTGGGCATCCACATTCACTGCATAGGGGTACCCATACAACAGGAAGAAGTGCCAGAAACCTAAACACGAAAAAGATATCATGGATGGTGGGCTGTCTGGCTTCACATCACAACGATAAGTCATAACCTTGACCTCCTTCAGGACAGCACCTCCCTCAAACACTAGAATAAACCAGTATCAATGCAATTGTCCTTCACCCTTTCTGATCATGCCAAACAAAATGAAAACCCCATCACTCCAGACTGGCTCGGAGTTCCTCATCAGTTTGAAGGATGAAGTCCCTACGAAAAATGACACTCTTCACCATTTCATAGACTGGTGAGGAGTAATGTGAACCCAAACGTCGTCAAGACGGTCACAGACATAAAGAGCTGCAGATTGGACAGCAGAAGTAGTTTAGGGTAACAGCAAACCAGACTGCATCTTAATGAGTAACTCTCCTTTACCAAACTTATCTTTGACAGTTTCCACAGAAAATAACAGTTTAGTGGCGGTCAAAGTGTTATGGCAGTCCTGGTTCTGAATACATAGCAGGGAAAGGGTTCCACTTCAAGCCCCTGAGCCTGGCATTCCTCCCAGGGTAAGCCAGAGATGGGAAGGCTGCAGGGTCATAAGAAGTAGCATTGAAAGATCCATTGCCAAACAGGACCAATGCATTTCATACACAACGTGTCCACACTGACACCACTCACTCTGATCAGGAGCCTTTCCCATGGGTGCCATCCAGCCACAGCAACAGCCGTATGGTAAGGCAGCCACTGCCAGGAGTTTTGATGCTCCAGAATGACAAGCAACCTCTCCTAGATACACATCAGGAGGCAACAGCTCAGTTATTAGGTGTGTGATCCCTGTGCTGTCAGTGGACTCAACCAAAAGGGTAAATAATGACTCCACCTCACAGTCTTGCTAGCTTTCTCGCTACATAGCATTGAAGGACAAAGGAAGAAAGATTGGGTTTAACATCTTGTCTACATCGAGGTCACAGAGAAGGCACACAAGTTTGGATTGTGTCAAGGAATGGGAAGGAAATTGGCGGTGCCTTTTCAAAAGAACCATCCCAGCCTTTGCCTGGAGAAATTTAGGAAAGTCACTGAAAGCCTGAATCTGGATACCAGACACAGGTTTGAACTGTCATCGCAGTCATCGTCCGAATGTGAATCCGAAGTACTAACCACTGAGCCACATCCTTGGGGTGTTGCAGGACAATGGCATCGAGGAAAACATGAAAAAGGCAGAAAGGCCACATGCCGAAGACATTATATAACGTGTTCTTTCCCAGTTGGGTCAAACCACGGAGAAAAAAATTTAGAAGGCGAGGTAAAACCCCAATGGGGGACCAAAAACAACAAAACGGAAAGTTGACAAAGAAAAATCAAGATGAACAAAAACTGGAAGAAATACAAGAAACCAGTTGGATAGCCAGGTTGACATAAGTAACAACACTAAGATAGGGGAAGGGCAGGGCAGAGGGGAAGAAGTGAGGAGGGAGGGAGGGAGGAGCACAGGGAAGGAAATGCAATTCGAGAAGGAAGAAAGGGCTGGAATAACTCAGTGCCCCATGTGCACCACGCATGAACTCACGAAAGAGCCATGAGTCGTGGTGGGGGGGATTTGCAGTGAATGGTATGTAGATAAGGTATTGAAATTCTATTTAAAATTGAGAACACAAGAATTTCTCATTTCATTCACGAGTCATTGGGTTGCATGTGATGAGCCAATTCATATCCTTGCGAATCATGAATCACGTGGTCATAACAACTGTCGTATGTAAAAAACGATTCAAGATGTCAAAACGAGGTTTTTTTTATTTTTTATTTTGTTTATAGATAGTATGCAATGAGGTACATATGTGGTACGATAAATACTTGAAACCTTTTTATTCACCAAGATATGGAAGTAACCCATCCACAGCAATGTGGTCAGCAGCTCAGAATGCATTCAGATGTTCACGGCACTGTAGGAAAACCCAAACTATGCGGGTATACACGTCCACAACACGTGGAGAATGGCGTAGAAAACGTAAAAGGGTGAGTAGCGAAATGTGTTCTTAAATGTTAAAAAAATGTGGAGATCCAAAATTCAAATATTCTTAGCTATCAACCAAACTGATTTAAAATTTTGTTCAATTTATCCATCTATAATTGACAAAAATGAGAAAATTCTGGTCCTATGTAAAACCGCTAAATGGGTCTTTCATACAGTCGCTCATCGCCAAGTCAGGTGTGGTAGCTGAAGAGAGCAAAAAATAAAAGCTTAAGTTTTAAATTTTGAGTTTAAGAAATCGTTCACACAGGAGAATCATACAAACATATCATTGTTTGACCGTTGAAGTGACTCACTTATGGACAACATAATAATAAGCAGCCCTGGGCGTAAAGAAATAACTGGAAAAGTTGAAAACAAGTAAGTTGCCAAGTCTGGATGGAATCCCAGTTCGGTTCTACAAAGAGTACTCTACAGCATTGATACCTTACATAGCTTGCATTTACCATGAAATCTCTCGCCCAGCGCTAGGTCCCAAGCGTGGAAAAAGAGCAATGGATTCCTATATATAAGAAGGTTTAAGAACAGATATACAAAATTACAGATCAACATCCCTAACATCAGTCTGCTGCATAATCATCCTCAGTTCAAATAGAACAAATTTTATTGAGACCAAAGGCTGATCTCCAGGAATCAGCACGGTTTTAGAAAGCATCGTTCTGCAAAACTCAGTTTACACTTTTCTCCTATCATATTGTGAACTATGGACGAAGGGCAGCAGGCAGATTCCATACTTCTAGATTTCCAGAAAGCATTTGACATGGTGCCCACTGCAGACTGTTAACACAGGTACAAGTGCATGGAATAAGTTCCCAGATATGTGAGTGGCTCAAGACTTCTTCAGTAACAGAACCCATTGTGTCGTCCTCAACGGTGAGCATTCATCAGATACAAGGGCATCTTCAACCTCTCCTGAAGAACTCCATGGAAGTGTGATAGGATTACTGTTATTCTCTATGTGCATAAATGATCTGGCAGACAGGGTAGGCAGAAAAATTTGCGGTTGTCTGCTGGTGATGCTGTGGTGTACGGCAAGGTGTCCAAGTTAGACTGTAGGAGGATACAAGACGATTTAGACAAAATTTATAGTTGGTGTGATGAATGGCAGCTAGCTCTAAATGTAGAAAACTGCAAGTTATATAGATGAGTATGAAAAACAAACCCGTAATGTTCGCATACAGAATTAGTAGTGTCCTGCTTAACAGTCATGTATTTTAAATATCTAGGTGTTAAGTTTGGAAGCAAGATTGGAACAGGCATATGATGATTGCAGTATGGAAGGTGAATGGTCAACTTTGGTTTATTGGGAGAAGTTAGGGAAAGTATGGTTCATCCGTAAGGAGACCACGTGTAGGATGCTAGTGCAACCTGTTCTTGAGTATTGCTCAAATGTTTAGGATCTGCAGAAGGTTGGATTAAAGGAAGACAACGAACCATTTAGAGGCAGGCTGGCAGATTTGTTACCGGTAGGTTCAAACAACACCGAAGTGTCATTGAGATACTTCAAGAACTCAAATGGGACTCCCTGGAGAGAGGGCAATATTCTGCCCGAGGGAAACTACTGACAAAATTTAGAGAACTGGCATGTAAAGCTAACTGCAGAACAATTCTGCTGCCACCAACACACATTTTGTGTAAGGAGCACAAAGATAAGAGAAATTAAGGCTCACACGGACGCTTATGGACGGGCGTTTTTCCCTCCCTTCGTCTGCATGTGGAACAACAAAGGAAATGACATAGTGGTACAAGCACTCTCCATCACACACCATATGGCAGCTTACAGAGTATATATGAAGATGCAGATGTAGAAGCAAATAAGTACAAGTTTCACGAAAGTTCACAGAACTAAGTTTTCGAAGTTGTGTCTTGATGTTGGGCTGTTATAGATTCATAGGCAACATTTCCCCCATCATGAACAACAGACCGTAATCTTGTAGAATCGGGTGTACGTCCGGTGGTCCACGTTTTCCCAACACAATATTTCGACGTCTTAACTCGGCGTCTTCATCAGGGAACAATGAAGATGCTGAGTTACGACGTCGGAATATCGTGTTGGGAAGACACGGACCATCGGCAGTACACCCAATTCTACGAGATGACAACAAATCACCGGGATAGTCTTAGAAATTATAACAGACTGTAATGTTGCCCTCTTCAAAGGGCACAAACGTTTCCCCAATTTGTTCTCCACTTTTCAACAAACCTTTCCTTCTTGTCCTTTCCTATAATAATTATAATCTCATTTAGCTATCTTATTTTGATTTTTTAGTCTCTTCTTCTTCTGTTTCCTCACCAAGGTTCTGCAAGCTCTCACATTTCTTAATTTTTGCTGCCTTTCTATAACAGCAGCAATAATGTTCTAGACCTGTTGAGCCAAGGTTACAACAATGAAGAATACTCAATAAATCCAACCAAGGCTCCATTTTGCAATATTTATTATAAAGTGAACGCTGGTAACACATGTTGCGTACAATCATAGATGTTAATATGGCAGAACAGCTGATTTGTGTAGCCAATGACGTAAGAATTTTAATCATGTTGGGCACCACAGCTGATACTAATATTAATAATTAATGAAAACCACCTCCAGCTGTATTATTACACATTCACTGTGTTATAACTATCAGTCGTCAGAATGTTTATGATTAGTGGCGGCACAATAACCAGCCGCTATGGGATGTCCAGTATTGCTGGGTTTCAGCCCTCACTGACCAACACCTCCAACCAATTACTCGTAATCTAGCCTCCCATGTCAAAGACATCAATCACTTCCTTCACCGACTTTTCACCACATACCCACGCCTTTACCTCCAGGATCCCTACTTGTTGCTGTTGACACCACCTTCCTTTACACCAACATCCCTTATGCCCACTATCTTACCACTACTGAACACTAGCTCTCACAGTGACCTTCAGACTTCAAACCCACTGTCTCATTCCTCATACACCTTAATAACTTCATCCCAACCCACAACTACTCGTCCTTTGAAGGGAAGATATAAAAAAATTTGTGGCACAGCCATGGGCACCTGCATGGCATCCTCCTATGCCAACCTTTTTATGGGCTTTCTAGAGAAAACATTCCTAGCCTCCCAAGATGCCAAACACCCAGTCTGGTTCAGGTTCAATGATGATATCTTCATGATCTGGACTATCTTCGTTCCTTCACAACCTCATCACCTTCTCCCTCTTTCACTTCACATGGTTCTTCTCAATCCAGTGTGCCACCTTCCTAGATGCTGACAACCTACTCTCTAATGATTGCATCTGCACCTCTGTCCGCATTAAACCCACCAACCACCAACAATTATCTGGATACCGACCTTTCAAACAAAAAAAAAATCACTCCCATCCCCATACCTGCTGTGACAAGAAATCCCTTTCTCAGTATGCTGAGGGCCTCGCCAACACCTTCAGAAACAGACACTATCCCTCAACCTAGTCTGTAAAGAAATCTCCCACGCCATTTCCCCCTCACACCCACAAGTCTCCCACCACCCCCAAGAACCAGCCACAAAGCAGTGTACTCTTTGCCACCCGGTACCACCCGAAATAGGAACAACTAAACCAAATCCTTCACCAGGGCTTTGATTAGTTATCATCACGATCTGAAATGAGGGACAGCCTACCCAAAATACTTCCCAACCCTCCTAAAGGGGTGTTCCATTGCCCACCCTATCTCCACAATATCCTAGTTCATCCCTAAGCTACTCCCAATCCCAACCCTTGGCACCAGGATCATATACCTGCGGAAGATCCAGGTGCGAGACCTGCCCTATCCACCCACCCACAAAGCACTTCCTGTCACAGGTTTATTCTACCCCATCAGAAGCCAGGCCACCTGTGAAAGCAGTGATGTTATTTACCAGCTCTTCTGCAATCATTGCACAGAGTTTTATAATGGTATGTTACCAACCAGCTGGTCATCATGCTGAACGGGCACAGCCAATCTGTGGCCAAGAGCAAAGTAGACCACTCTGTGGCACAACATGCAGCTGAATGTAACATTTCTTATTTCAATAGTTGCTTCACTTCCCAAGCCCTCTGGATCCTCCCCTCCACCAGCTTTTCTGAATTGTGCAGATAGGCTTATCTGTACAACGCATTCTCTACTCCCATAATTATTCAGGCCATATGGTAACATACTGTTCCAGCACCCTCCATCCAACAGTTTCCACCCCCTCTATCCCATAACCTCCTCCCATTCTCGTCTCCCACCCTCTACCAATGCACCCACCCATCTTTTCCCAGTCCTCTCCTTCTTCACTTCATTTTCCCCACCTGGATGATCCATTATATCCTAACACTGCATCTGTTGGCACTCCAGTCCCTGCACATTTCACCAGACAGTGTTCGTCTTTCCCCCCAACCATACACTACTATCCCCTCCCCGCCTCTGCCTTAGCCCCTCCAGACTGCTGCTTGAAACCTACATGGTAGTTTAATTCTGGCCCGAGATACTGGAGTTGACAGTCATCTTATTCCCACAAGGAATTTCCATTGTTTGAAATCATCACATTAGTTATATGACCCTCCCTTCACTTTCTCCTTTCGTTGTATACAGGTATTTCTATAATTGATATATATAGCACTTTTGACTATCTGTGTTGAAATATTATTAATGATTGTGTCTCAAGCACAGAATCTAGTTTGTGGTGACCGATTGATCTGTAATGTAGAAACGGAAACATCAATGTGCAGCAAAAGCAAACGCTGTTCATTGGCTATCCTCCCACTAGCTGCCTTCAACCTGACATGGAGACATGTTGCCAACATCTGGCACATAACATGGAAGAAATAAGTGCAGCAAGGTGACAATCCTTCACAACATTTAGTCTTCCTTTTGGTCATGTTAAAAATGACTTCATCAAAACATTGAACAGAAAATTGGATTTTTCAACCATTTTGTTACCACCCCCCTATCATTTCACTCAGTCCTTGCAATACAGCACAAACCATTTTAAAACTTCTGGTTCAATAATACACTCAGCAACAAATTAAATCAGACAAAACAATCAATTTTTATTTATGTCAATAACTTGCAAAACACTCACCTGCATCCGTGGTCCACCTATTCCAACTGTGTGCACCTGGTGTGGTGATTGTCCCCTTGCAACAAGATGGCTCTGTTGTTGCTGCTGCTGTTGCTGTGGTTGTTGTTGTAAGCCTACAGTTCGTGACACAACGAGTGGCCCATTCTGGACAGGATTATGAACAGCACTTGTCATTATCATGCCACCTCCACTATTCATTCCCATGCTGATCCCTGTCATTGTTTGTGTTGAAGCTATGCTGGAGGGCAAACTGCTCAAGCTAACTACTAATGAGTTTACACCCTTGCTCACAGATACATTTGGTGCAGACTGTAAATTGGGGCTCTTACTGCCAAGTGCTCCAGCAGTGAGCCCCATGGAGTTGACCACCAATCCTTTGTTTCCCTGAAAGCACAAAATATTTTTCAGATACTGATACACAGAAACATAGTAACAATGTTTAAGTATGCTGATAATGAATTTCCTCCAATGGCTGCCTTAAAAGAGCTGGTCTTCTATAATGACCAACAACTGACATAACAAACATGACAAAACTTGACAAACACACGGCACAAAATTCAATTAAGTTAGAGAAATATTTGGTTACATTGAAAAGAGAAATATTTAGTTACAGTGCAACACTTCAAAAGATACAAATGACTCCTTCCTCACAAACAGATGAAATCTTATGACTCTCTGTAACTTAACAGTGCCAAACAATTCCTATAATCACAACCGCCTGCATTGCTGATTTTGTTCTATACATCCACCTACCCTAATGCCCCTTCTTACAACATTTTCAACTTTCACTGAAGTAACTGCTATCTATGTAACAACCCACACTTTTTACCAACTGATATGCAAGTATATTATAACCTTTTGTGCAGTCTTGTAATGCTGTGTTTGTATTAAAATACAGTTTTGATAGCTTTTCTGTTCAATCCACAAGTAGCTCAATCTCTACAAAGAATAGCGTTTGGAGGAGAAAGTTGGGGATACATTTCATGAAAAGATCTCGCTGCATTGAAAAAATGATTTGTTTTAATGATTACCACCCCAACTCACTTATCATATCCATAACGTTCTCTCCCTTATTTCGTGATAATTAGAAAATGAGCTGCTGTTATGTGAACTTTTCAATGTCCTCTGTCAATCCTTTCTGGCAAGGAACCCATATATGAACCAATACTCCAGGTGAGGATGAGCATGTACAATGTAGGCAGCTTTGTTAGTGGATTTCTGCCTTACCCGCATTTTCTATGTGATGGTTTAAATCTCACATACTATTGAATCTAGTCTAAATAATCAGTGTGTCATGAATTATGCTGCCTCAAGACATATATAGGGTTTCTCACTTTAATACTTGTCTTATTATGCTCAACTGTCAATGTAAGATTATATCTCTTAATAAGTAGAGTGACAGAATTTTCAATTGTTTAAATTCAGTCAGTAACTATTTGCAATACTGAAAATTAAATTTATGTTGCTCCAGGAATCTGCTATATAGGTAACCTGCAACTGGAAATGTGCACCTTTTTAGCCATTAAATAAGACAGATGCAAGTAAACAAAGGAAGGTCCACTGAAAAAACTCTTTTATCGTGTGCATTTCATCCTGCAGACTCAACTGTGGGTGAATGTAAAGCCTATACGGCAATTGTTTGGATACTTTGCACTTAGTAACACTACAGAGCTCTGACTTCCTTGAAGATTGCAGATCCTTTTTATCAGTGATACACAAGAAGGCATCAGCAGACCGAGTGTGTGTCGTCACAATAAAACAGTGTTTTCCCCTTCCCTTTTCAATATATTTAAAGCTGATGAATTAACACAATCCGCAAGAGACCACTTTACCAACTTTCCTCACAAATGCAATAAGTGAAACCTTATCAATGTAGCACACATCGTGTCCATTTACAAGACAGTAACAAGACTAAAATGGAACACACATTACTAACAATGGACGATTTCACTGTGATAAAATTTTGTATAACAACATATAAGAAAAACCATTATGCACCTGCTGCTGTTGTTGCTGCTGCAGAAGGTGATGCTGCTGCTGTTGCTGCTGCACTAGTTGCTGTTGCTGCTGAGACTGCTGTGACTGTTGCTGTTGTGGTTGTTGAGTTTGTTGCGGCGGTTGTTGCTGTTGCTGCTGCTGTGTCTGTTGTTGCTGTTGCTGTTGTGCTGCTACATGTTGACGAGCCCCTTCAGCTGCGGTCCCAGCACCTTGTTGAGACTGTTCAACAGTCCCATTCTGGAGTGCTGTGCCTGGTTGACCTCCAGAACCTGGCCCTGGACCTGGCGGAGGCTGCTTAGCACTTTCCATAGATGTACTCCACGAGCCAGTTGACAGGAGATCATCCGGAAGATCATTCTCCAAGGCAAACATTGTAGTGTTTGTAAACAAGTCTGCGATAGAAAAAAAACCTATCTGAAATACAACACTCAAAATATATTGGCGATGTTTCATTTCGATAACTTTATAGTGGCCAATAGCATTGTTTAAAATTATCCATCAATTCATTTATCTATTTTTTGCAAGGGGAAAATATTAAAGTACAATGTATTGAACAATGCCAGAAACTCCAATATTACAATAGAAGCTAGCTATCATCATCATCATCATCATCATCATCATCATCATCATCACTACCACCACCAAATTTTTAGCAACTTATGGGTATTTATGAAGACTAGCTATTCAGAACAAATGGAGGTTTTCATACCAAAGTGAAATAATCATGCCATGAAATGAGATCCCTTCTGTGCGACTTTTGCCTGCCAGACCTAAAACAGCTTTTTGTCTCCCCCCCCTTTTTCCACATTTCTGTAAACACAGGGTATATACTGGCTGCCAACACACAAAATCTTGTTGCAAAGTATAACATGACAGCTGTGACCTCGGTGCCTGTTTCACCTCATGTACCATTTGGCTTCTCTATCTTTTACTCTTCAACCTGTCTATCCCCCTTCCACACCTGTTACCCAAGTATAACACACTTAGCTTTCCACTCTGACTCTTGCATGACTTTTTCCTCTTGCTTCAGTGATCTCTGTCTTGCATAGTGTCCTATCTTCCACCTTCAAACTCTCAGGTTTCAAATCTTGTACAATGCAGGCACCAATAATCACTCTTTCCTTCACATCCCATCCAGTAAGTTTCCCCTGACCTGGGTTTCTCTTTCTGTAACTCTCCCCATTTCCTAAACCTTAACAGTCTTCTCCTTCATCCCTCTTTCTTTCCTTTTGAACCTTCTGCCAGATGGAAACACTGGCTCTGAAGGCTTGCACATTTCCATATCCTTTCTGCATCTACATCTACATCCATACTCCGCAAGCCACCTGATGGTGTGTGGCGGAGGGTACCCTGAGTACCTCTATCGGTTCTCCCTTCTATTCCAGTCTCGAATTGTTTGTGGAAAGAAGGACTGTCGGTATGCTTCTGTGTGGGCTCTAATCTCTCTGATTTTATGCTCGTGGTCTCTTCGCGAGATATACGTAGGAGGGAGCAATATACTGCTTGACTCCTCAGTGAAGGTATGTTCTCGAAACTTTAACAAAAGCCCGTACCGAGCTACTGAGCGTCTCTCCTGCAGAGTCTTCCACTGGAGTTTATCTATCGTCTCTGTAACGCTTTCGCGATTACTAAATGATCCTGTAACGAAGCGCGCTGCTCTCCGTTGGATCTTCTCTATCTCTTCTATCAACTCTATCTGGTACGGATTCCAAACTGCTGAGCAGTATTCAAGCAGTGGGCAAACAAGCATACTGTAACCTACTTCCTTTGTTTTCGGATTGCATTTCCTTAGGATTCTTCCAATGAATCTCAGTCTGGCATCTGCTTTACCGACGATCAACTTTATATGATCATTCCATTTTAAATCACTCCTAATGCGTACTCCCAGATAATTTATGGAATTAACTGCTTCCACTTGCTGACCTACTATTTTGTAGCACATTACACTTGTCTACACTGAGATTCAATTGCCATTCCCTGCACCATGCATCAATTCACTGCAGATCCTCCTGCATTTCAGTACAATTTTCCATTGTTACAACCTCTCGACACACCACAGCATCATCTGCAAAAAGCCTCAGTGAACTTCTGATGTCATCCACAAGGTCATTTATGTATATTGTGAATAGCAATGGTCCTATGACACTCCCTTGCGGCACACCTGAAATCACTCTTACTTCGGAAGACTTCTCTCCATTGAGAATGACATGCTGCGTTCTGTTATCTAGGAACTCTTCAATCCAATCACACAATTGGTCTGATAGTCCATATGCTCTTACTTTGTTCATTAAATGACTGTGGGGAACTGTATCGAATGCCTTGCGGAAGTCAAGAAACACTTCATCTACCTGTAAACCCGTGTCTATGGCCCTCTGAGTCTCGTGGACGAATAGCACGAGCTGGGTTTCACAAGACAGTCTTTTTCGAAACCCATGCTGATTCCTACAGAGTAGATTTCTAGTCTCCAGAAAAGTCATTATACTTGAACATAATACGTGTTCCAAAATTCTACAACTGATCGACGTTAGACATATAGGTCTATAGTTCTGCACATCTGTTCGATGTCCCTTCTTGAAAACGGGGATGGCCTGTGCCCTTTTCCAATCCTTTGGAACACTTCGCTCTTCTAGAGACCTACAGTACACCGCTGCAAGAAGGGGGGCAAGTTCCTTCGCGTACTCTGTGTAAAATCGAAATGGTATCCCATCAGGTCCGGCGGTCTTTCCTCTTTTGAGGAATTTTAATTGTTTCTCTATCCCTCTGTCGTCTATTTCGATATCTACCATTTTGTCATCTGTGCGACAATCTAGAGAAGGAACTACAGTGCAGTCTTCCTCTGTGAAACAGCTTTGGAAAAAGACATTTAGTATTTCGGCCTTTAGTCTGTCATCCTCTGTTTCAGTACCATTTTGGTCACAGAGTGTCTGGACATTTTGTTTTGATCCACCTACCACTTTGACATAAGACCAAAATTTCTTAGGATTTTTGGTCAAGTCAGTACATAGAACTTTACTTTCGAATTCATTGAACGCCTCTCGCGTAGCCCTCTCACACTACATTTCGCTTTGCGTAATTTTTGTTTGTCTGCAAGGCTTTGGCCATGTTTATGTTTGCTGTGAAGTTCCCTTTGCTTCCGCAGCAGTTTTCTAACTCGGTTGTTGTACCACGGTGGCTCTTTTCCATCTCTTACGATCTTGCTTGGCATATACTCATCTAACACATATTGTACGATGGTTTTGAACTTTGTCCATTGATCTTCAACACTATCTGTACTTGAGACAAAACTTTTGTGTTGATCCGTCAGGTACTCTGTAATCTGCTTTTTGTCACTTTTGCTAAACAGAAAAATCTTCCTACCTTTTTTACTATTTCTATTTACGGCTGAAATCATCGATGTAGTAACCGCTTTATGATCGCTGATTCCCTGTTCTGCGTTAACTTTTTCAAATAGTTCGCGTCTGTTTGTCACCAGAAGGTCTAATATGTTATCGCCACGAGTCGGTTCTCTGTTTAACTGCTCAAGGTAGTTTTCAGATAAAGCACTTAAAAAAATTTCACTGGATTCTTTGTCCCTGCCACCCGTTATGAACGTATGAGTCTCCCAGTCTATATCCGGCAAATTAAAATCTCCACCCAGAACTATAACATGGTGGGGAAATCTACTCGAAATATTTTCCAAATTATCCTTCAGGTGCTCAGCCACAACAGCTGCTGAGCCAGGGGGCCTATAGAGACATCCAATTACCATGTCTGAGACTGCTTTAACCGTGACCTTCACCCAAATCATTTCACATTTCGGATCTCCGTCAATTTCCTTCGATACTATTGCACTTCTTATCGCTATAAACACGCCTCCCCCTTCACTGTTCAGCCTGTCTCTGCGGTATACATTCCAATCTGAGTTTAGGATTTCATTACTGTTTACGTCTGGTTTCACCCAACTTTCTGTCCCTAGTACTATATGGGCGTTGTGACCGTTTATTAATGAGAGCAGTTCTGGGACCTTTCTATAGACACTCCTGCAGTTTACTATTAGCACATTAATATTGTTATTCCCTGTTGCATTTTGCCTACTCCTACCTTGCCGGGTCTCAGGAAGCGTCTTGTCGGGCCTAGGGAGGGGATTCTCTAACCTAAAAAACCCCCATGTGCACTCCACACGTACTCCGCTACCCTTGTAGCCGCTTCCGGCGTGTAGTGCACGCCTGACCTATTCAGGGGGACCCTACATTTCTCCACCCGATAGCGGAGGTCGAGAAATTTGCACCCCAGATCTCCGCAGAATCGTCTGAGCCTCTGGCTTCCACTCAGCTCCAAACCAGAGGACCGCGATCGGTTCTGGGAATGATACTACAAATAGTTAGCTCTGATTCCACCCCGCGAGCGAGGCTTTCCGCTTTCACCAATTCCGGCAACCGCCTGTACGAACTGAGGAAGACCTCTGAACCCAGACGACAGGAGTCATTGCATGTTTCTGCCTGCTGCCTGATGAGCACATTTTTATCCATATCCAACTTACATTCTCAACTAGCTTTCTATGGCAATTACTAAAGAATATTATAGATGTTCATATTTTAAAGTGAACCAAAAAAAATGGTTAAACAGTAAGGGACAGTTTTCATGTTGGCACTTTTCATGACCTTCAAATCTACAGTTACATCGTATGGTATGAAAGAACTAAATCTAGTGACAAGATGCCCAAAAATGTTGAAGAAAAATGTTCACGAGTCAAATGACAGTGATGATGACATTGAGTGTGGTTCCAGTGACATCCTCTGGTCAATCAAGTACTTCTCATTCAACTCACGCTGTAAAGAAACACACGATAAAACAGCGACTAGTTGTGTTCTTTTTCTCAGTAATACACGAGGATCATACTTAAGGAATCTCAACAAATAATGGTGAATACCTTACCAGCTGACAAATTGGTCTTTAATTAATCAGGAAAACTATCATCCACCTTTGTCCACTCTACTAATGCTGTTTCAACTACAGAGTGTAATGATTGATCCAGATATCACCCACAGTCAGCACAAAAAGTCTTACAGATAGTGACAGAAGATGTCACACACTATGTTGAAACATTCTTCCAAATGTGGTTTCCATCAGTAGTCAGAAATCTCTCCATCCATCATTCACACAGCTGTCATCTGCACTTTCTCGTGCAGGATGCTGTATACTCACTCACAATGCCTAAAGTTCCATCCACCTCACACATATTTATTTAGCAACCTTGCATTCATCACAGTAGATGCTTTCAACAGTTGTGATGGCCTTGCTTGTCAGCAGTAGTGCTTCTACGGCGACACAAACTCATTAACCCAAAATAAAACAGTTTTCGGTTCGGGGTAATTTTACAAAAGTCAACCAACCAAATTTTGACTGGTGCAACAGTCCAAACTATCAAACAAATATTTAATAACAGTACACAGCAGTTGCTACAATGACCACTTCTGATGTCTGCTAACAGCTAACTGCCTACAGTGTCTGATTCAAACTTTATTTATAATCATTAAAAGAGTCAAGCATAACAATGACACAACCCAACAACATTCTATCATTTTAAAGAATTTACTAGATTCATCCGACAACCCTTGTACTTCATCACTGCCAATGCACTGAGGCACATGGAGATTTTTGAACCAGTTCACCTAAAAGATCGCACAAAAACCATCTTTAAATATTAAAATCTAAAAGTTAAATCATTTTTTTCCAAAATTACTCAACAGTAATCCAAGAAGAGTATGTATGTAGATGTAAGATTATTATAGAATCTAGAGCTTATCAGTGAGACCAAGACAAGTACTGGCACATGTTCTGCGTACTTTAAGACATATGAGTGGTCCTTCGCAACCACCATATACAGTAGAAACTAATGAACACTTCACTACCTACTTAAATACATTCTCACAACCCCTTCATAATATCAGGCACTACAATGTGACTGCATCACATACATTTCATCAGTCCCCATCAAACGTGATAATGAAGTCATGGATATCAACAATACCAATATCTATATTTTATAGTACAAGGTGCATTCAAGTTATAACACTTTTGTTTCTTTTTTCTAAGGACTGGAAACAGAGAGAAACATGTGTTTTGTTTTAAAATAAGCATGCACTTGTTGTGACTGCTTGACAGAGATGGCAGCACAGTACGACACACAGAAAACTACCAGCAGCGGTAGAAGGGAGGGCCGTTCTTGGAGATGTTCAATTCAATGACGACAGAAGTTAGTTGGTTGCGAGTTCCATTGATAAACTGCGCGGTAAGGTAGCCATTATGATGTGGAACGTGTCAAGTGCACCATAAATGCACATATGAAATACAATATAGAGTTAAAAATTAATATTTCTATTATTTACCCCATTCCCTTAAATGGCACAAAATGCATATACTATACTTATAGATTTATTTATTCCTACTCAAGAATTTATCTATGGTATAGACGGAGTTGTCATGGAGATATGATTTCAATCTATTTTTGAAGCTATTACTGCTGTCAGTCAGACATTTTATTTCATCTGGTAATTTGTTGAAAATTTTTATAGCAGCATATTTTAACCCTTTCTGTGGCAAAGATAGGTTGAGTAAAGGATAGTGTAGGTCTTTCTTTTTTTCTGTTATTATAATCATGAATGTCACTGTTGTTTTTGAACATGAGACAACAAACCACAACCATCTTGGTCTAGCAGCAGCCGCTCTAATGGCATGCTCAACTGAACGGAAAAAGTTGTTTTGGACTATTACCGAATGAGCGTGGAATGTATTTCCCCAATAGTTGCCAGTGGTCACACCAGACTCCTACAGCAACATTCACAGCGGCCATGGAATCACAGTGTCACAACTGTGCAAAATTTGTACGGCTGCAAGGAGATGCAACCAAAAGTAGCACAAGTTTCGCCGTTTTTGTGTGATAAGTTTGTGAGAAAAAATATTTTAGGTGTTTTAACTTGAATGCACCTGTAATGATCCCACTGCCTATTTCCAATACATGCTTTACGACATTATGGAACACCGAATGGCTCTAAAACTTTAAGAACTGAATATATCATCTGTTTGGAACTGACAAAGTCCTAACAGACGTTAGCGGTCACAGTGCAGTCATACAATGTATGTGCTATCTGGGGGGGGCAAACTTCATTTTGAAAAATAAAGTGCACTCCAATTATGCATTGCTGTTTTATAACTCACTGCATTGTCACATCTCTTAAAACAGTTCTGAACCAATTCATTCTCTGGTCCACAGCTTCCAGATGAGTTATTGGCTTGGATTTTGCCAATGTCCAACTTTTCGCAGTAATAAATCTGTACTAGGAAAAATTCTCATAAATTCGATCTGAGATTTCTGCTAATAAGTTTCTTCTTACATTGACTTTATACTGATTAATAAATTTTAGAGTGTTAAAATTTCAGATCATTATCTATGATTACATTTCCTTATGAAAACATCAACATTCATCTCCTCTAGTTCATAGGACTATGGTTGGCTTTCACATACAAAATGACAACACTGTAACACTTGCACCAACTGTTGTTAGTGATGGCAATGAAGAAGACACCAACAACTGTTCCAACACACTTCTACGAGGATTGCCCAGGAAGTAAAGTAAGACTTTTTTCCTCAGCTGAAAACAAAGGTACAAATGCGAAACGTTACATATGTATTATTTGAAGTCTCCTGAGTGATCACGCCAAGTTTCCGTCACTTTCAACAGATAGCGTAGCTACAGGACAGTTTCAAAATGGCATCTGTAGGTGATGTATGTTAAAAGCAATGTCCCATAATTGAATTTCTCACTGCGGGGAAAGAAACTGTGGGGAATATTCAATTGCTTGTGCAATTTCTATGGAGCATCTGCTGTCAACTGAAGTACAGCTAGTCACTGGGCACGGAGGGTGAGGACATCAGAAGGTGGTTCGGTGGAACTTCACATTTCCAGCCATCAGGGAGACCATCCATCCCTCCCAGGGGACACCGCCTTATAGTAGGCACCTTCAGTGCCGGGCGGGAGGGTTTGCGTGCTTCGTTGAAGTCGAGAGCTATGCCAGTGGTAGCACGGCTACTAGCAGGGTCACCCAAGCCTGATTGATCTCGGCAGATAAGCCAGACAAAGTGTGTCCCACAACATAGGGCAGGGAGGGCTCTAGAGGCGTAGTGAAGCCAGCTTCCCAAGAGGAGTAAACCTAATACAAATCCTGGTCCTCGGGTTGGACATGGAGCTAATAACCCCATACTGTAAAAAAAGAATATTACCGAAATTCAACAGAAGCCTCGGAAACTGGATGGGAAGCATGTATCACGACCCCAGGAAAGGAAACGGATAAGGGGTCTAACAGTAGCATCATGGAATGTGAGGACAATGCTTCAGCCTGGAAAAATGAAAGAAATAGCCAATGAACTTTTAAAATTCAAATATGATATCGTAGGGCTACAGGGCCAACTTGGAACAGGGTTTGTAATAACTAGGGAAGTCAGGAAAAGCATTCTAGAATTTGAACCCATAAATGAAAGGATGTGCAGACTCAGACCAAGAGGGAAATTTAGGAATATATCAATAGTTAATGCACATGCACCAACAGAGGAGAAAGAGGATATAATTAAAGAACAGTTCTATGAAGACTTGGAAAAAGTATGCTGCACAGTACCTAAATATGACCTGATGCTAGTAACAGGAGATTTTAATGCAAAAATAGGAAGGAATGAACATCCACCATATGGAGTTTCTGGAAAATATTCACTACATGAAGAAAACAACGAGAACGGAGACTTACTATGTCAATTCGCAGCAATGAATAATATGATTATTAAAAGAACCTGCTTTCCACACAAAAGGATCCATCTGGGTACTTGGAAGTCTACAGCCAATGGAGTAGTCAATCAGATTGACCATATTTTACTGATTGCACGCCACTCCACATCAGTTACGGATGTACGGAGTTGCAGAGGACCAAACTGTCATTCAGACTACTTTGTGATAAAATCAGTCTTGAGAGAGAAACTGTCACTAACAAATGGCAACAGAATAGGAAAGATGATGAAATGGAATACAGACAAACTGAACATGCCTGATGAAGTAAAAAAGTACTAAGTAACACTAAGCAGAAAGTTGAGCAATGAAGAGACTGCAGCAGGAGTAGATGAAAGGTGGAACAGGATTGAAAAAACCATTAAGGATGCTGCAGAGGAAATAACAGGCATAAGAAGGAACAGAACAACCCAGGAATGGTTTGATGAAGATTGCAGGTCAGCAATAGAGGAAAAGAACAGGGCAAGAACAAAAGTGCTACAGAGAGAAATCAGAAATAATGTGGAACAATATAGAGAATTAAGGAGAAGAGCTAACAGACTGCAAGAGAAAGAAAAGAGAGTGGAATAAGAAGAAATTTCAAGAACTAGAAGAATTAAAGGAACAGAATGAAATAAGAAAGTTCTATCATGCCATAGGAAAAATGAAGAATAGATTCCAACCAAAAACAATGGCCTGTTCCAGTAAAGATGGGAAAATGATAAGGGAAGAAGAACAGATATTGGGAGGATGGGCAGAGTATTTCAAAGATACACTAAGCACCAGCCTAGAAGATGAAGAGACAGCCGCACAAGAGGAACGAGTGGAGCTCGAAGTAGACAATGAAACCAATGAGGCAAGAAAGCCAACACTGCAAGAGGTCTCTCAGGCTGTGCACAAGTCAAAAAACAATCGAGCCCCTGGGGAAGACAGCATAATTGCTGAATTAATAAAAACTGGTGGTGAGGCTGTAATAAAGGAACTGCACACATTAATATCAGACATATGAGAAACAGAAACTATGCCAGATAATTGGAAAAATAATCCCCATTCATAAGAAAGGGGACATAACAGCATGTGAAAACTATAGAGGTATAACACTCGTAAGTACAGCTTATAAGATCTTCACAAGTATATAAAACGAAAGGATAAAGTAGTGTGCAGAAGGCATACTAGGGGAATATCAGTGTAGCTTTCGACCAGATAGAGGAACAACTGATCAAATATTTGTGATATGACAAATGAGGGAAAAGTTCTATGAATATGATATAGATCTGCATTTCCTATTCATCGACTTCAAACAAGCCTTTGACAGCATAAATTGGCAAGAACTATATGTGCTAAATTAATAAGACTAATCAGAATGACAGAGACAAGAGCAAAAGTAAAGGTCCTTAGCAGAACAGGTGAAAGCTTTGACTTTAATAAAGGTGTGAAGCAAGGGGATAGTCTCTCCACTGTCATATTCAATATAGCCCTGCATAGTGTAGTAAATAAAATCAACAAAAGAGGCACCATATTTATGAAAACTAGCCAGATATGTGCAAACGCTGATGAAATTGTCATAGTACGAAGAAATACCAATACACTCCTAGAAACATACCGAGCAATGGAAACAGAAGCCTTAAAAATTGGCCTCACAGTAAATGAAAACAAAGCAAAATATATGGTAATGTCACAATCTGAGGCCAGAAGAACCCCTAAAAACCTAAACATCAACGGGAAATGCTTCAAAGGAGTGTCCTCTCTTAACTACTTGGGAGCCCTAATAACAAAAGGTAACAGTATTGGAAAGGCTATAAGGGAAAGAATACAAGCAGGAAACAGAACTTACTTCGCAAATATGCAGCTTTTCAAAAATAGCCTTGTTACAAGAGAAACTACCGTATTTACTCGAATCTAAGCCGCACTTTTTTTCCAGTTTTTGTAATCCAAAAAACCACCTGCGGCTTAGAATCGAGTGCAAAGTAAGCGGAAGTTCTGAAAAATGTTTGTAGGTGCCGCCAAAACAAACTTCTGCCGTCGAATATATGTAGCGCTACACAGGCATACTTTGCAGGCACAAAGATAAATACTGGCGCCAAAACCTCTGCGTCAGTAAGTAAATTAAATTATCCATCGAAGTAAATACAAATTCCGTATTGTTCTTCTTCGAATGTTGCAGCATTTCAACATACTACGAAAATCCGACTGGCAAGACTGTTAGGCATGTTTGTCAATATGGCCAACTCTACGTTCTGAATTTTTTTCTACCTGTGAGAAGAGATCGTTGCTAATAAGAACTTTTATGAATTGTGAATCACATACAGTATTCTCTTCATCATAAGAATAATACGAATATAAACATTTTGCCACGTATTCTTTCGTGTTTGCTACTATCTCATTTAAATCCTGTCTGCCGGATAAACTACGAAACTAGAGTGAGACAACAGCAAATGCGGAAGAATATACATATCATGTCATGTTTATATTCGTATTATTCTTATGCGTAATAGTGATACAGTCTGAAATGAAGCACGGCAATTGACTAGATTTTTACATCTAAGATGACTCTAATTTCTGTGCAGAATGTAATGTACTAAAGAGGCGTCTGCAAAGATTTTCAAATGGAGAAAAATTTTCACTAAACTCTCGTTCAGAACATTTTCAATCATACGCACTCTATTATTTGGTTCTTGTTAATCATTATCAAAGAAAGCAGCAGTGAAGTAACAACAAATAGCAGTCTCTTGCCATTGTTTCGCTAATGAGATGATTCCTCCCCCCCCCCCTCTCTCTCCCAAAAAAAGGCTGTGGTTGCGCGCACATTCGCACAAAAGCAAGCCATGCCGCGCGCGGCGACAGGCCGTAAACACTCATTATCAGAATGCGACAAAAATGCATGACACAGTAGAGTAATGCATCTTCAGCTTAGAGTGACGTAAACACATATAACAAAGAGAACGGCATTTAACAGATCAAAGAAAAATAAGCAATCAATTCAAACCAGACGAAGCACGTGTAAAAGGACGGGTACCCATATAAATACGGACGGAGCGCCTGACACATAGCAATGGCTACCTGGTAAAGCTTAACTGCTAAACTTACGACTCAAACCACACTACTGTAGCTGTATCGTCATTCATTTGACCTAAATTGTGTCTCATATTACAATGGACCAACTTTGTTTCGATTTGGAGGTGCAGCCTAAAACTTTTCTCTCCCTTGAATTTCGAGTCTCAAATTTCAGGTGCGGCTTAGATTCGGGATTTTTTTTTTCCCCCTTGATTTCGAGGCTCATTTTTCAGGTGCGGCTTAGATTCGAGTGCGGCTTAGATTCGAGTAAATACGGTAAACTGCTAATATATAATTCCCTAGTCTGCCCAGTTATCGTATACAGGTCAGGCCGCCCAGTTATCATCTACAGGTCAGAGGTATGGACGTTGACAGAACACAATAAAAATGCACAAAGAACCACTGAGTGGAAAATACTACGCAAAATTTATGGGCCAATAAAGGAGGAAGAAGGCTGGAGAATACGCTACAACGCCAAATTACAAGAGTTAATACAAGGCAGGGACATAGTAAAATTTGTGAAATCACAGCGAATACGGTGGCTAGGACACTTGGAGAGAATGGAAGAGGACAGAATTCCAAAGAAAATGATGAAAGATGTGATCCGTTCAGTTAGGCTAAACGGATACCTAGAAGAAGATGGATCGACGAGGTAATAATGGATATCACCAGTACAGGAGTCCAGGTGTGGAAAAGAGCAGCAAATAACTGAGAAGTGTGGAGGAAGATTGTTGAAGAAGCCAAGGCTCACCAAGGGCTGTAGCGCTACTGAAGAAGGGAGACCATCCATGGCTGTCGCACCAGACATGTTGCAGCAAGACATTTTGAGGACGATGAGAACATGACACACACAGTGAAGCACTGGCTCTGCCACCAGGACAAGGATTGGTATCGACAGGGCATACACACACCCTTGTTTCGCGCTAGAGGAAGGCAATAGAACGGGATGGAGATTACATAGAAAAACAGGGTGTGTACATAAAACTCCATTCTTTTGTGTGTATAATTCTCATTGTGTTCAATATAGAATTGTTGAAGAACAAAATGCTGTGCATTACTTTCTGTGCAACCCTCGGACAACAGTGTGCAGAAAAATTACGACTGGACTTAGAGAAATTTTCGAATATGACTGTCATTAAATGCAATGCCAGCAGTTTCTAAGCAGGAAGACATCAATTAATTTGAAACAAATCTTTTGGTTTAACATGGAAACAAGGTTTCTTCGTGATAAGGGTTTTAGCTTCTTCATACAAGTACTGGATTCCATGATCTTACGAACTTTTTAAGTTGTCAAAGAATTAGGTTTGTTTCACATCTACGAGGAGGATAACTGAGTCACTCATTTCTACACATGCAATTCCCAGCTTATAGACATTAATCACAACAGGCAAAGGATATGCATGTGCCAAACTGGCACTAGTTATCAAACGAAACACTTAAAATATTTAGTTACATTACAGTTTATTAATTTATAGTATTTTGATTTCTCTTGGCTCTCTTGTGTATTTTAATGCCCCCAACATTAAAACTTGAGCCACATGTTGTGCTGTTCACTATACTCAGCTTCTGAAGTACCAACAGTCATAGGCATGAACAGGAAAGACCACATACAGAAATATTACAACATATTTATTAATGAAGCAAAATGGAGAGAGAGCAAGGCAGAGAAACTACATTTCAAATTTCTCAGGGTTTCTCATGGATGTATGGGGATAAAATACATCATCAAAATCAACAGCAGAAAGGTCCTTATATTCACAGATGAAACAACAAACAGCTGATCCATTATGAGAACAGCATATCAGTTTGACATGCTAAATTATTGAGTGAAAGCTTTCTTGTTCAATTACTAATCAGTCTTAAGCCCTCCTCCACCCCTTTCTTCCACTAAATATGGCTTCCACCTCTATATGTTCTGTGGACGGAAAAGAAAACTTACGATGTGCTTCAGAATCATTTAACAAGCACCTTGAAAATTTAACTGAATGAAGGAAGAACATACCATCTCCAATAACGCATTCACCTTATTCAGAAAACCACAACACAATATGCATTAGAGGATACATATATTCATTTGCCTTACTTCTCAGCTTCTACATTGTTGAATGTTTTATTGTGAATGCAGGGAATGAATTGAATTTCTCGCACAAAAAGAAGAAAGTACAGACTTCTAAGATAGATGCAGTTAAACAGAAAACACACTGGAGACAAAGATTTTTTTTAACATACAAACATGCCAAAGAAGCCAAGGAACCAACATAGAATGTTTACAACACTTTCGTGGCCCTATATCTTCATGTAAAAGGATTCCAAAATCTGCAATACTGAGTTCAAATTCTTACGTCTATTGTAGTTTGCACCATGCTAATTATATGTGACGTTACACGATATGTGCGACACTACATCTCAAATTATACACTCAAATACAAGGGTTATGCTAAACACAGATCTGTATGGGAAAAAAACCGAATTCTAATCCTCCAAAATAAAGAGAGAAAAAAGAATGTTACTCAACGAATGAACAGCCATTAATTAACTACACAACATACTAAAAGGAGATGTGAAACACTTTTTGTTAGGTGATGTGCAAGATTGAAAAAAATTAGAACTGTGGATAAACTAGCTCAACTATAAGCTAAAGCAATATGTGGATTTAATGTCATGTTGAAGCTAAACTAGAAAAGAAGGACTACAGCTGAAGAATAACTAGATAAATGTTCCTTCTTCCCACAATAGGAGGTCACATGTTACAGTAGTAACATACATTGAAATGCCAAAGAAACTTGTATAGGCATGCATATTTAAATACAGAGATACGTAAACAGGCAGAATACGGCACTGCAGTCGGCAACGCCTATATAAGACAACAAGTGTTTGCCGCAGTTGTCACAATGGTTACTGCTGCTAAAAATGCAGGTTATCAAAATTTAAGCGAGTTTGAACGAGCAAAGGGAAACAGCACCTCCGAGGTAGTGCTGAAGTGAGAATTTTCCCGTATAACCATTTTGCGAGTGTACTGTGAATATCAGGAATTTGGTAAAATTTCAAATCTCTGACATCGCTGCAGCCAGAAAAAGATCCTGCAACAATGGGACCAACAACGACAGTAGAGAATTGTTCAATGTGACAGAAATGAAACCCTTCTGCAAATTGCTGTAGATTTCAATGCTGGGCCATCAACAAGTGTCAGCGTGCAAACCATTCAACGAAACATCATCGATATGGACTTTAGGAGCTGAAGACCCACTCGTCTTCCATTGACAACTGCACGACACAAAGCTTTATGCCTCGCCTGGATCTGTCAACACCGACACTGGACTGTTGACGAATGGAAACATGTTGTCTGGTTGGTCAAGTCTTGTTTCAAACTGTATCAAGCCAATGGATGTGTACGAGTATGGAGACAATCTCGTGAATCCATGGACACTGTATGTCAGCAGAGGACTGATCAAGCTGGCAGGGGCTCTGTAATAGTATGGGGGATATGCAGTTGGAGTGATATGGGACCCCTGATATACCTAGATATGGATGACACGTACATAAGCAGCCTGTCTGATCATCTGAATCCATTCATGTCCATTGTGCATTTCGACACACTTGGGCAATTCCAGCAGGACAATGTGACACCCCATACGCCCAGAATAGCTACAAAGTGGCTCCAGGAACACTCTTCTGAGTTTAAACACTTCCACTAACTCCCCATATATGAACATTAATGAGCATATCTTGGATGCCTTGCAACATGCTGTTCAGAAGAGATCTCCATCCCTTCGTACTCTTACGGATGTATGGACAGCCCTGCAGAATTCATGGTGTCATTTCCATCCAGCACTAGTTCAGACATTAGTTGAGCCCATACCGTGTCATGTTGTGGCACTTCTAGGTGCTCGCAGGGGCCTACACGATATTAGGCAAGTGTACCGGTTTCTTTGGCTCTTCAGTGTATGTAATCTGTTGTTATAACTCCAAACAAGTTCCTCATGTTTTCCTACCCAGCAAGTGTCTGCATACTCTAGCTATCAACCTCCAACCTGTTGAATCACTGAGATCTGAATGTGTAAGAAAAAAGCCACAGCAGGGTGGTGGTGGTGGTGGTGGTGGTGGTGGTGGTGGTGATGGTGAAGAAGTTTTTTTCTTATTTTACAGAATTACTGAAAACAGAAATTTGGGATCTAGGTACAGATCTGAACCTTACTCTTCTTGAATACACATCCAGCACACACTGATGAGACAAATATCACAGCCATTGCCCATCATGAGAATGAATGCCACCTGGTGGCACTGCAGGCACATGACGAGGTAAGTGAAATATATGAGCACCGCAGTGACAAATGGGAAATGCTAGTGGTGATAATACAGGCCACAAATTGGAAAATCCACTGACATAAGTGACTTTGGCAAATGGCAGATTGAGACCCAAATTTCATCCAGTGTATGCTATGTTCAAATAACTTACGGGAAAGCAGCCGGGTGATATCAACAACCATCGATACTTCAAAGGAGAATCCTGACATTTTAAAGGGAATTCCCTTGCACAGCACTTACTTGTCACAGTTATCCTTGAAAATGGCAGAGTGCTCCTGTTGAAATATTGTCAGTTGTTGACAACATAACCCGGCTGCGTTCTCAAAAGTTACTTATTAGTTGAATGTTGTACATACTGAAAACTTGTGTCTCACATTGTTTACCTCTTTGGATAAGAAATGTATCGCTGCTTGCAGAGATTGGATAAAGGCTGCAGCAGTAGAGTAAGATTGCACTGTGCGTTGTCATGATCAAAATACTGTTCCGATGTTTGCCAAAATTGTGCATCATATTAATTCTCCTGCAACCAACTGTATCAAGGAATGTGCTTGCCTAGCTGTTGTTCATGAAAGAATCCATTATACTCATCGACAGTAAGATTTTGTTTCCAATGAATTGTTTCAGCTTAATTTAATGATTGCTTCAAAAAGTCTGGCAATTTCTTGTGACTGGCTAGACGTTGATTCATAATCCCAACCTGACTATGAATTTCGTTCTGTAACTGCCCGACACAAGGTGAAGTTTGAATGCTTCCATGGATTGGCATCTAATACTACATCACAACATTCTGTGATAAATCTCATGGCGAAAGCTTTTGACAACACAGTTTAGCCACATTAGGGAAAGGTTTAAATTTTGCGCTGATGCTCAAGTATTTGTCAGTAATTGATTTTATTAGCTCTGCTGAACAAGCTGTTTTTAAACTACCTCCTGACTTTGCAGAGGCGGCAAGGAGGGAGGCACATCATGTGTTGACGGGGGCACTTCCATCAAAGAGTAATATCACAGCAGTTGAGAGGGCTGCTTTACATTCATTTTTGAGTTGATCTTGATACTGTTATTTTACCTGCAGACAAGGACAATGCTACCGTTCTTTTGGGCAAGCAGGATTATGTTCAGAAGATGCAGTGTTTACTGTCTTGACTCCGCATATCACAGGATTAGTGCTGACATCACAATAAACACTAATAGACTGAAGTAAGATTTAACAGCCTCCTGAAGAAAAGTTTCCTGTCACAGCAGACTATCAAGAGTCTTAATTCTTATTGTGCTGCTCCCACTAGGTTATATGGCCTTCCTAAGTTCCACAAGGAAGAGGCTCCTCTTCATCCGATAGCAAACAACATTGGTCCTGTGACAAATCATGTAGCAAAATACCTTTCTACTCTATTGAGCCCTGTAGCACGTCAGTGTAAGGATCACATTAAGAAGTCAGTGGATTTCTTACATCAATTAGGGGAAATGCGATTGCATGACTCCTATTCTAACAAATTTTGATGTTGTGTCTCTCTCTCTCTCTCTCTCTCTCTCTCTCTCTCTCTCTCTCCACTCGCATTCCTCTGTCCAATTTCTTTTTTCCTTCTTTTCTTTAAAAAAAAAAAAATGGTAGACTGAGGTTCGATTTGATGGTAATTAATGAACCATTTCGACATGTGTTGACTCCTATTCACTTTTTATTCAAGTACCAGTACTATGAGCGCACAGATACATTTACAGTGGGAAGACAGCCCTCACTCATTATTGCCAATTTGTTAACAAAAGACTTTGAGAAACATGCCTTGAAGCCGATGGCTTTGACATCTTGTGTTATTTATCTGGCCTCATGACCATGAGAATCTAAATGGTTTAGCATATTCTCTGCAGCTGTGGCATGTCATATATCAGTCAGCCTATCTGCACTGTGGAGGATTGGTGTACTGAACTTCAGTGTCACACTTGCTTACAACAGCCGAGCAAATCCGCCATTGCAGAACATATGTCTTTGCACCAGTCATCCTATGAAATGTAACAACATGGAGATTCTGCCATGAATCTCTAGCTACCTGGATAGTGTTATTATGGAAGCAACTGAAATTAAATAAGAAAATAACCCTTGTAAATAGAATGGTGAGTTTTGTTTGAATCCTGCCCTTTACCTTGTCAAAAAACAGGACAGAGTTAATACTACCTCACCCATTTATTATTAATTTCACTATTGATAACTTCTAACGTCGGTCATCTTCGGTTTGTGTGATGGCGCTTGTTTTATGGTGTGCAGGTATGTTATCTTTCCGGAGTTTCTCTACAATCTGAAATTTTAAATTCCCATACAGAGCACTGGATTACTGTAGTTATGCCTTGAAAATGGCAGAGTGTATTCCTGTCGAAATATTGGCTGTTGTTGGCGATGTCACCCAGGGCTGCAAGCTTTATGAAATGGCAGATTGTTATGGCTCAGCTCCTGGAAACTGGCATCTCAAAAACAGTGAAGTTGGTCAGCGGTACAGACACTAGAGACAGTGAAACTACAAGTGTTGGACATCCACACACCAACACAGAGCACGAAGATCTGAAGCTGACTGTAAAGCAGGACAGGTGGCAATCTGTAGCAGGTCTGATGACAGAGTACACTGCTGGTGCAGGCACGTCGTTCAGTGTAGATGGTGAACATGACTCCACAGCAGATGTCCCCATGCTCCTATGCTGACCAAATGAAATTGCCAATTACGATTGGAGTGCACAAAAAACAACTGAGATTGGATCGTGGATCAACGGAACTCAATCTCAGGTAAATCAAGTCTCTTGTTACATTGAGTTGATTGTTGTGTCCAGACATGGGAACTGCTTGAAATGTGTACTCTTATCACTTATGCAGGTCACTGGGGGCAGTATTATGGTATGGAGGAAATTCACTTGAGCTGCCATGGTACCTGTGGTAAGTAATCGGACATTCCACGACAGCTGTGATTATGTGAAGATTATTGTGGATCATTTGGATCCCTTCATGCTTGATATCTCCAGCATCTTCCAGCATGCTTAACCATCTATGTAACATGGTAAGAATCATGTTACAGTGGTTTGAGGATCACAACAGTGAACTCATGCCGATATCTTGGCAACCAAATGTGTTCCATTTGAACTCAATGAAACACATCCGGCACATGATATGGCACAACTCAGCTGTCAATTACTTTCTTAAATTTTTCTGCTTTTACACTCCTGGAAATGGAAAAAAGAACACATTGACACCGGTGTGTCAGACCCACCATACTTGCTCCGGACACTGCGAGAGGGCTGTACAAGCAATGATCACACGCACGGCACAGCGGACACACCAGGAACCGCGGTGTTGGCCGTCGAATGGCGCTAGCTGTGCAGCATTTGTGCACCGCCGCCGTCAGTGTCAGCCAGTTTGCCGTGGCATACGGAGCTCCATCGCAGTCTTTAACACTGGTAGCATGCCGCGACAGCGTGGACGTGAACCGTATGTGCAATTGACGGACCTGGAGCGAGGGCGTATAGTGGGCATGCGGGAGGCCGGGTGGACGTACCGCCGAATTGCTCAACACGTGGGGCGTCAGGTCTCCACAGTACATTGATGTTGTCGCCAGTGGTCGGCGGAAGGTGCACGTGCCCGTCGACCTGGGACCAGACCGCAGCGACGCACGGATGCACGCCAAGACCGTAGGATCCTACGCAGTGCCGTAGGGGACCGCACCGCCACTTCCCAGCAAATTAGGGACACTGTTGCTCCTGGGGTATCGGCGAGGACCATTCGCAACCGTCTCCATGAAGCTGGGCTACGGTCCCCCACACCGTTAGGCCGTCTTCCGCTCACACCCCAACATCGTGCAGCCCGCCTCCAGTGGTGTCGCGACAGGCGTGAATGGAGGGATGAATGGAGACGTGTCGTCTTCAGCGATGAGAGTCGCTTCTGCCTTGGTGCCAATGATGGCCGTATGCGTGTTTGGCGCCGTGCAGGTGAGCGCCACAATCAGGACTGCATACGACCGAGGCACACAGGGCCAACACCCGGCATCATGGTGTGGGGAGCGATCTCCTACACTGGCCGTACACCACTGGTGATCGTCGAGGGGACACTGAATAGTGCACGGTACATCCAAACCGTCATCGAACCCATCGTTCTACCATTCCTAGACCGGCAAGGGAACTTGCTGTTCCAACAGGACAATGCACATCCGCATGTATGCCGTGCCACCCAACGTGCTCTAGAAGGTGTAAGTCAACTACCCTGGCCAGCAAGATCTCCGGATCTGTCCCCCATTGAGCATGTTTGGGACCGGATGAAGCGTCGTCTCACGCGGTCTGCACGTCCAGCACGAACGCTGGTCCAAGTGAGGCGCCAGGTGGAAATGGCATGGCAAGCCGTTCCACAGGACTACATCCAGCATCTCTACGATCGTCTCCATGGGAGAATAGCAGCCTGCATTGCTGCGAAAGGTGGATATACACTGTACTAGTGCCGACATTGTGCATGCTCTGTTGCCTGTGTCTATGTGCCTGTGGTTCTGTCAGTGTGATCATGTGATGTATCTGACCCCAGGAATGTGTCAATAAAGTTTCCCCTTCCTGGGACAATGAATTCACGGTGTTCTTATTTCAATTTCCAGGAGTGTATTTTTATGCACTTGCATAAGTAATTGACACTGATGTACTTTTACTAACACCCATCGTCATCACAGCATGTAATAGTTAGGTATAAATGTAGATGCCACAACCTGGAAGTGCTTTTCACTATGAACAACATAGTCAATTCTGAGGTGAAAAGTTGAACAATAAACTAACTTTGTAGTGTGTACATAGATTATTCCCATGATCTAGTAACGGCTCTTCCAACTACAGCCTAAGAATTCTTATGACTGCTTGTAGCAGACAGGCGGAGGAGATGTACAAGGTATGCTGCTTGTCCATGAAGAGCAAGGTTTACTTTGTTAATTTTGTATGACAACACAATATAAGTCACTATTATTTCAAAGGCATTTTGCATGGAATGGAAATGATTTACACCTCACTACTTTACAGTACAGTGGCATACTTACTGAAAGGTTCGCTAGATGTTCCTTTATGATGTCTGAGGACTTAACTTGATTTTTAGATTAGAAAAACTAAGCACAGTCATTACTGACTGCATCTAACCTTTCTTACTGACATAAGAAGCATTAAAATAACACTTAACACATGTCACTGTAAGGAAATGACTGTTCATCAAATGGTCACAATAATGCATTCATGAGCAAGCTTTAAAATTTAAAGACAGCTTGGTAAAGGAAACCTACCATTTTCTAAAGTCTTTCACTAATGGAATTACTTCCAGTTATGTCATTCATTGTTTACTCATGAAACAGTGTAGTCTCTCGATAATTTCAAGGATGCGGTGTAGACAGTAAAATGAAAAATATTTAGTATGGTATTTGCAGGTGCACCAAATATTGGCATTTTCATATTAGTAACTAGTAACAAAATTCTGCTCCAGTAACAGGAAGGTGTTGAAGCATAATTGATTTGTTACTGTGTTAATTAAAAATGGTTACTAAACTGCATACAAATACAACTGCAAATGTCTGTCTGGGCTGACATTTTGTTGAAAACAACTTTAAGCAATAGTCTCAGGTTCACAAATTAGTACTAAAAAAGCATTTGCATCTTAAGCTGCTAAGGATTTCAAACCCAATATTTTGTCATTTGTAAGTAAACATAAAAAATAAAAAAATAAAGCACTTCAGTGGTGTACTCATCTATGTAATCCAACATTTAATATTCAAAACTATTTGAAAATACTGACAATCACTACATTCGCCAACTAATGAAAGGAAATGTACACAGATTAGGTGTAGCATATCATGACATAAAACTATCTTGGCATTTGTCATAGCGGCTGCTCAGCACATGCAATGTGTATTCTTTTCACCAAAATAAAAATCAATTTATCAGGTGCACAACCATTTTTGTTTCCATGAAATAGCTTGGCATTTCCTGATTAACTGAGTATATTAAAAGAGCTAATGGGCAATAAGTGGAACCAAATAATGGAATGAGTAATGTAATTGAATGAGAAAATTAAGTGTTCAGCTGTTACTGAAGATCATTAACATGATATTGAAACTATAAGTGTACATTATTGTAATTCTGTTACTAGCATTTCACCCAGGATTTTTGGTGTAATTCAGTAATCATGCGTCCACTGACCACATTGACATGGTGACTAACACAACGAAATCTCATTTGGTATAAACAAGGTATGAATCCTCAGCCAGCTATCAAGATATTGGTTTATGTGGATTCACAGAGACACATTAAGCAAATACTGGGGTGTTTCCCTTGACAAGAACAGGGTTAATTTTCTCTTCTACCCTTTTCAATGAGAGTTTGAATAGCTCTAATAATCACCTTAATGGGATGTTTCTTTCAATTCAATATCAATTGAAAGTATTAAGAACCATCTATCCTTTAAGGTGTTACTTCATAATCATTATGTGCTATATAAAATAACTTGTGAGAGAGGTAATGAAACACACAAAATACTGCCAATAATTCTAGAAGCCTAAATCCAACTTCAAATGAGGCCATTTCCAGAAGCTTACACAAGTGAAACAGATATTGTATTGATGGGAGAGGTCTGACATACGTCCTCAAGCACACAGTTCTCAGAGTCACAGGAAAAACAGCCTTTTCTTTACAAAATAAAATTGTGTGAACAAATGCTTATGGAACCTCACAACTTTTAAATCTCACACTTGTGGTATGTCTCTCATGGTTGAAACCTTAAATAAAAATGTTATAATATTTGAACAAGAAGGTGAATGAATACTTACCAATGTTGAGACAGGGGTAACTTGTACAGGGCTGACATACAAATTAAGACATGGTCAAATTTATGGATATCAGTATGTTTGAACAATGTTTCCATTCTGTAGGAGCAACAAGGAAGTCCACCAAATATCTTTATGAATACAGACAAGCATTAAATATAAAAGGAAAAAGCAGTAACAACACCACCAGAGCCAAGATTCACACGCTACACATGTAAAAAGAGTGTCATCTACAACTTAAGCAAAGAAACTCATTGTGATCAATGGAAAGAAACAGGCACATGAACACAAAAAGATGAGAAAAGGACTGGAGAAAAATAGAAATTTAAGGGTTGCAGGACCCAAAGGAAAAGCTGGAGGAAACTATCACGAAGAAATATGAAAGAGCAACACGCAATTGTTTGTGTCTCTAGAGCAGCAACAAACTGAATAAAAATTGGGCAAACAATGATAATGTGAAACACCATTGATCGTACGCTGTGTGTACATTAAATTAATAACCTATCTGGTTCCTTTCATCGCATTATGCACTACCAAAATGATAGTTTTGTGTGCTCAAATTGGTAGCATTATCTTTGTGGAAGCAATTCCCACACCACCACCACCACCACCACCCTTGACGTGGGCTCTGGATTAATTTCTGCAATCCTGTCATTCTTACTCCGGAAACTGTGTCATTCTTACTCCGGAAACTGGAATTGTTATATTTCTGTAACCAGCAAATCCTACTGGGTCTAATTTGTGTGTATCAGCATTAATTCTTGTTACAATTGTCTTCTATATTTCAAATATAAACAATTTTATTATAACTCACTTTGATTTAAAAACCTGGCACTTCCAGCGCACCATAAACATCAGAATCCTTTCCCATGTAATAATGATATGAATGGGTATCCAAATACATGATAACTATTCTGCCACCCATAAAAGGTGCTATCTAGTGAATGACAAACTGTGGAATCAGAAAGGGATTCACAATAACCTCAACTGAGTAATCATTAAACCATTTCAACAAAATGACTGAAAAGCAGCACATAAATCTAATACAGATCACCAAGGCCAACCGTGGAACCAAAAATATGTTGGATGTAATTCCAGAGTTTCGGTGAACTAATTCCCTTCACATATATCACCCTAACCAACATATGAAAGAGCTGCAACAATTTATTAACATGAATGTCAGTTTTATGGCTAAAAAAATCATGTAAGTTAACACTAGTGATTGAATGATATTAATATGATGGCCTGAATGCCAACTTACCTGCTGAACAATTGCATATATCAGAACTGCAAGAAAATTGACATCTAGAATAAAGTTTCTATCGAAATTCTCAAGAACCACAGAACATGCAAGAAAAAGCATACACCTGGATCAACCAACATAAACTGTAGCCACATTGATTCCTCCTTAGTTCAAATGGCTCTGAGCACTATGCGACTTAACCTCTGAGGTCATCAGTCGCCTAGAACTTAGAACTAATTAAACCTATCTAACCTAAGGACATCACACACATCTATGTCCCAGGCAGGATTCGAACCTGCGACCGTAGGGGTCGCTCAGCCCCAGATTGTAGCGCCTAGAACCACATGGCCACTCCAGCCGGCTCCTCCTTAGTCACTCTTTCATCACTCAATAATTTGTAAGCTGTGTAGCTTCATATTCTGTGATTCATCATGCATAGCTTCCCGAAAGATAAAATTTGTTTCAAAGCCGCATGTCTGGTATGTACTAACATAGTTAGCAGCACCACAAGTGACTGTTGCTGAGTACAGCAATATTTATACTGCCTGTCATCTTTCACACCTACTACAAAATTTGTTGTGTGTACAACCTCATACCGTACATTATGGGTTTTGAATTTGCTGTGGATACCACGATACAATGCACTGTACCAATAAATAAATTTTTATCAGCCCTGTCACCATAGTGTCTGCCTAAACTTGGTCCACAATATAATGTTCCAGTAAAACCTCCATCTAATGATGAACCTGCAGTGGCTCAAAAACTAGTTAATAGTATAATAAATTTTATTTAAAATCCAAAAAAGTGACTGTTTGCACATTTATACCCAGATAAACAGCCACGAATTTATTTTTTCTGAAGTTCACTTATTATAGCTACACATTTAATGGTTTAGTAACAAGTTATGTAATGATTTCCAAACATTTTTAAGTAAGCTGAAAATTTACACTTATCACTAAGACAAAGAACATAAAATCAAAAACAAAGTGCATGCAAATTAATTAGAATTACACCCAAATTATAACTGGCTATCAATGTCAGTGGTTACTTGACATTTATCAATGTTACACAAGGCATAAACTTCAAAATCCTAAATGCTGATCCCTTCAATTCTGTAATAACAAAAACCTGAACTTTGTGAATGATAACAATGAAAAAGGGCAAAATATGATAAAGTCAAGCTTTACGTATGAGCATAACAAGAAAATGGAAACAGAAATAAACTGACATTAACTTATAGCAAATTATGCCAAACTGACACAGTAAATACAAAGTTCTTAAAAAAATAACAAAATGTAATTTCAATTGCCAGTGACATGTCTATAATTTACAAGCATTCCAAAAAAATATTGTGGAAACATCCATACATATGCACATATGTACTCTAGGGCTACAACAATAAACTTGGGTCAGCTGTGTTAATGCTTTACTTCAAAATATTTATTAATGAACTACAGGACAAATAGAAGTTGAAGCTATATTATGCAACACAAAAACGAACACACACATTGAAAATGCAAAGAAATATTCAAAACTTTAGCTTCTGTTGCACTTTCTGGTAAAGACAGTTAGCTATACAGATCTCTTAAGAAAGCATTCAAGCACCTTTGCCAATGCTATTTGAGAAGCTATGGCAAAGAAACTGGATATTTCACACACTCAACTGCCCTTTTCAGAAAGTTTAAAAATTAAAACCATGGGACTTATTTTGACACTGAAAACAGCTTTTCTAAAGTTGACTAACATAAACACTGTAGTGTCATACAACAATAAATTAATGTGTACACTGAATAACATATAACACATAAACATGCAATACGTGCAATGTTTTTGTACTTCACAGTAAGCAAGTGCAGATGTACACAGATAGACAATGCACTCCCCCCTCCCCTTTCCTCCTGCCACCACATATGTGTCTCTATAAACATTACCTCTATATCTTCTTGTTTCAAAAATTAATTATGAGTAAACCTACTCTCTGCTGAACTGTACAATATTTAGGGCCTAAAAGTATGCAAGAATGTGAAGTTGTACATCCTTTTTGTGTCCTGCCTCAGCTAATCTTTACTTATGCCTTTGTTCCAGACAGATGAGATAACATTAATTTTGGATATTTGTAACAGATGATGACCACCAGCAACCAGGAACTGGGTGAAACCTATACTTACATTGATTAAGAATACAAAAATAATGGACATTTTCATTCACCATACTGACAGACAAGCACAGAAATGTTCACTGCAAATTAAATATCACCATACCCCAGCACTGTTAGTGTTGGTTTACTTGCTCACTGTGACCACAAGAACCAAACCCCATCCAAAACTGATTACTCAGAGCCTTCACTGAATCATTACAATTATGGAAAGCGATTGTGGTATGTACACTGTAAAATAATGACACTGCAACTATCCTCGCTTCCTCCCCCTTCTTCTTTGCCTTTCAGTACCATACTCTTCAGTGATAGAAGTCTGATCAAAGCAGTCACTGCCCATAAATTAAACTTCCCCAATTTGTATACCAATACTATGCATCATTACATGCTCCTGTCAATTTGACTCAAATATATAGGTTTAAGTACTCATTAATTACAAAGCCAAACAGTAATCTTTACAGATGTGATGCAAAAAGCACAAGACACCAGTCCATTATATCTAGCCGACAACATTAAATGGGAAGGGTGGAAAGGCTCCATTCCACATCATTCCTTGTGACACTCAAGTATTTTTGAAACACATTCTCAACATAAAGGTTGCAAAGTAAAAACATGCTGCTTACAGCCAAAACAGTGCACATGTATTTACTTTCATTAAATCAATTAAACAATTGATTTCTCTATCCAGCCACAAAGAATGCACAGTGCCATTAATAGTGGAACAGCAGAGTGCAGAAGGTATGCTAATGAGACTCAAATTTCATTACTGAAATATGAAACAGGCTACTGTAATGTCAACTGCATCATCATAACAGTTGTGATAAAAAAAAGCAATCAAATTTCAGAATTAGAAGGGAATCTGAACACTCAAGTGTCAAATGCTATTGACAAATATGATTAAAAAACTGAAGATTGGCTATGTGCAATTTAATGGAAGATACTAGGCTACACCTATTACAGGATGTGCAGTGGTTGCACTTTTCCTTAGTTAAGCATTCAGCATGAAATGGTATGCTGGCTCCATAAATAATAAATATGATTAATCATAAGAAAAACTTGAATTTTATATGTTCCCGGATGTCTGCACCACATCTGGTCTCAATTCACAAGATCTTACACAACTAAACAACTGCTCAGCAGAGAGAAGTAGTCATAGGCAGAGGAAACCAGGAACTGGGTGAAACCTATACTTATAATGATTAAGAATACAAAGATAATGGACTTCTCATTCTCCATATTGACAGACAAGCACAGAAATGTTCACTGCAAATTAAATATCATCATATCCCAGCACTGTTAGCATTGGTTTACTTGCTCACTGTGACCACAAGAACCAAATCCCATCCACGCACATAAAAGGAAAGAGAAGAAATTACACAAATATCTGTCATAATGCTCAGTTATTGTCACAAAAGAAGTAGCTTTAACACGTACTGGTAATTGCTGTCACACTACATCACCATCCCAAAAAACTACCTAAAGGTTAAAAGATCAGTTGTGCGCATCTTATAGTAGACACAAGGCATTTTTGGTTAGAAAGCTACCACAACCATATTATGTAAGTGAATCAACAGTGATATTTTATCATCTTCCACCTCATTAGGACATTTATGAATAGGACGGATACAGGAACTGGGACTAAATGAGTTATTACTTCTCTTCTGCGTGTTCCATTGCTGTTGCTGTTGCGGTTGTTGTGTTCCCCTGCCACCATTGTTCCCCAGAGGTGTAGCCAAGCCGAAGTTGTAAGCATGGTGCATCATTAAAGGCGCCAACGGTACTGTGGAATTGGATGGCACGTCACAAAGATTAAGAGAGTTCATAAAAAGGATACAAAACAAAAGACTTTTCTGTTCATATCAATTCCCACTTTTGACTGAAAAAGTTGAGAGAAAAAAAGTATTTAATGGGACAGAAAAAAATAAATGCTTCTGCTACGCAGTAAACCCTTAATGATGTTTGAAAAATAAGCCAACCACACCTACACTTACAAATACCTCACACCATATAATACAAGGTTGATAAGAATGTAAACAAACCCAAGTATAAATATGATATAAAAGTAGGCATAAAATATTTTTCTTCAATGTTTTTCGTACCTACATTCTCAATAAGTGACTAAACATCACAATAAATGTGACACCATAACATCAGCAAAAACTGATAAAACAACTGTCAATCAGTTGCAACGTTCTTGTAAAAAAGAAAAATGGTGATCTCCATTTTAAGTCGATATGGTAATATTTCAGTTACTAAAATTTTTATCAATTACATCATGCAATGTAAAAAGTAACACAAACCACCACTTTAAAAAAATCAATTTCAATCTACAAAAAGCAGTCCATGCACATGCTGCTATCATGCTATTACTGAGAAAAGTGAAACGTGAATGATGTAATGTCATGCGAAGTAGACAACAGTTATTTGTTTACATCACAGAAACGAGGGCAACGAACTTTCCATTAAAACGAAAAAAATCCGACAGAACTTCACCTTTCCTGACCAATGACAAGTTACTGTTTTCTAAACACGTGAAGCTTATTGTTAACAGTTTAAAGCAAAGTGAACGCACATTATTTTCATTACTCTCTCTCACGTTACACTTTGTTTAGTTTCCCATGGTCAATTACTATTCAATCATTGTTTACTAACAAATCGGACAGTTGCACTAAAATAACAGAATACGGCCTAAAAAAATTAACTACTTAAAAAACTGCACGATGTAAACAAATTACTGTTTTAATTACTGGTAATGACAAGTAAATGTAAGTTAAACACACTCTGAGAAGTGTTTTCTTGTGACATAAGAAGCCGTCACACTGCCCTTTAATAACCATATCATACACGCTTCAGTTCCTCAAGAGAAATCAAATATATACATAACAAATAACTGGACACTTACTTCATCATCCAGAGACACTGTCCACTGAAACTTACTTTGAATACAAAAGTTCTAGCACACTTGGCCATTATGTCAAATAGCATGTTATATGATGCATTCTGAGATTCGTTCTTTACTACTAATTTATAAATATCTAATATTTTTTCTTTGTTTTAAAAGAAACGACGGACGTACCGGACGAGTCAGAAGGCCCTTGGAAGGAGTCAGTCATTTTCTGCCGCTTGTTTGGCGGCCCGTCGACGAGATGATCGGCCATATCTCCCTGTTTACCAAGCCGTGTCTACTAGCCTACACAGTATCGTATTTAATGGAATTTGAATCCACGAAGCACGGTTCTGCTTGTTCCCGACAACATAAATAACACCTCAGAAATATCACTGGAATAGTTCGACGAACACTGCATCCCTCAAGGCACATATTAATACTCCAGAGTCAACTACTGAGCTTAATGAAGCCCCAAATTGGCGGATGAGCCTACACAGTCCCACTCTCCATCTTCCGACGGAACTGCACAATGATCCAAAAGTAAATCACCCACAATTTTTCAACATCATACGTCTTTTAACATTTATGGACCAAGTGCGGCGGCACAAAACACTTCACGTCTCTAATACAACGCACTAGCGTCCATTATTAGAAGGAAAATGACGGTAATTTGAAGAATAATATCCAAATTTCCACACGGTCCCAGTAACTCAAAATGGCGGCTGTTGATGAAAAGTTTTTCTACGCTTGTCAGAAAATTTCCGACTATTAATGAGAACTCGGGTCTGCCATTGGTCGATGTGCACCATGTGATCGCCAGGAGGGCAGCTATTGGCTTCAGCTCCTCACGACCGCCATCGTGACGTCATGTCAGGAGCCGATGATGCCCGAAGTGTAATTGGTGTTGTAGAAGAATCGGGGACCGCGCAAAATGTTTAGTTCTGTGCAGTATTAAAGGAGAAGATTTAAGCACTGTGCATCACTAAGAAAATACAAGACATAGGGACTACTGTTGTGTCTGTTTTAACATTCGAGTCTGTTGTAAATATTTATTATGAGAAGTTTTAACATGTCGTGCATCGGGAAGAATTACAAACGAAAGTGAAAAATGTTATTTTCATGTTAGCTACAGTTTCGTGTGTATCTTGATATATTGTGATTTTGATATAGTAAAGTATATTAATTTTTATTGTTCATGTTTTGCCTTTTTGTTGTTATATTTACGTAACCTGACAATTTTAGGTACACAGCGTTTTATCGTGTAAGCTGTATAATGTAACAACAGATACTGTCTCCTCAGAAAACTATTATTTCTTTCTACTGCAGCAGCATAGCATTGTTTGACGCAGAAAGCAGTGGTTGAAATACTGTGCCCAACAGAGTGAAGCGCAAAACTTTCTTGTTATGTAGTCCCAAGTAGTACTATAATTTCGATGTGAAAATTCTGTCGTAGAAATGTTTAAACAGGAGCTTTGCAATATGACTCTCTTAAGAACATAGCAAATACAGGTTTCGTGATTTTATCGTAAGTGTGCAAGATGAAATTTTTTTCGTCTGCTGAGGCTAATAATACCTGTTGGCAAGGCTGTGGCTATGAAACGACTATGCTGCCACTTCTTTAATATTCTCTACAGAAAATCCGGTGGCGTGTACTGAAGCCAAAGGTTTTAATTACATTTGTGTGCCCAGCATTTAACACTTGTTACAAATAGGCATTAGGAAAATATTTTAGGATACATTTCAAGGAGAAGTTGTGTAACATAGGAGGGTCAGAAAAATTTCAGTGCATTCTGTTTCAAGCTGTGATGATGTAGCTTTTTATTTCATACAGAAACCACAATAAACTTCAAATCAGTTTACCAGTGTGTTCAGTATTCAGTTACTAAATCTAATGGCTCCTTAAAGCAGTGTGCACTATGCATACATTTCTTGGGTCAAGAGAAATGTTCAGTACAAGTCATCGACCTTGACCAGTGACTTAATGTTAATGGCTGCCATAAACATAATGAACACATTAAAGCCAATACCAATCACATTAGTACAAGTTTAAATGCCAACTTATTCCATAAATCATGAAGAGACTGAAGAAATGAATTATGAGATGAGAGAACTATTCATGATAGACTGCTATGTGCTGTACATCAACCTAATATTATGTACAATGTGACACTTTTGAACTAATGTCACCTGTTGTATGCTACAGTGTGCTTCCCTTCACCCACCTGTAGCCTGCTATCATCTCACCCTTCCCTCCAGATAGCTGCTTCCACTTTGTCTGATTGTTGCATTCTAGTCCATGTCACCAGAGTTGGTGGTCATGTGTGTGTAAGATTTGCTTGCATGTGTGAATGAATATGTGTGTGTTTTCTTTCCTGAAGAAGGCTTTTTCCAAAAGCCAATGTGTAAGTGTCATTGTGATGCCTGTCTGCAACTCACCATGTCATCTGTATGGTAAGTGACATTTTATCTTTTCGTTATGTTGTTGATATTCGAACCGGAAGTTTCTGTTGTTTGAGATTGTTCTCTCTCACAGACAGCAAAGGACTTTGAAAAGCAGTTGAATGGAGTGTATAGTGTCTTGAGAAAGAGCTTATAAGATGAACATCAACAAAAGTAAAACAATGATAATGGAACGTAGGTGAATTAAATTGGGAGATGCTGATGCAATTCAGACTGTAGGAAATGCAATACTAAAAATTTTACATGAGCTTTGCTATTTGGACAGCAAATTAACTGATGACAAGCAAATTATAGAGGATATAAAATGCAGACTGGCAGTAGCCAGAAAAACATTTACGAAACAAAAGACATTTCTGAAGATCGAATTCTAATTTAAATGTTAGGCAGTCATTTCTGAAGGTTTTTGTCTAGAGTCTAGCCTGGTACTGAAGTGAAATGTAAACAACAAGCAGGTCAGACAAAAAACAATAGATTTTAAGATGTTATATTATCAAAGAATGCTGGAGATTAGATGGATAACTAATGAGGAGGCACTGAATCAGATTTCGAAAAAAAAAAGAAATTTTGATAGGACCCATCCTGGAGCATGAAAGAGTAGTATGTTTGGTAGTGGAAGGGGATAGAAATTGTAGAGGAAGACCAAAATGGAGAATACAGTAAACAGGACCAAAGGGATGTAGGTTGTGGCAGTTATGCAGGGATGTAGTAGTTTTCAGAGGATAGCTTAGCATAGAGAGCAGTATCAAACCAGTCTTTCAGACTGAAGACCCCAACAACATCTGCCTCCTGCTTTCCTTCATGAAGAAAGTTATAATGACCTCAACATGATAGTTGAAACTTTAGCTTTTCACTCTTCCTTCATTCAGACTTAAGAACAGTCTTGAAATACTTCAGCTTCTTAACTGGAGTACCAATTTCAAGCAAGCAAATGACATGAGTAGTACAAGTTGTTAATAAAGGACAATGGCATAATGTACAAAGAAGTGCACTCAGAATAGATTAGACTGACGGGTACAGAAATTAAAATAAATGTGCTTGTATGATGATTGATGCTGCGCTGTGTGAGATAAAATGCTGTATGAAGTACAAATAGAGAACATGTAGCTACTGGGTGTAAGAAAAAGGGGCAGGTACTTGGTGGAAATGTATGGTTCTTCTTTACAAAAATTTCCAATAGGTCTTTTTTGGAGTAAATGTTTATGTGGACAGAGTGATGACGTAACTAAAAACATGGCTGCAACAATTATTGAAGAAATAAAGAATTGCAATGTGGGCATAACCAAGGGCAGAAATCAAAATCTTTGACTTATCAGAACGTAAGAAGCCAGCTTCAAAAGAGAGGAACTTGTGGCATCACAACAGGAAATCCAAAGCTATAGATGCTAATGCATTGTGTGTGATAGAACATGATTTGAATGAGACATGAATTGAACAGATGCAAGCTACTGTCAAATTACTGTTGGGAATATTACAAGAAAAAAGGAGATTGTGCATATAAGCAAAAAATTGAACAAGGTTCCAGTCCTTAAACTTAAGTGAATAATGAGTTTAGCAATTCTAGCTCTGTACCTTAATAATAGACTTGTAAACATACAAGAAAGTTGTTCTGACACAATACAAGCACCAACAAAAAATTTTGTCATCGTCATCATGCCGTTAGAGTACTAATAAGTCATAGTAGAAATTACAAGAAGTCATGGTGTGGTGATCTTCTTCATGCAGTTAGCGCACTGATAAGTCATAGTAGAAATTACCAAGAAGTCGTGGTGTGTTGGTTCTAGTATTGATTCTGTATAGAATAGCACTAATCAAGGACACCTACAGTCACTGATATCCAGCTTTTTTTCCCAGACACACTGACATTCCCAACAAAACATGGACATGTTGCAACAGCTGTGGATTACTTCTTTTTAAATCCAACTGTCTTTCATGAAATTGATGTGAGTCCATAATAAATTGATCATCTGACCATGGCTTCTGTCATCATTCCAGTCAATCAACTTTAGCTACAAACGGAAGATTTCAGTTTCATGGACTCATAAATACATACTCAACCATAGTGTTCAAAGAGGACACACAATAGACAAAGTTAATTTTCCCTGAAATATGTAGCTACAACACATTTCCTTATTCATTCATCCATCCATCCAGGGATCACCACGAAATAGGCTTTGTCATCATCATACAGTGAGCTCAGAAGATACATAAACACAGAATATATAAGTATGTGTTTATGAGGATAGAACAGGTGTTCAGCTGTGGCCTTAGTGAAGGAACCATTTGCCTGAAATGATTTTGGAAAACCTAAATCAGGATGGCTGGACAGAGCAAACTCCAGCCTCCCGAATATGAGGTCAGTGTCTTGACAGCTGCACTGCCTCATTCAGGTGGTCCCTGTTGTACAGCATTCTATGTTTTACACACAATTTGCTCCAGGTAACTTACATTGGAAAATGTAGTTTTGCACTTTATTGCTACTCGTATTGGGAACACTAGCTGATGACTCCTGGACCGCTAAAATGTTGCTAAGCCTCTTGCACTAACTCCATTTCATTTGGAAAACTGGTTTCAAGTCTGTCTGTGCAGCTATGCCCCATGCACATCTTCATTTCCTACCCTCAATTTGCCTGAAAAACTGAACTATCAGCTCCCCTCCCTTACCCCACTGAGTGGAAAGATGATGAGCTCAGGAGAATGACAAGACATTACTGTCATGCACTAGGTCATGGCACAAGATTTTCTTGTAAAAGCATTACATTGTGATCATGTAATAGGGTGTTGTAGTTATCCCCTTTCATTACTAACAACTACTCTGCGTCCTCTAAGTAATCTTTAATTGTGTAGTATGCATTACTATTAAGAATATTTTAACTGCCATTCTAAGCAGATTTCATTTTCGGGTCAGTTTGTTATACAGTTTTGTTCCCTGGCAGAAAATGCTAAATTGGTTGTGTTTTGTTTTTATTTGGTAAATGTAAATCCAGAGTGGTCCGTTTTCCGAGATTATGTGTAGAAATATTATTGAAATGCTTAGTAACAATAATATGGAAAAGATAGATCGCTGCCCACCACATAGAGCAGGCATTGAGTCCCAGGCAGGCACAATCAAAGACTGCTAAAATATGTACGCTTTCAGACAAAGCTCTTCTTCCGAAGCAGAAAACACACGCACACATTCACACAAAGCCACTGTGTCTGTTTTGCTGAGATCCGACTGATATGCACAACAGATTGATGGATGTACTCACTTGGTGCTATAGGGGTAGACAGCTTTTAAATACTTCTTTAATATGAACCTGACTACTACTTGTAATTATTGTTCTTACCATCCTTTTGTGGCCAATGTTTTGTGCCTTTGGACCGCAGAAAAAATCCCATAGCTAATAACTGAGTGTAGGAATAGTATGTCCCCACAATACACTAGCTATTGCAAACAACCCTACTTTCATTTGCAATAAAACTAAGACCAATACAAGTGAAATCAATAGGAAGTATGACCAAAATATAGAATGAAAGTATTTATTACGAGGGTAATCCCGTAAGTAAGGTCTCATATTTTTTTGTATAAGTACATAGGCCTGTTTATTTCTACAGTGATGTACATCAGTTTACAGCTTGAATATTTAGCTATTTTTCGACATACTCACCATTTTTGTTGACGCATTTTTCTAGATGCTGTGGCAGTTTTTGTGTGCCTATGTCATACCAGCTCACCATGCCATGCTGTTCAGAAAGTTATGTACCTCTTCTTTCACCTTGTCATCGGAGCTGAATCACTTTCCAGCCAAATGTTCTTTTAACCTACAGAACTGATGATAGTCACTGGTCGCCAAGTCAGGACTGTACGGTATGTGGGTGATTATGTTCCACTGAAACTGTTGCAGGAGAACAACGGCTTGCCGAGTGATGTGTGGGCGAGCACTGTCATGGAGAATGTGTATGCCCTTGCTCAATACTCCTCTTCTCTGGTTCTGAATTGTCCGTTTGAGTTTTTTCAGAGTCTCACAGTACCTGTCAGCTTTAATCGTGGTCCCAGCAATTCAGCTCCAACGATGAGATGAAAAAAGAGGTTCATAACTTTCTTAACTGCATGGCGGTAAGCTGGTGTGACAAGGGCATACAAAAACTGCCACAGTATCTACAAAAATGCATCGACAGAAATGGTGATTATGTCGAAAAATAGCTAAATGTTCAAGCTGTAAACTGATGTAAATGATTGTAGAAATAAACAGGTCTATGTACTTATAAAAAATAGGAGACCATACTTTTTGGGATTACCCTTGTATTTGATGGAGTCATCTATTTGATGGAGAAAACCAGCTTTAATCAATACTTAAAGCAAAACCATAGTATTCTTCACCAAGTTGTCAAAAAGCATAAGCCATGCATCACACACATGAAGTGAAGAAAAACAGTTATGCAAATGTTGCCCAACTACAAGGTGACAGTAGCTGTGTGACTTGATGATAAAATCAAATCATTGGCCACAATATTAAATGAAACAGTAGCAGATAGTACTGGGGTGGAAAGTAGACCATTGAGAGATCTGTTAGATTTACTTAGATAAGACTTGCAGTCTACACCAGCAGACACCAGTTTTGCCGTCTTAGCTGTTAAGAGATATAAAAAAAAATCATCTGTTCTTCTGCTCATGATGGTACTGTACTCAAATTACTAATATTAAGTGTTGTAGTACATAAAGTTAAGGGAAGGATACCACTCACCTATAGAGGATCGATGCGTGGAGCACAGTAATGCATAGCAGATAATAGCATTCGCACTAGATTTTTTCTAGTAATTGTACACATATTCAAGCCTAATGCACAATGAGTCCATCCTTAGGCATAGAAATGAGTGTGTGGCTGTGAATTTGTTTATTGTTGTGTTGGTAGTTCCCCCCTTGATTTCCTTTGCAACCAGTTGATGAGTCTGGCAATACTTTCTGTAAGACTGAAATTTGCAGTGTTAATGGCTGTTTGTAGAAACGGAGGTAAGTGTTTCTTTCTAATTCTGTTCCCATCTCCTTCCAACTTCTGACAGAATATATGAGAAGGTAACTTTTAATGGACTATTGAATCATGATTCTTCAAAAACCCTGTGAGAAACTCATTAGTCTTCCTTAAAAGTTACTCTTTAGTGAAAGCAATATGTGATTGCACAAACTCAGTTCTGATAGAAATAAACATTAAAATTGCCATGTCGAAATTTTCTGTGCCTATTTCAAGTGTTTTTAGTGAATTTGTCATCAAACTTGTAAGGAATTTTTTTTATTCAAAAAATATGATATTAAATGTGTCTCCAGTGTATGGATGAAGTTGTATGTCAACAACATAAAATAGATACTACCACCAGAATAAAACATAATTTCAGAATGGGTAAACCTTAAATATGGTGTCCTGCAAGGTTTGGTACTTACTTCACTCTAGATCTTGACCTACATAAATTATTTATCCAAGACAGTCACGAACTGTTCCAAACCTGTGATGTTTGCTGCTGATGCAGTGACCTAAACACAGACAGCATAATAGTGGAACCTACTTATAAAGAGTTCAAAACAAAGAGCTTAATTCATAATCTTACAAAAACTCGTATAATTCATTACAACTAAAGCTGACTACCAGATTTCACAAGTAAGTATCAATGGGCACGTGCAATAATACTAAATACCATACATGAAATTGTTAGTCAGCCACATAAATGACAAACCAAGGTCACACCATCATGTTGAAAGGCAATATTCCACATACATCACATTTGGAAATCTCTCCCATTTTGTTGACCTGCAGATAGGGCAGCTAGCATACATTGTGTATATTTATTCAATTGTTTCCTACTGCGTAAACTTATGGGGCAGCACAGTTATGGTCAAAAAAGCCATTTGTTATAATCAATAAGAATGCCTTGTATAATGGGTAACCAAATTTCTTGCAGAATCCTGTTCTCAAATCCAGGAATTCTTACTCACGATACACTCAACTCCCTAGTGGTATTTGTGCTAACTAATACGAGTGAATTTAGGTTGTACTGTGAAATACACAACCACAGTCTAGAAATAAAAATAATTTCCAAGTAGATTACATGTCCCCTCTGTATTCAGGTGCAGAAAGAGATTGTCTGTTGATATGTGACAGAAAACTGGAATTACCCCAGATATACAAAACCAAAGTGAAGAGTTCCTTATTAGCCACTGCTTTTGTAATTTAATGTAATGTTTAGACTCTTGGATGTACTTAATGTTTAACAATGACATCCATGACAAACTGCCTATTGGCTTCTGTCTCGGGTTCTTCGGCCGACGTTCATCTAATGATTTTTCTGACGTTTCGCCAGCACGAGTGGCTGGCATTGTCAAAGCTTCACCCTCCATTGCCGGTGGTGAGGGTGAAGCTTTGACAATGCCAGCCACTCGTGCTGGCGAAACGTCAGAAAAATCATTAGATGAACGTCAGCCGAAGAACCCGAGACAGAAGCCAATAGGCAGTTTGTCAACAAGTGGCCACGAAAGCCTCAACAATTTTGAATGACATCCATGCTAAAAAAAATTAACTTTTTCGGAACAGTGTGCATTATTCTGCTCTGAAGTAAGTAAACTTAAACAAGTACTTACTATGAAAGAGTAAATTAAAACAGCAACTTAGTTTTATAAGTGAAAGTTATTTTCTAAATAGCTTCAATCCTGCTAATATACACATTAATAAAATAATATACTAATAATTTTAGTAACTATTTTATGTCAGTAGTTGCTGAATTAACCTGTAGTTATTGTTTCTGCCACTTAATGTATAATTTAACTTACTCTACATCCCTGATGGCTCTGCTCATTCATGATGGAAATTATGGAACATGTATGGGTAAGGTAGACTTTACTTAAATGGGTATATGTCTTGGTTATTCTTTGGCTCAATGGTAGATTTCAGAAGATACATGTGTTACATATGAATCTCCTCGAATCATGATCAGGTTTAGTTCAGCCCCATTTGTTGCATAAAATTCGTATTTTAGGCATATGAACACATTGCTGCAAAGTTTTTGAAGACAATGGCTTCACAGGGAAGTAAAGTTCTTGAAAAAGTCGAACTTGCTGTACATTCATTTATTACCTCATCAGTATAATTTTGAAACACGAATACTGATATACTGTCCTGGATAAAGTGTTATGTCACATGTATAAATGCAGAGCTTCAGGGGTTAATCAACAAAATGTGGCGAACACAGTGGGTTTTATTGAGGTAACACTTCTCTCATGGCATATAGAGTGTGGTCTACATTTAAATGTTTCTGGCAAGAGGTTACTAGCATGGCTGGTTTCCAGAAGCATTCTGTGTAACTAGAGGGCTGCCAACAGTCCTTGTGATTCCCTGTATTTTCACTAGGCTGTTTGTAGGCTAAATGTTTTTCAAAGTCAAAGCTACCTAATAACTTTAGACACAGTTTCTGTAATCAGTGGGCAAACAAAAATGCACCTTGGACTGTACAAAGAGTAGCAGTCATAATATATTCGGACTTTTACAACAATATGTAACAAACATGTTAAATAAGAAAGATAAATTTCTCATATTGCTTCAGGATATTGAGGAAGTTTGCAATAAAATATAACAAATATGTTAAATAGGAAAGATGAGCTTCTCATATTGCCTCAGGGTATTGAGGACTTTTACCACAAAACATAACAAACGTGTTAATTAAGAAAGATGAGCTTCCCATATTGCTTCAGGATATTGAAAAATTTAAATATAATTCTACAGGTATGTTATGCATAACAAAATCATATGTAAGCCACAGAAACTGAACAGTCACATGTAAATTAATACAAGATAGTGTCACATTACTGTATGCATAATGTACAGAAAAGGGGCATTTGTGTCTTAACATACTGAATTGAAATGATACTTAAGTCATAGACCATACACATAAATACATACTGCATTTAACAGCCCTTTAAGTGCAGTAATTCAGTACTATATTTGGAAACATAAAATATAGTAATTCTCTACAGGATCCCGTCAGCAAATATTTTAAATTTCACCCGATAATTAGAGAGAAGATTAATAAGACTTTGTAGAAGTAACTGGGAAGTCACTGTATGTGTAAATTTCTCTGTTGATCTCATGACGCGATAGAAGCCAATTAGAGTTGCTGCTGTGCAATAATGATTGATATTTTATTTCTAAATCCAGCAGTCTTTCATTAAATAAATAAGAAAAGAAATATGAGACCCATAATAAATGTTTCACCTTTATGGCAATGGTCAAGTGACAGCTGTAAGGTAACACCAACAATAAAGTGTAATTGTGTAGGGAAAAGTGTGATTTCATGTAATTGTAAATGCCGAATCTGTTACATTTTGCAGAGAGAATTAATTGAATGAACAATGGGATGTGTTTTAGGAAGGATACACTGTAAATGGGAAATTTAATTCTTCCCTAAAAATATTCTTACAACACTTTTTCGGTTTTCTTTTAGAATGGGACAGTTGTAATTACAGTGGAACAATGCAATGGAACAATTGCAATGAAAGCCAAGAAAAAATGTGGCTAAAATCTGGAATGAAAAATATCTGTGCCAGTTAGAGCTGAATTTAATGCAGAGGACTAGCTCTAATTGAGCTTTAAAAATGCACTGCAACCCATGTCACAAAATACTTCACTGTATCATCAAAAAAAGCAAAATACATGTACTACATATAAAAAATTTATAGAACAATGTGAGGTCAATTTGTAGTACCAGCAAGCACAAAATTAATCAATTTGGTAGGGCAAATGATGTTGAATTCTTCCTAACAGCAGCTCGAAAAAGCAGTGACCAAATAGGACATCAACAGAAAATTTGTTACCCTAAGTTATAGAAACATTGTATATTCCATTACTAGGCACCATGTTTGCCAAAACAACAGTTAGAGAGATCAAAAAAACACTGAAAAGTAGTGAATCCATTGACCATGACTATTTTTCAGGCAAAGCACTAAAATATTGTGCCAATTTGGCAGTACTGTCTATGAGTTTTCTTTGTTTCTGGTGGATGATGCAGGTGCATTTCCTGAAACTCTCCACCACACATAGTAAAGCTGCAATGAAAGACTAAAATATGTGGTAGTAAGATCTATTTATAAAAGTGGAGATAGGCAAATGACCTCTCATTATAAACCCACTCAACCCCCCACCCTCCTCCTCCTTGAGTTATCAAAAACTTTAGAGAAGGTGGCTTACACTCAAATACTGAACCAAATTTTTGAAAATAATCTTTTGATAATTTAATTTGGCCTCAATAAAGGCTTGTACACCAAAAAAGCTGTAGGTAGTGTAAAAATTCAGTTCTGGTAGAATTAAACGAGAGAAATTCCCTGTTAGGATTTTCTGTGAACTTGCCAAAGGCTTTGACTGATGACCCAGAAGGTTCAGTGTGGTGCAAACATGGAAGCAAACTGGCTTGTCACAGAGATGCACTCGTGCTTCCTACATCCAATTGAATGAGTTTGAAAAGGTCAAATTGTAGCCTTCTGAGTGGCAGTATGGTCTTTTTGGAGATTGCTGCTTAAGTTGGACATGCTGCATCAGTTGCACAATGATGCCGATATCAGTGGTTACATGAACATTCTCATGCCCATGGATGAGGTTCTGGATGTCCTTGCAGCACAGACACCAGCCAGGATCGTCGTATTGTAGGGGCAGCAGTTGCAGATTGTACTGCTACCACAGCACAGGCAAGAGGGCTTGTGAGCCCAGATGTGTCCACACTAAAAGTTGCAAATTGGTAATTGACAGTGGAACTATGGGCTTGCATACCTCTAGTCCATCTTCCACCCACACCACAGCACTGATGTGCGTGGCTCAACTGGTGCCATCAGAGGATCACTTGGAAGATGGAATGGCATGCTGTGGTCATCAGTGATGAAAGCAAATTTCTGCCTGAATGCAAATAATGGTCATTTGCACATGCAAAATAGACCTCATGAGTACTGTCCTGTACAGTGCATTCGTCCGAGACACATTGTCCCCATCCCAGGCCTTATGGTCTGGGGTATGATAAACCACACCTTTCATTCACCTCTGGTGTTTCTGTAGAGGCCGCTAACCACCACTTGGTGGGTGCAGGATGTTGTTAGCCCTGTTTTGTAGCCGTTCTTGTAACAGGAATGTGATGCATTGTTCCAACAGGATAATGCTCGCTCACACACTACCTGTGAAACTCAACATACTTTGCAAGACACTCAGTAACTTCCTTGGCCAGCACGTTTCCCAGACTTGTCTCCATTCGAGTGCCTGTGGGATATGAAGGGATGAGAAGTTACTCATGCAACTCACAACTTGCAAGTATTACAGAACTATGTGGACAGTTTGAGAAGGTATGAAATAACATATGCCAGGACAGTATTTGCCATCTGTATGATAGAGTGGATGCCAAAGTTAGCACTTGCATTGCTGCCTGTGGAATGTACACCATGTACTAATATGGGTGTTTCAACATGGGTCAATACCGATTACCTCAGAGCTGCTTGTGCTATTGATCCGTAAACATTAATCATTTCATGTACTCCATATGCACAGTTGCAACAATAAATCTTGAGTGAACTGGAATCCTCTAAAAAGATGTACTAATTATGTTCTTGTTATTTATTTATTTTTCTTCCTGCAGTGTAGACATTGATTTTGTCCATATATAATCTAACTGTGATGTATGTGAAATTATGCATTAACAGGCAGAGTAGCCACTGAAGACTACGTATATCCAAAGCAATCTAAAAGTAATTCCTGTAATTATCCATATCGTTAGTTCAGCATTAGTCATAATTTGTTGTTCGTATATTTTACAGAAATAGCCTACAGTGACAGATTCGGTCTTGTTAATGTATGACTTGACTCATTCCATACTTCTGAAGACCCTCATTCATGACAGGATTTACAGAACACAGTGTATGAATGAGAGAAAATGTGAAAAGGATGTGGGCATGTAAAGGGAAGGAATGAGACGAGTATTCTTAGGAAGATGCATGAGATGAAGATGTAAGGTAAAAGACCAGGCAGAAGGCTGATGGACTATTGGCTAAAAGGATTTGAAGAAAGCATTCGAAAGAGAGAAATGGACCATAATACTGAGACAGAGAGATGGTGTGAAGATTGGAGAAGATGGAGAGGGTTGTGTCCTGAGCAGACCACCAGGGAAATACAATATATTTAATTCGCAATTAAGTTAGCTACTCTGTTAACTATAATCTATCATAAATCATTCAAACAAAAATCCTTGCCCAGTAGGTGGAAGGAAGCACAGGTCACATCCAATATCCTTGACATCCATATGGTGCAGAATCTTAGAATATATTCTGAGCCCAAACATAATGATGTGTCTCAAACTGAGCAATGTCCTCCATGCCAACCAGCATGGATTTCAAACAAATAGATGAAGTGATACACAACGCAAACTTTTCTCATGACATCCTGAAAGCCATGGATCAAGACTGTCAGGTAGATGCGGTAGTCCTCAGTTTCTGAATAGCAGTTGACTCAGCACCACACCTATGCTTATTATCATAAGTATGATCAAAGGAATATCAGATGAAATTTGTGACTGGAATGAGGATTTCTTGGTAGGGAGGACACAACATGTTATCTTTGGTGGAGAGTCATCAACAAATGTACTAGGATATTCCCATTACAGACTTCTGGAACTTGTTGAGAGGCTGATTAGATAATATTCTGAATTGGAACCCATGTCCGGAAATGTACCATTTCCAAGCCACAACTATTTGAAAATATGTTGATAATGTGACCGACCACATATACAAATAATTTATTAGGCATAAACCAACCCAGTTCTAAGCAAAGAAGAGAAAGCAGAAAGGTGGAAGGAGTATATAGAGGGCCTATACAAGGGCGATGTACATGAGAATAATATTGTAGAAATGGAAGAGCATGTAGATGAAAATGAAATGGGAGATATGATACTGTGTGAATAGTTTGACAGAGCACTGAAAGACCTGAGTCGAAACAAGGCCCCAGGAGTAAACATTCCATTAGAACTACTGACAGCCTTGGGAAAGCCAGTCCTGACAAAACTCTACCATCTGGTGAGCAAGATGTATGACGCAGGCGAAATACCCTCAGACATGAAGAAGAATATAATAATTCCAATCCCAAAGAAAGCACGTTTTGACAGATGTGAAAATTACTGAACTATCAGTTTAATAAGTCACTGCTGCAAAATACTAACGCAAATTCTTTACAGATGAATGGAAAAACTGATAGAAGCCAACCTTGGAGATGATCAGTTTGGATTCTGTAGAAATATTGGAACACGTGAGGCAATACTGACCCTACGACTTATCTTAGAAGCTAGATTAAGGAAAGACAAACCTACGTTTCTAGTTTTTGTAGACTTAGAGAAAACTTTTGACACTGTCTGCTTGTGTCTGTATATGTGTGGATGGATATGTGTGTGTGCGCGCGAGTGTATACCTGTCCTTTTTCCCCCTAAGGTAAGTCTTTCCGCTCCCGGGATTGGAATGACTCCTTACCCTCTCCCTTAAAACCCACATCCTTTCATCTTTCCCTCTCCTTTCCTCTTTCCTGATGAAGCAACTGTGGGTTGCGAAAGCTTGAAATTTTGTGTGTTTTTTTATTGTGCCTATCTACCAGCGCTTTTCCGTTTGGTAAGTCATGGAATCTTTGTTTTTAATATATTTTTCCCATGTGGAATGTTTCTTTCTATTTTAGTTACCACAGAAGAGTTCACAAGAAAGGTGGTGCAGCAATCTATGTTGCTAGATCATTAGTAACTCAGATCTATATTATTTATGTGAAGAACTGAATTTTGAAGCCACTGGTATAGTCATAAGTAGTATGAAGGTAATAGTAGTATCATTGTATAGGTCTCCCAATGGTATTAGCAATGTATTCTCAGAGAAATTGGATGTCCTTTTATGTGCTCTCACTGAGAACAGATTTATCAACTATGACATTATAATAGGTGGTGATCTTAATTCTGATTCTGACATGTCAACTGACAAGTGCAGTGTTAGTGATTTGAAAAACCTATTACGTCAGTTCACTCTATAGTGCGTTAACTATAAACCTACTAGGGAGCAATTGTTAATTTTAAATGTGCCCAACTCAATGTGATGTAACAATGTTTCCCTTTTCTGACCACAAATCAGTGTCCTTAACATATGCTAACAGGATCAGTTCAGTCAGTCTTAGTGCTGTGGACGACAGCTCAATCCTGTGTCCGGCCATTCTGATTTAGGTTTTCTGTGATTTCCCTAAATCACTCCAGGCAAATGCCGGGATGGTTCCTTTGAAAGGACATGGACGGCTTCCTTCCCCATCCTTCCCTAATCCGATGAGACCGATGACCTCGCTGTTTGGTGTCTTCCCCAAAACAATCCAATCCAAATCTTAGTGGTGACATGGCCAGTTCAAAAATGGTGATCACAAAGCCAAATACCAATGGAAAAATTGGCAAGTTCAGGAAAATCCTTGCAGATAGAGATTGGTTCTGCCAGAGAAATGATGGTAATCCTTGTCTGTCAAATAATGAGTCAGCTATGATAAATTTTGAATGTTTCTTTAACTCATTTCTGCAAATATGTCATGATAGTATTCCCATTAGAAAATGTGAAGTAACAGACAGAGATTGTAAAAAGTTGTCAAAAAAGAAAAATTCTTGGTGTAATAAAAACACTGTCTGGTATGAAAGATCTGTAATGGTGCTGTTAGAAATATACGATAATATACTTATTCTGAAAATGCTTTCCGAGCGGGAAGGCGTGCTGGGCCCTGGCACAAATCCGCCCGGCAGATTAGTGTCGAGCTCTGGTGTGCTGGCCAGTCTGTGGATGGTTTTTAAGGCAGTTTTCCACCTGTCGCCACGTACGCGTACACCATAATTACTCTACCATGCAAACATTGGGGTTACACTCGTCTGGAATGAGATGTTCCAGGGGGGCTCTCCTGGGTTCGGTGTGGGCGGTGGTGGAGTGAGAGGACTTCTATAGCCTGTTGTGGGGTTGTGAACCACTGAGGGCTACAGTGGGGACGAAGCCTCTATGTCAATTGTAGGTCCCCAGTTCCATGCAGTACAATACAAAGTCTGAAAAAGCAAAATATTTGTATGTAAGGTGGGGAAATGATTATAAAAAAAAGCAGTTATTGGAGTGAAAAGGTCACACAATGCCTAGTATATTGCGACTTCTAACACGAAATACAGACCTGCTTGGAATCTTATAAATAATGTTGCCAAAGATTAACATAAGGTGAAAATCAATATCTCTCCACAAGAATTTAATGGTTATTTTAAGCAATGGCATCAGTAAACCTGATACAAGTCCAACAGAACTCTAGAAAAAAAATTATCATGGGACACCCTTAAACAACATTCTCACTTTCTCTGCGGTTATGCCTAGTACTGTTTTAAAAATAGTAAGGAACTTGAAGTAATCAGATAATGCTGATATTTAGGACGTCTTGCAATTTGCTGAAGAAAGCCATTGATTCCATTGTTTATCCACTGATTCACTGCATAAATAAATGTTTATCAGAGGGATACTTTCCAGAGAAGCTTAACTTATCTAGGGTGGTTCCTGTGTATAAAAATGGTGATGAAGATAACCCTGCAGGTTTCAGAAAATATTGATAGTTCCAGTCATGATTTACAATCAGTTGTCTGCTCATTTTGAAAAACTTGGAATATTGAATGTAGCACAATAGGGATTTAGAAAAAAAATCGAAAACCATAATGCAATAAACTCTGTAATTAAATATGTTCTTAAAGTGTTTGAGGAGAGGGGATTCACTCAGGCCACTTTCTGTGACCTGAGTAAAGCATTTGACTGTGTAGGACATGACACACTTCTAGAGAAACTCCATTTTTATGGCATCAGGGATAACAGTCTAAAACTACTAAAGCGTTACCTCCAAAATTGTAGGCAACTTGTATGTACTGCCACAGAAAAGTCTAGGAAGAAACAAAGGTGGGAGTTCCCAGTGTTGGGACCATTTTTGTTTTTGGTAATGATCAATGACCTACCCTCTATAATAAGTTCCAATACAGTGCTTTTTGCAGATGACACTACCTTCATAAACTGTAACAATGATCTAAATAAGTTAAAAGATTCTATTGACAATACACTTGCTCAAGCATCGTATTGGTTCAGGTCAAACGGATTTGTCCTGAACGAGAACAAACACAAAAAATGGTATTTAGTACAAAGGACAAAAGTCCTTTTAATGATTCCTGTTATATAAAGTTCTTGGGGTTATGACAAATTGTCCTGGGAGCAACACATGAAATACATTATTGGTAAATTATGCAGAGTAATTTACTAAGACGTCTTATGAAATGTGTACCAACAGCTTGTATTAAAACTTCTTATTTTGCATTTTTTCAAAGTATTATGTCATATGGACGTATTCGCTGGGGAAACTCAAACCATGTTCAAAACATATTACTTCTGCAGCAGAAAGCAATCAGAATCATTATCAGTTCTAAGCAAAAATCACATTGTAAGCCTGTGTTTTCTGAATGTAAAATAATGACTGTTATAAATCTATATATATATACCAAGTGTTAACCTATACAAAAAGGAATCTGCATGAAGTAAAATGTAGAAATAATATTTATGGTCACAACATAACAAAAAATAACTCCATACATATCTCATACCGTAGATTATCAAAGTCAATCAATAGCTATGAGCTAGTGGGTCATAAACTATTTAATAAGCTTCTACAGATGGTACAAGACCTCCCAGAGTGTGAATTTAGGAAAACATTAAACAAATGGTCTGTTGCCAATCCCTTCTATGAATTAAAAGAATTTTCTAACTGAAACGTGGAACTGTAACCTAACAACTGACATGGCCATACACTTCTATTTGCTAATGTAATGATTATGTTATATACACATAAAAATTGTCTATTGCTTTAAAGACCTAATGGCGATAAAATCATCTTATATTATTTTGTCTGAATCAAGGCTTGTCAGACATAGCAACAGGAAGTGAACCATTGATAACACCCAATAGTCACAACAGTCCATAGGAAAAGTGGCTGAAGCTCACTATAAAACTAGTGTCTAGCATTCATTGAGCAATGCTGACAATGGGCAAGCATTCTGCCATTAAAGTATCATGCATGTTTGCCACAATTACCAAGATTTTCATGCAGGAACTCTTCAAACTATCATATACACCCAAAAAAATAATATTCCTACAGTTGTTTTCAATGTGAAATACATAGTCACTATGAGTAATACTCTTGTGCATGAATAAGGAGTAAAGCACACCAGTGTACTACACACTTCAATCTGGTGTTGGACACTGCACTTTATTTATAATGCAGAGCAACCTGTGAAAGAAGTGACACCTTCGTCGCAATCACTGTGCAGCATTCTAGAGGGGTTTAGCTGCCTATCAATTGTCTGTTCACAGGCATGCCCATTGCCAGACTCTACTCAAGGTCAAATAATGTAATTCAGTAGTTGTATTACTATTCATGCCATTTGAATCTACTCCAGTTCCATGTTCTCTGTTTGCCCCTCAGTCCTTCTCTATCGTTACTGTTTCTTTTATTCCATTCAGCTTTCACTTTAAGTATAGAGGAGCTGTTACTTATCTGTATTATGAACAACTGCAGCAGGATTGATGTATTCACAAATTTTAAAAAAAATAATATTTATCAGTTGATGGAGGGGTTCTGTATTATATCTAACTTCTGCACGTCTTCTGTACAGTAATGTGGTCTACAGTGAGACAGATGGAAAAAATCACCTCAAACCCACTTTTAAAATGTAGTAAGTTGCAGAAAAATTTTCAAGCAAAAGACTGCCAGCTGTCAAAATTTTTGTTAAAGTAAATGATGAACTTTTGGTAACAGATTAAACGAGAGCAGGAAATGTCTGTGACAGGATTGTAGTAGTTGGTAGAGGGAGACTATATGGGACAGGTCTTGCATCTAAGTCTATTACAGATATATCAGCAATGGTGTGAGAGGTTGCGAGCAGGGATGGAATAGGTTGAGTGGGTGACAGAATATCACTGAGGGAGGGTGATGAGGACATTACTCATTTCTGATTATGACAAGAGGTAGTCAAAACTCTGATGGTAAATGTGATTCTCTTGCTCCAATCCTGGGTGGTACTGACTCACTAATGAGGTGCGCCTTTGTAGCCAGTCTATCTGTCTAGGACACTCAGAATGGAGGTGTTGGAGTGGTAGAGGAGATGAGTGTGGAGCAGGACTGGTTGACAGGTGAAGATGAGGAGCACAATAGGTTATTGTAATCCATACCAATTGGAGACAGGGGCATTTCATGCTAAGTGGAACCCAGGGCAACAAAAAAGGTTGAAAAAGACATGAAAGTGAACAAACACACAAAATGATAATGCAGAATTAAATCAAAACAAAAACAGAGACAGGAAGAAAGACAAGAAGTAAGGCAGAGGTAGTTTCTCTTAAGACTGGTTGACACTCGGAACACAGTAACTAGTGGAGACTCAAAGCATATATTTCAAGTCTGAAAGTGTTGCTCTTGTGTGAGGAATGCAAATTGCCCAAATGGTGAAACATGGCGCAGTACCTCACAGTCATATTCAATAGTATGCTCACTGTGTGGCTGATACTTGTAAAAACTCTGCAAGGCATTTATTTTGGCATGTGCTTTGCACACCATGGTGAGCAACTGCTTCCCTAGCTCATATTTCATTCATCAACAAGTGCAGGTCACAAATTTGCTAAAAATAGTACAGAAACATTTGCTTGCAAAATGGTCAGTTTGCCTTTTAACTTGGTGTTCTGTAATTTTAAATAAGAATTGGAATTTAAATCTTCTGAATTTTCTTAAGTCTTAATAACTATACAGACTTGGTGAGCCTGTGTTGTGGAAGAGTATCAAATGCATTTTAGTATTGACGTTTGAAGGAAATCCATCAACTGTTCAAGAATTTTTTTCCTTGTGTATGTAAAATCCAGTTTTACCACAAAATATTTAGTGATTCAATGTTACAAATAGTTTTATTCATTTTATGTAGAGAAAGTAAAATGAAGATCATTTCATTCATTTGAAAGTCTTGTGTTTTTGTTGTGTGGAAGGCAGGGCCACTTGTGAAAGTAACCAAGTGAACTACCAATTTTGCTAAATGTTATGGCATAGAGACAAGTGCTGGCATGCCAGTTGGGAACAATAGAAAAGAGATGGCTGTGAGAAGAAGTCAGCCATTCACATGCTGACTGACTCCTCTCCAAGATGACAATGCAACACCAGTGGCCCCTATGTGAAGAGGACATAAGCACCGCAACCGACTGGCCATGGCTCAGTTCAATAGTAGCTTCAAGACTAGTGAGTTAGTTTGAAGTGTCAACACTCGTTGCTTCGCTTGTACTGTCTGTCTAGCACAGACATGTGAATGTTTAAAATGAAGAATATTGCTTATTTTGTGTGCCGCTCTTTTTCTTGTGACAGTTCCATGTAATTGTCAAAGTTATGACGTGTCTTTTTTTAAATAAAACTCATAACACGACTTGTTTGATTTGATTGTCTAGCAAACCGAGTACAAAGGATTCCTAGACACCTCATATTTGACGACGAGCATGGAGACATAACATTTGGCGACGAGGTGTAAGAAGAACCTAGAGCCTGGCTGCCAAATTTTGTTTTGCTGTGGGTTTTTGTGTTTTGGTGGCGCCTTAATTCTATCGTGTCTTTTCTTTGCAAGGGTGTTTTTACTTGTCTTAACAGTGTCTTACAGCGTTTTTCCTAGTCAGTGTTTTCAGGTGGGCATTGCAGAAATTTCTTTGCATTACAGGCCAAAGTCATTTCTGAAATTAAAGAACTGCAACATAGCAGAACTATTGTGCCCCTACAAGCTAGTCAGTGGACAAATTCACTAGTTTTGCTTCCCAAACCTTCAGGTCACATCTTCCTCTATGTTGACATTAAGTCTACAGTCAACCCACAAACTGTGATTGATACATATCCATTGTCACGCTCAGAGGATCTCATGGACAGATTAGGCACTGGTCATTACTTTTCAAAAATTGATTTGTGCAACATGTACCAGCAAATGCCACCAGATAAAGAATCTCAAACCTTGTGTGTTGTGAACACGCATTTGGGCTTGTTTAAATATTTGCATTTGCCTTTTGGCAGTGCTTCTGCACCCGCCATTTTCCAATGGTATCTGGAACAGCTGACTGCTCAAGTACCAAACTGTTCAAACTATTTGGACAATACAGTCATAGCAGGTTGTACACCTAAAGAACACATTGCAAATTTGTGTGCTTTGTTTCATGTGATATCTGATGCAGGACTTAAGTGTAGACTGGACAAGCGTGATTTTGTTTTTTTTTTAATATGAGTTGCAGTATCTTGGTCATGTCACAAGCAGTCAAGATGTACATCCTCTTTAGTCACATTTGTTATCCATACGTGACCTGCCAGTTCCTCAAAATATCACAGAATTGCAGTCAGACTTTGGGAAAATGACCTATTGTATTCGGTTCACACCGAATGCTGCACAAATCGCAGTTCCATTGCATTGCTTGCATTGGAAGAACGTCCCCTTTGTTTGGACAGATGAGCACCAAGAAGCTTTTCAAAAACTTAAAGATACATTGGTCAGTGATTGATGCCTGGTTCACTTTCATCCTGACAAACAAGTTGTTTTGCATGTTGACTCTTCCTCCTGCGGAACCAGTGCAGTGCTTTTGTGCAGGTTTGGTGATAAAGATAGGCCTATTGCTTTCGCATCAAAAGTATTGTCCAAAGCTCAGTGTAGCTATGCACAAGTAGAGAAAGAGGCATTGGTTATTGTTTATGGTGTCTCCAAATTCCACCGCTATGGCAGAAAGTTGTACTTCGTAACGGATCACAAGCTGTTGTAGTCCTTGTTTCATTTGATGACACCAGTTCCTGTACGAACTGCCAAAAAATTGCAAAAATGGGCTTTGTAGTTGTCTCAATATCAGTACAAGATTGTGTATTGTCCAACAGCTCAACATGGTAATGCAGATGCACTTTCACGTCTTCCAATTGGTCCTCATGACACCGCGGGAGCCTTCACCTCCACCGCCTCTTCTTGTCCTACTGATGGAACTGTACCCATCCATGCTGAAGCAGCTGACACCTTCTACATCTATATTGGACCTCCGGAGGTGGACGGGTACTCTTCTGGGTGTTTTCCATCAAAGCTTAAACCGCAAAGCGGGTATGACCAGAACTCTGACGTCCCCTGCAGCCACAGCTTCCAGTCCATCTCAGCATCCATGCTTCTGCCTCCCCTCCTATTGTCGAGCCCCATATATGATGACAGTCCATTGCTTTGGGGGAGGGGGGGGGGGGGGATGAATGTTACGGCATAAAGCCAAGCTCCGGCACACTAGTCGGGAACGATAGAGAAGAGACATCTGTGAGAAGACATCAGCCTTTAGCATGCTGACCAACCCATCTCCAGGATGACAATGTGACAGCAGCAGTACCTATGTGATGAGGACATAAGAACAGCACCTGACTGGTCATGGACCAGTTCAATAGTAGCTTCAAGATTAGTGACTTGGATAGAAGCATCAACATTCATTGCTTCGCTTGTACTGTCTATCTAGCACAGACTTCTGATTGTTTGAACTGACGAATATTGCTTATTTCATATATTGCCCTTTGTTTGAGACACTTCTGTGTAATTGTCAAAGTTAAGTATTGTTGTTGTTTTGGTCTTCGTTTGATGCAGCTCTCCATGGTACTCTATCCTGTGAATGCTTCTTTATCTCCCAGTACCTACTGCAACCTACATCCTTTTGAATCTGTTTAGTGTACTCATCCCTTGGTCTCTGTCTACGATTTTTACCCTCCACGGTGCCCTCCAATACTAATTGGTGATCCCTCGATGCCTCAGAATATGCCCTACCAACCGATCCCTCCTTCTAGTCAAGTTGTGCCACAAATTTCTCTTCCCTCCAATTCTATTCAATACCTCTTCATTAGTTATGTGATCTACCCATCTAATCTTCAGCATTCTTCTGTAGCAGCACATTTTGATAGCTTCTATTCTCTTCTTGTCTAAACTATTTATCATCCACATTTCACTTCCATACATGGCTACACTCCATACAAATACTTTCAAAAACGACTTCCTGATACTTAAATCTGTACTCAATGTTAACAGATTTCCCTTCTTCAGGAACGCTTTCCTTGCCATTGCCAATCTACATATAATATCCTCTCTACTTCAACCATCATCAGTTATTTTGCTCCCCAAATAGCAAAAGTCATTTACTACTTTAAGTGTCTCATTTCCTAATCTAATTCCGGCAGCATCACCCGGTTATATTCGACTACATTCCATTTTCCTTGTTTTGCTTTTGTTGATGTTCATCTTATATACTCCTTTCAAGACATTATCCATTCTGTTCAACTGCTCTTCCAAGTCCTGTACTGTCTCTGACTGAATTACAATGTCATTGGCAAACCTCAAAGTTTTTATTTCTTTTCCATGGATTTTAATACCTACTCCATATTTTTCTTTTGTTTCCTTTACTGCTTGCTCAATATACAGATTGAATAACATCGGGGATAGGCTACAACCCTGTCTTACTCCCTTCTCAACCACTGCTTCCCTTTCATGCCCTTTGACTCTTATAACTGCCATCTAGTTTCTGTACACATTGTAAATAGCCTTTCGCTCCCTGTATTTTACCCCTGACACCTTCAGAATTTGAAAGAGAGTGTTCCAGTCAACATTGACAAAAGCTTTCTCTAAGTCTACAAATGCTAGAAACGTAGGTTTGCCTTTCCTTAATCTTTCTTCTAAGGTAAGTCGTACGGTCAGTATTGCCTCACGTGTTCCAACATTTTTACAGAATCCAAACTGATCTTCCCCGAGGTCGGCTTCTACCAGTTTTTCCATTCGTCTGTAAAGAATTTGTGCTAGTATTTTGCAGCCGTGGCTTATTAAACTGATAGTTCAGTAATTTTCCCATCTGTCAACACCTACTTTCTTTGGGATTGGAATAATTATATTGTTCTTGAAGTCTGAGGGCATTTTGCCTGTCTCATACATCTTGCTCACTAAGTGGTAGAGTTTTGTCAGGACTGGCTCTCCCAAGGCTGTCATTAGTTCTAATGGGATGTTGTCTACTCCCGGGGCCTTGTTTCGACTTAGGTCGTTCAGTGCTCTGTCAAACTCTTCACGCAGTATCATATCTCCTATTTCATCTTCATCTACATTCTCTTCCATTTCTATAATATTGTCCTCAAGAACATCGCCCTTGTATAGACCCTCTATATACTCCTTCCATCTTTCTGCTTTCCTTTCTTTGCTTAGAACTGTTTTTCCATCTGAGCTCTTGATATTCATGCAAGTCGCCCTCTTTTCTCCAAAGGTCTCTTTAATTTTCCTGTAGGCAGTATCTATCTTACCCTTAGTGATACGTGCCTCTACATCCTGACATTGTCCTCTAGCCATCCCTGCTTAGCCATATTGCACTTCCTGTCGATCTCATTTTTTAGACGTTTGTATTCCTTTTTGCCTGCTTCAATTACTGCATTTTTATATTTTCTCCTTTCATCAATTAAATTCAATATCTCTTCTGTTACCCAAGGATTTCTATTAGCCTTTGTCTTCTTACCTACTTGATCCTCTGCTACCTTCACTATTTTGTCTCTCTAAGCTACCCATTTTTCTTCTACTGTATTTCTTTCCCCCATTCTTGTCAATTGTTCCCTAATGCTCTCCCTGAAGTTCTCTACAACCTCTGGTTCTTTCAGTTTATCCAAATCCCATCTCCTCAATTTCCCACCTTTTTGCAGTTTCTTCAGTTTTAATCTACAGTTCATAACCAATAGATTGTGGTCAGAGTCCACATCTGCCCCTGGAAATGTCTTATAATTTAAAACTTGATTCCTGAATCTCTGTCTTACCATTATATAATCTATCTGATACCTTCCAGTATCTCCAGGCTTCTTCCATGTATACAACCTTATTTTATGATTCTTGAACCAAGTGTTGGCTATGATTAAATTATGCTCTTTGCAAAATTCTACCAGGCGGCTTCCTCTTTCATTCCTTACTCCCATTCCATATTCACCTACTACGTTTCCTTCTCTTCCTTTTCCAACTGTCAAATTCCAGTCATCCATGACTATTAAATTTTCGTCTCCCTTCACTATCTGAATAATTTCTTTTATCTCATCATACATTTCATCAATCTCTTCATCGTCTGCGGAGCTAGTTGGCATATAAACTTGTCCTATTGTGGTAGGCATGGGCTTCGTATCTGTCTTGGCCAGAATAATGCGTTCACTATGCTGTTTGTAGTCGCTTACCCGCATTCCTATTTTCCTATTCATTATTAAACCTACTCATGCATTACCCCTATTTGATTTTGTATTTATAACCCTGTATTCACCTGACCAGAAATCTAGTTCCTCCTGCCACCAAACTTCACTAATTCCCACCATATCTAACTGTAACCTATCCATTTCCCTTTTTAAATTTTCTAACCTACCTGCGCAATTGAGGGGATCTGATCCGTAGAATGCCAGTTTTCTTTCTCCTGATAACAACATCCTCCTGAGTAGTCCCCACCCGGAGATCCGAATTGGGGACTGTTTTACCTTCGAAATAGTTTACCCAAGAGGATGCCATCATCATTTATCCATACAGTAAAGGTGCATGCCCTCGGGAAAAATTACATCCGTAGTTTCCCCTTGTTGTCAGCTGTTCGCAGTACCAGCACAGCATGGCCGTTTTGGTTAGTGTTACAAAGCCAGATCAGGCAATCATCCAGACTGTTGCCCCTGCAACTACTGTAAAGGCTGCTGCCCCTCTTCAGGAACCACACATTTATCTGGCCTCTTAACAGATACCCCTCTGTTGTGGTTGCACCTACGGTATGGCTATCTGTGTCGCTGAGGTACGCAAGCCTCCCCACCAACGGCAAGATCCATGGTTCATGGGGGGGGGGGGGGGGGAGTTAAGTATTATCATTTACTTTTTTGTAATAAAACTCATTAATACGACTTGTTTGATTTGATTGTCTAGTAAACAGAGCATGAAGGATTCCTAGACACCCCATGTTTGACGATGAGCATGGAGACTTAATACTAAATGTGTAAGATTCTGTGTGGGTGTGGCCACTAACAAGCTGGCTGTCTGCAAGAATTCCCACCATCAACATGTGTTCAAGAGACACCTGGATCATTCAGTTGCTGCATTCACAGCACAAGTTAGTGTGCTCAACGTCAACAACTGCTTCACAGTCCATGCCATCTGAATTTTTCTCATTAACATCAGCTTTTCTGAACTGTTCAGATGGAAACTTTTCCTGCAACATATTCTTATGTGCTGTCTGAGGTCTTCCCAACATAAAACTGCTCCATTGGTTCCCGGGTGTCACTTGGATAATGTTGTGAAAGCTGCACAATATTTCAATGAGACAGCTTATCGTCATCTTCAGCTTCTTACTGATATATTGCTGCAGTGACTCACCAACATATAGGCTGGCTCATTAGAAATGTGCAGGCACCAAAGGGTGGGGCTATAACATCATTTTTGACAAATCATAGGATACATCTCGTTAATATATTGTGCAGTTGCCATAACATTTTCCAATGGAATGCCCATTAATCAGTGAAGCAAGATATTTTTAGTTTCCATAACTCTTCTGCCCTTGATCTTCACTAGACTCTGATCTCCTATGCCAGTGTCTCCCCCCTCCCCTTGCCCTCCCCCCCCCCAATCCCACTTCATCCTCACCCATGCCTTTTATCCCCTCAGTATACTTACTTCATCATTTCCTCTTCTCTGCTTCTCTTCTTCCCCTCCCCCATCACAGCCTCCCAATGCTGCATCTAGTAGCCCAACGTACTTTCCCAGCACATCCCCTACAGGCATCACTACAGCAAATTCCCCAACTTCTACACTGCTAACCCACCCTCTCCCCATTCTATGCTTCTTCTGAAACCGCCACCATGGTCAACATAGCCCTTATACTTTAAAAAATCCTCAACACAACAATTTACCCAAGGAATAAAAGTATCTTGTAGGATGGAAAGGAAACGTTAACTGGCAGGCAGGAACAGTTTTGATTTAGGTACTGTACCTCATTACAAGGCACACTGCAGAATATTGAAGTATCAAAATATCAAAGTAAATGCATTATAAAAAGAGGATAGTTACATCTAGCAGCAAAATAAAAACCATGTGGAATGTAGTGAATGATGATGAGCAGGTAGCTTAAGAGTAAGTGATACTCTGTTAACACACAGTTACAATGTGGCAAAAAAACTTACAAGGACAGTTTGAAGACAGCTGTTAGATTATACTAAAATTACATTGATTCATATTTTAGTTTGTATTTGGCAGCCATTTCAGTAAGTTACACTATATTTTCACATTATTGGCCAAGACAGAAAAGTGCAGTATCAGCCAGTAATTCACTTTGGATGGTAAACTGTGTGATGATGTGATGAACATGAAACTGGATGAAGTTTATTGTAACCCTTCACTATAAATGACAAAAGTGGATCATTTGTTCAGTAAATGTAAATTTGATCAACATCCATAATTTATCAGGGTACACAGCAGATGTGATTACCAAAGATATAGTTGAAAAAGTCTGTGACACGATTTTCTATGATCATTGAACAAAAAAGCGATAAGTAGTAGAGGCCGTTAATGTGTCAGTGAGAAAGACAATTATGATTTTGTACTATCAGTAGTAGATGAAAAAATTGTCAGCACAAAGGATGCTGTGATTGATGACAATGAACAAAAAGGAAAGTAGCTTTGAGCTTTGAAATGTTATTGGAGGAACTGAAAGAAGATTTGAGGGACTTTTCACATTGAAGTATCACCATTAATGAGAACTGAGTTCATTATTATATCCTGGAAGTCAAAATAACAAATAATATGTTGCTTTTGGTGAATTCACTCACTGACAGTGAAAAAAAAGAAAAGAAAAAGGAAGAGAGAGAGAGAGAAGGAACATTTGGTGCAAAAGAAAGCACTCTTTCACCTTAGGTATTTGGCTGGAGTATTTGCTGCAAAACGATGTTAACAGTTCTCTGAATTGCTTCCATACCCTCCTGTAATAAGCTTTGACTCTCTGCAGTTTATTCTCATCCTCAAACATGAAAAAAATAGCTTATTGGTGAAAACTTCTCCTCAAATGATGATGTCATTGTCAGGACAGAATTGTATAACCTTAATCATTCATATTTCTTGGATGAGTTAAAAAATCGCTGGGATATTGGGAAAACTTATCCCTAAAATGGATGATTGTGGAAAATAATTCGTTTTTGAAAATAAATGGTGTCATCATTTCTAATATGGGTATTTCATTGGACTACCTTCATAATAACACGCTCTTTATATTTGTTACTACTAAGGTGATGATGTCAGGCGCCTACATCACTGTGTTGGAATACTTTGACAACAGTTTTTGTAAGTAATTTCAGTAACATGAATATGACACTTTCACCGCACACAAGAAAAGTAATGTTTATCCTAAAATCTTTAAACCTGAAAAATTCCCCTGCTTATGATGAAACATAAATAAAGTTAATTCAAAAGTTGTATCCTGAACTTACTAACATCTTAAGTTATTTCTTTAAAGGTCTTCTATCATAGAAACATTTCCTTAGTGGTTGTGGTACACTGAAATTAATACTCTCTGTAAGAAGTGGAATAAATAAATATGATTAAACTTCCAACAATTTTCACTTTTGCTAACATTCACAGATATATTAGAAAATATAATGTACAAGTAATTTCTTGACCACTGACTCCTAACAACACGTTGTCGAATACATTAAATGAATTCACGATAGCGAGTAACCACTATCATTAGCTGTAGAATGGAATGACGACATGAAAATTTGTGCCGGACCAGGACTCAAACCAAGATTTCCCACTCATCATGAGCCATCGCCTGACCATTTGGCTATATCCATGCATGACTCACAGCCAGACCCAAACTTCCATATGTTGTCAACCATGTGTCTACGACCTTTACTTATACATCCATTATGTATATTCCAATACAGGTCAGACGTATTTCAAAATTTGCTTGCCCAGTATCGGCAGACAAATACATGCATGCATGCAAGCATGTCCAAAGGAACTTTGCATCATAATCAGAATAACACAAGCGCTGCAATATCATATTTGTCTGGCGATACTGGGCAAGCAACTTTCAAATACAACGTCTGACCTGGACGGGAATATACATAATGGATGTACGAGCACAGGTTGTAGGCGAGTGGTTGATGACATTTGGTAGTTTGGGTCTGGCCACGAGTATTGCATGGATCGCCAAATGATAAGGTGACCACTCATGTAAAGTGGGAAATTTGGGTTCGAGTCCCAGTCCGGCACAAATTTTCATTGTCATCATTCCATTCTATAGCTGACTGTAGTCCTTATTCACAATTGCAAATTCATTTAATGTTTTTATAATGGCTTTAGTTACTGCAGTACCTGCTTCTTTGGACAAGCATGAATGTCCAAAGGAACTTTGCATCATAATCAGAATAACACAAGCAATGCAATATTGTATTGTACATGTTGTTCAAGTCACAGTAGGTGTTACTAAAGGGCTCCAATGTTAAGTAGGTTGCACATAGAGTGAAATTGTACTTATTTCGTCAGACAATAAATTTCCGGCTGTCAGAATACTTTGTGAAATAATTTTCTTGTGTAAATTTCAACATTCTAATAAGTAAATTGTGATGGTATGAATACCTGCAAAGTGGTTCTAGTCAGGTAATAAAGGACATCAAAATAGAAGATGTCATTATTAAGATATTAGTCATAGACAAATTGGGAACCAGTTATATTTGGTGTTCCACATGTTGGCATCTTATGGAACTTCCTTTTTTTTTTTGTTTGCTAGTTGCTAAGTTTGTTTCATTTCTAGTCAACACTGTCACTGAGATACACAGCAAATCAAGAATATTTTTAGAAAAATATGCCAATGAGATATTCATGATTATTATAATTTCAAGGGTATTCACTGTCAGTGAACTTTGCAAAAATTTACTGATGCAGTTCAAAGCTGCAAGAGTTTTCACCCGCCATGTGTGTCCATGATGGAATGTAACAATATTATGAAAAGGATAAATGCTACTCACCATACAGCAGAGATACTGTATTGCAGATAGGCACAACAAAAAGACTGCCAGAAAGTGAGCTTTCAACCAAAAAGGTATGTTGAAAACAGACAAAACACACACAAGACCATAGTCTCTTGTAGCTGAAGTCGGACTATGAGCAGCAGTGCATGATGGGAGAGGCAAGTGGGTGGTGGAGATAAGGAGGAGGCTGGGGCAGGAATGGGGAGGGACAGCAGGGTAGGAATGAGGTACGATAAATTACTGTTTGTTGGAGCATACATGGATGAGGTTGAGAGAGGGTAGGGCAGCTATGTGCACTTGGGAAGCTAGACAGAGGGTGGTTGGAGGGGGGGGGGGGGGGGGGGCTGGAAAAGGAGCAAAGTAAAAAGACAGAGGGTGTGTTGGTGGAATAGAGGGCTGTGTAATGCTGGGAAGGGAACAGGAAAGGGGCTGATGGTTAGGGATAATGACTAACGATGGTTGATGCCAGGAGGGTTATGGGAATATAGGATATATTGCAGCAAGAGTTACCACCTGTGCATTTCAGAAAAGCTGCTGTTAGTGGGGAGGATCCAGATGGCACAGGCTATGAATCAGTCACTGAAATGACTCTGATATTTTGTGGTAGTTCTGTATATATCAAAACACTCAGCAAACAGGTGTATAAAAAAAAATTAATTTCTTAACCAGTTTCAGGCACTTAGGCCCCTTCTTCAGAAGTTATTACTACTGCATTATTTCAACAATAAGATGCCTGCAGCATATTGCTGTGGTCATGAGGTTCATAATGCCTGTACAGAAATGGTATAAGGAAGCCAAACAACAAGTGCAGACATCACACCAGAACTTTCGTATTAATTTTTAAATATGTTTAATATTTTAAACTTATTCCACATGCCTAAGGACCATTTCACTTTGGAAGAAACATTAGGCAGTCAGTTATTTTGTGAATATGTATCCTTTTTTTTCCTGTCTTATTCCACATTTTTGGGAATCTCTTTCTATGCGTCTACTGAATGAACAGTGTACCAAAACTAATCACAATATATAAAGGGCAGTCAAATGAAAATGTTACAGATGGAAAAAAGTAAGTGAACACTTTATTACGAAGTTTGGTTTGAAAACGGAATTAAAAAAAAGTACTTACATTACTGAAACTTTTTTTATTTTTCAATGTAGTCTCCTTGTAGATTAATGCCCTTGTTCCAGTGCCTTGACCCTGTCTTGAAAATGAGTTTCCTGCAGGCCTGCAAAATAGTTGTCAACTCCAGCTATCAATTCTTCGTTTGAAGTGAATCTTCATCACCAAGAAAAATTTTCAATTTCAGGAAGAGATGGAAGTCTGACGGAGCCATATCACATGAATAAGGTGGGTTTGGCAACAATTCATACCTTAGTGTGTGTAATTTTGCCATGGCGACGGCACATGTGTGCAGGCATGCATTGTCTAGATGGAAGATGACTTTCTTCCTTGCTAAACCTGGCTTTTTTTCATATCTTTCATTGCAGTTTGTCCAGGAGGTTATCATAGTATTCTTCAGTAATTGTTTGCCCAGTGGGGAGATAATCTACAAACAGAATCCCCTTCGCATCCCAGAACATTGACGCCATGACCTTTCCTGCTGAAGGAATTGTCTTTGCTTTCTTTGGTGGTGGAGGATCAGCGTGTTTCCATTGCTTTTATTGTTGTTTTGTCTCTATGGTATAGTAGTGCACTGAAGTTTCATGTGTGGTCACAAAGCGGCGCAAAAAATCTTGTTCGTTTCTCCTAAAATGAGCCAAACATTGTTCCGATATGTCCATTCTCATGAATTTTTGATCCATTTTCAAGAGTCGTGGCACCCAACTGGCAGATAATTTTTTTCATTTCTAATTCTTCAGTTAAAATGGGATGTACCCTTTCAGATGACATCTAGCAAGCATGAGCAATTTCAACCGGTGATCCTCCATGACCCTTTTGTGCCCTTCCAAAATGTTTCCTGGAGTAGTGACACATCTTGGCTGACCCCTGACCAAATTTAAATTCATTTGTCCAGTTGGCAACAGTTGAATTTGAAGGCGCAGAGTCCCCCAGTGAATTCTGGAAATCGGATTGAATGTCCTTTGCTTTCGTACCTTTATTTACGAAATATTTAATCAAAGCTCGAACATCGAATTTTTCCATCTTTGCAAATCACTACTCGGGAACAACAACAAACCCATGACACTGCCACAGCTCTCTTCCAAGAGCACTGACGTAGCATGTGTTTACGTTGTGCTAGTGCTGACGTCTCATGGTGGTTCTGGGAACTTTTAAAACCATCTTCATATTTCAAAAGTAACCATCACAATTATGAATACATTTATCCCACTGTGAGACAAGATGGTCAATACCTTCATGGAAAAATGTTTGCATTTGCCTACAGAACTATGATCATGCCCAGGTGAGCACCTCTTGGTCTGAAGTAAATACACTCCTGGAAATGGAAAAAAGAACACATTGACACCGGTGTGTCAGACCCACCATACTTGCTCTGGACACTGCGAGAGGGCTGTACAAGCAATGATCACACGCACGGCACAGCGGACACACCAGGAACCGCGGTGTTGGCCGTCGAATGGCGCTAGCTGCGCAGCATTTGTGCACCGCCGCCGTCAGTGTCAGCCAGTTTGCCGTGGCACACGGAGCTCCATCGCAGTCTTTAACACTGGTAGCATGCCGCGACAGCGTGGACGTGAACCGTATGTGCAGTTGACGGACTTTGAGCGAGGGCGTATAGTGGGCATGCGGGAGGCCGGGTGGACGTACCGCCGAATTGCTCAACACGTGGGGCGTGAGGTCTCCACAGTACATCGATGTTGTCGCCAGTGGTCGGCGGAAGGTGCACGTGCCCGTCGACCTGGGACCGGACCGCAGCGACGCACGGATGCACGCCAAGACCGTAGGATCCTACGCAGTGCCGTAGGGGACTGCACCGCCACTTCCCAGCAAATTAGGGACACTGTTGCTCCTGGGGTATCGGCGAGGACCATTTGCAACCGTCTCCATGAAGCTGGGCTACGGTCCCGCACACCGTTAGGCCGTCTTCCGCTCACGCCCCAACATCGTGCAGCCCGCCTCCAGTGGTGTCGCAACAGGCGTGAATGGAGGGACGAATGGAGACGTGTTGTCTTCAGCGATGAGAGTCGCTTCTGCCTTGGTGCCAATGATGGTCGTATGCGTGTTTGGCGCCGTGCAGGTGAGCGCCACAATCAGGACTGCATACGACCGAGGCACACAGGGCCAACACCCGGCATCATAGTGTGGGGAGCGATCTCCTACACTGGCCGTACACCACTGGTGATCGTCGAGGGGACACTGAATAGTGCACGGTACATCCAAACCGTCATCGAACCCATCATTCTACCATTCCTAGACCGGCAAGGGAACTTGCTGTTCCAACAGGACAATGCACGTCCGCATGTATCCCGTGCCACCCAACCTGCTCTAGAAGGTGTAAGTCAACTACCCTGGCCAGCAAGATCTCCGGATCTGTCCCCCATTGAGCATGTTTGGGACTGGATGAAGCGTCGTCTCACGCGGTCTGCACGTCCAGCACGAACGCTGGTCCAACTGAGGCGCCAGGTGGAAATGGCATGGCAAGCCGTTCCACAGGACTACATCCAGCATCTCTACGATCGTCTCCATGGGAGAATAGCAGCCTGCATTGCTGCGAAAGGTGGATATACACTGTACTAGTGCCGACATTGTGCATGCTCTGTTGCCTGTGTCTATGTGCCTGTGGTTCTGTCAGTGTGATCATGTGATGTATCTGACCCCAGGAATGTGTCAATAAAGATTCCCCTTCCTGGGACAATGAATTCACGGTGTTCTTATTTCAATTTCCAGGAGTGTATATGCCCACAAATGTCTTTCTTCAGGGCTCCAAAAAATATAGAAATCACATGGATAGAGATCAGGACTGTATGTAGGATGTGTAAGGGTTTTCCCAGTGAAACTTCTACAGTGTAGTAGAAACAATGTTGGCACTAGTAGTACACCAACTAAAAAATAAAACTTCAGTAGGACTTGATGAAATCCCAGTCTGCATAATTAAAGAATGTATAGACTCCATAAAGGGCCCATTAATAGACATAATTAATGAATCTTTCGAATCTAGATACTTTCCAGAGTACCTAAAACAAGCAAAAGTTATACCTATCCTTAAAAACAGAGATGTGGAAAATGTAGAGAACTGCAGGCCGATTTCTATACTGTCTATCATTTCTAAAATAATAGAAATACTAGTCAAAACGAGACTGCTAAATTACCTGAATAAATATAACCTTCTTTCCAATGACCAATTTGGTTTTAGGCCCAGAAAAGGCACACAATCTGCTATAGCACAGTTCACTAAAGTAATTTTAGAAGCACTGGATAAAGGTGAAAATGTCTGCTTGTGTCTGTGTATATGCGGATGGATATGTGTGTGTGTGCGAGTGTATACCTGTCCTTTTTTCCCCCTAAGGTAAGTCTTTTCGCTCGCGGGATTGGAATGACTCCTTATCCTCTCCCTTAAAACCCAAATCCTTTTGTCTTTCCCTCTCCTTCCCCCCTTCCTGATGAGGCAACCGTTGGTTGCAAAAGCTAGAATTTTGTGTGTATGTTTGTGTTTGTTTGTGTGTCTATCGACCTGCCAGCGCTTTTGTTTGGTAAGTCTCATCATCTCTCTTTTTAGATATATTTTTCCCATGTGGAATGTTTCCCTCTATATATATATATCACATGGATATATATATACAAGAGCCTTCCAGTTCAGTTCCTTCAGTATCTCTATGACACTCTCCCATGGATTAAACAAACCTGTGAGCTCCCTTCTCTGTACATGTCCAATATCATGTCTGAGTCCTATCTGGTACATGTCCCACACACCTGAACAATATCCTAGGATAGATTGCATGAGTGGTTTGTAAGCAATCACCTTCGTAGTCTGATTGAACTTCCCAGTATTTTACCAATAAACCAAAGTTTACCATCTACTTTACGCATGATGGAACCTATGTGGCCATTCCATTTCATATCCCTAAAATGTGTTACACCTAGGTATTTATATGGATTGACCAAGTCCAACAGTGACTCATTGATATCATAGTCATAGGATGCGACAATTTTTTAATTTTGCAAAGTGCTGTTGGAAGTTCTATAATTTCTACATGCGTTTTCACTATCGCAGGAACTTTTTATCAAGATTTTGTTAAAACAGGATACCATTTGAATACATTTGAGTACAGTATACATTTTCTAATGCCTTACCTTTCATATACAAGGCACACCTGAAGCAAGTCACTTTGCACTATATAAAAATAGATTGAAGAAAAGCTAGTAAAGTGTCAGAAACTTTTTTGTAAGCATTGAATTGTATTTTACTCCATCAGACTATAGTAAACTTGCAGCATTGCAACTTTACATGAAACTGCCAGTGTCTGTTTTCTCAATGAAGCAGGTTAAGGACTGATCTCACATGTTTTCCATCCAGAGCTGCTAATAAAATATTCAATAGATGTCTGTTCTGGCTGTCACTTGTTTAACCTAGGATAAAACATACTGTGTTACAAGGTACTTTTCAAGTTTATCAGCTACTTTTTGTTGTTGTGGGGAGACTGAAGGTACAACTTTGTAAGGTATTCTCACCAGCTGCACGTTGCAGATGCTCTTCTTGCTTAACAAAAAAAAATCATTTCCATTTTCTTGAAATCCACGGCTGCATAATTCTGCCCTCCTCTTATTTCCCTTTTGCCAAAGTATAATTTCTTATTCTTGACTTGTTACAGACATGTTGGTGAGTATGATTTTATTATGTTTTTGATCAGTTTCAAATGAGACATCAAAAGCACTACACTTTGTAGTAACCCCATCAGTACTGATCTGTTCAACAATAGCATACACTCTGCACTCACTTTGTTGTTCAACATGTTGAATGTGGACAAATAAGAAGATGCATACCAACTGTCGTGTTACGTATCACTCTGGCAGAATGGTGTGTAGCCCTTCATTTATCTTACCAGCAAATGGTGCTTGCAAACTATAAAATGATGTAATAATTTACAGTTTAGAAGAATGTGGATTTTTGTTATGTTTTTGTCATGTGGCAGGTCATCTCGAAGGAAGATGTATGTCTTTGAGGTGGGTCGATGATTGCATGGCCTCTCAAGTGGAAGTATTTGTGAGAGCATTTGTGTACACTCCATCATCAGACTTGGAACAAAAGCCCAGCCTTGGAACAAAAGAATATATTTAAAATTTATTTCATTCTATTGTCATATTTTGGTCTGTCAGGTTGACATTTACATTGATATTCTGAGTGATGACAGCCATTTTAATGTTGCTGGAGAAGGAACTGTTCATCATGAAGAGAACTTAATAAAATTACAAGACTATACATCACATCAATCGGAGAATAGTTGTATTTATTTACATACACTATGTGATCAAAAATATCTGGACACCCCCAAAAACATATGTTTTTCATATTAGGTGCATTGTGCTGCCACCTACTGCCAGGTACTCCATATCAGCAACCTCAGTAGTCATTATACATTGTGAGAGAGCACAATGGTGTGCTCCGTGGAACTCACAGACTTTGAACTTGGTCAGGTGATTGGGTGTCACATGTGTCATACATCTGTATGCGAGATTTCCACACTCCAAAACATCCCTAGGTCCGATGTGATAGTAAAGTGGAAGCATGAAGGGACATGTACAGCACAAACGCATACAGGGCGACCTCATCTGTTGACTGACAGAGATTGCCGACTGTTGAAGAGGGTCATAATGAGCAATAGGCAGACATCTATCCAGACAATCATACATGAATTCCAACTGCATCAGGATCCACTGCAAGTACTATGACAGTTAGGCAGGAGGTGAGAAAACTTGGCTTTCATGGTCGAGCAGCTGCTCATAAGCTGCAAATCATGCCGGTAAATGCCAAATGACGCCTAACTTGGTGTAAGGAGCGTAAACTTCGGATGATCGAACAGTGGATAAATATTGTGTGGAGTGACAAATCAAGATACACAATATGGTGATCCGATGGCAGGGTGTGGATATGGCGAAGGCCGATGGCAGGGTGTGGATATGGCGAAGGCCTGGTGAACATCATTTGCCAGCGTGTGTAGTGCCAACAGTAAAATTCAAAGCTAGTGGTGTTATGGTGTGATCGAGTTTTTCATGCAGGGGGCTTGCACCCCTTGTTGTTTTGCATGGCACTATCACAGCACAGACCTACATTGATGTTTTAAGCACCTTCTTGCTTTCCACTGTTGAAGAGCAATTCAGGGATGGTGATTGCATCTTTCAACATGATTGAGTACCTGTTTATAATGCACGGCCTGTGATGGAGTGGTTAAACAACAATAATATCCCTCTAATGGACTGGCATGCACAGAGTCCTGACCTGAATCCTATAGATCACCTTTGGGATGTTTTGGAACACCAACTTCATGCCAGGCCTCACCAACTGACATTGATATCTCTCCTCAATGCAGCGGTCCATGAAGAATTGGCTGCCATTCCCCAAGAAACCTTCCAGCACCTGATTGAACGTATGCCTGCGAGAGTGGAATCTGTTATCAAAGCTAAGGGTGGGCCAACACCATATTGAATTCCAGCCTTACCAATGGAGGGCGCCACAAACTTGTAAGTTGTTTTCAGCCACACGATTGTATACTTTTGATCACATACTTGTAATTGCATATTATAGTAAGTCTTATGCACCCAGTGTCTAATTCAGAAACTGAAGAAGTCTGAGCTTTTTACTATCCATGATCACAAAGAAATAAAAAGGCATGCTAAATAATATCTAGTAATCACAGCTCATGAATGAATTAGTCATCAACAGTGGGAACATTGCATGCTGGTGTGCTGGTGATAGGACCCAGAACATGTGACTCTGAAATTGAAACAGACTATTATTAGTGCTAATGGAACAAACAAATGGAACTTATACAAGAAAACTCAAATTTTAACTGAATATTTATTGATAAATTATCTTTGTTGTACTGACAACTGAACAAACAATAGAACACTAAGAAGAAGTGTGTAAATAAATATTTGCATGGGAAGTGTTGATAAATAACAGCCATAGTTATCAGCAACAAGTATGACACAGAAGTGAGGAGATTAGAGGTCAACAGTGTAAAGGGCGGCTGTGTGTTCATCAGGCGCCTCTGGAATGATGCAGCAAATAGTGCTTAGCCACAGCCTGGGGGATGTTTCCAGAATGAATGTTTCCTTATTCTGGAAACATCCCCCAGGCTGTGGGTAAGCCATGTCTCCGCAATATCCTTTCTTTCAGGAGTGCTAGTTCTGCAAGGTTCGCAGGAGAGCTTCTGTAAAGTTTGGAAGGTAGGAGATGAGATACTGGCAGAAGTAAAGCTGTGAGGACAGGGCGTGAGTCGTGATTGGGTAGCTCAGTTGGTAGAGCACTTGCCCGTGAAAGGCAAAGGTACCGAGTTCGAGTCTCAGTCCCACAGTTTTAATCTGCCAGAAAGTTTCATACCAGTGCACACTCCACTGCAGAGTGAAAATCTCATTCTGGAAACATCCCCCAGGCTGTGGCTAAGCCATGTCTCCACAATATCCTTTCTTTCAGGAGTGCTAGTTGTGCAAGGTTCACAGGAGAGCTTCTGTAAAGTTTGGAAGGTAGGAGACGAGGTACAGGCAGAAGTAAAGCTGTGTGGACGGGGTGTGAGTCGTGCTTGGGTAGCTCAGTTGGTAGAGCACTTGCCCGCGAAAGGCAAAGGTCTCGAGTTAGAGTCTCGGTCCGGCTCACAGTTTTAATCTGCCAAAAAGTTTCATATCAGCGCACACTCCACTGAAGGGTGTAAATCTCATTCTGGAAACATCCCCCAGGATGTGGCTAAGCCATGTCTCCGCAATATCCTTTCTTTCAGGAGTGCTAGTTGTGCAAGGTTCGCAGGAGAGCTTCTGTAAAGTTTGGAAGGTAGGAGACAAGTTACTGGCAGAAGTAAAGCTGTGAGGACAGGGCGTGAGTCGTGCTTGGGTAGCTCAGTTGGTAGAGTACTTGCCCGCGAAAGGCAAAGGTCCCAAGTTCGAGTCTCGGTCCGGCACACAGTTTTAATCTGCCAGGAAGTTTCATCTTGTGATGTTGTTGGTCAAAGCTGATGGGTTTTATCCATTCTTCAATATTCCCATTTTATGTATTTATTTATTTATTTGGTGATGTTGTGTGCAGTGTAGTTGAAGTTGACAAGGCATTCAAAAGATTTTTGAAAACAAAGTTACCCCCCACTTTAACAAATGTTGGTATGACAAAATTGACTATAAACTTTTAATTGTATGCCTGTATTGACTAGGAAGATGGAGGAAATACTCAAAGCTTTATCTGCAGTAAATGCCAGAATAGGGCCATTAGTACAAGACATTGCTATTTAGAATCTCAGGTTCATGAGTTAAAGACTGAACTAAATGCCAACATAAGGACCCAAAGTGATAAACCTAATGAAAAGTTAGATACAGCTAATGGTACAATAGATATTACTACTGGATTTGAAATCAGAATTAAATAAACCAAATGAATAGCTAGATACAACTAATGATAAAATAGATATTACTACTGCTGATTTAAAAGCAGAATTAAATGTTATTATATACACTCTGGGTGTGTGAGTTGCTGACAAATGATGTTAATGAGCATTTTAGAGACAGAAGTAAAGATTTAAAACTGATTAAAGAATTTACTGAAAATATATTTACTGAGCTACATCAACAGACTTTGGACACTACAATCTGACTAAAAGTTTTAGAGTAAAATAAAGATTCAGAATTAACTTCAGTGTCAAGATATACTCTTACAACTTTGGAGAAGTGCCTGGGTGATATAATTGAACAAAAAGATCAGGAAAAGATTGAGTCATTTTTCAGTATACCTCATTCATCAGCTGAGACAGATAGAACAGAGGCAGAATTTCAAATGTTCTTGGACAAATTAATAAAAGTGAAAGCCAAGATTAATAAAACAAAAAATAATAACAATGTGCTTTCCATACAGAAGGAACTCCGTTAAGAAGAGTGGGCAAGCTATTCTAAACTATTTTCAAAATTGAGAACCTGAAAATGATGTTCATCCTATCAGCCTATATAGCTGAGTATGTTAACTTCCAGAACAGGAAGTGGTGCAAGCCACAGATCGAATCTGTCTGGTGGATTAGCAATAGGGATCAGTGTGCTGACCAACATACATGGGGTTTTTAGGAAGTTTACCATATCCCACTGGATGAATACTGGGCTGATACCCAAGTGTCGTCTCAGTTACATGTTCTGCAATCATTTTGAAACACTTTCACTCACTACCACATGAATAATACTTCACAAACACAGTTAGGATACACACATTCCATCTCAGGAGAGTAAAAGGCTGGCAAGAAGAAGAGCATGCTGTCCACCCCCTAAAATAACCATGCCAAATCCATTAATGGCCATGCTGACCCTGTGCCAGCACATGACAAAGGCACAAGAAAAAGAAAATGAAGTTGATGGTCATCCTGCATATTTCTCCAGGGTATTTTTTAAACCACTGCCGAAGAGTTGGAGTTAGTCTAAAAAACATTGATTTTGTCCCTAGTTATTCAGAAAGGGTTCTGCTGAATGGGAAACAGCTCGCTCTGAGGAATTTTCTTCTTGGAATAAGTTACAAGAAAAATTTAAGAAGTATTCGTCATTGAACCCACAGGAAAGTTAGCACTTGAGTTATTACCTCCTAGATATTATAATAGTAGTTTCTGTGCTTATATGAAGTATACTGAATGGTATATAGTAATGTTCACATTCTTAGATGACCTATAAAGGAAACTCACTTAACAAAAGTGTTGGTTTGTTGATTGCCTTACCATGTAAGAAAATATTGAAGGGGAAGAGAGAGCAGTGAAGAAAAAGGACTGGTGCGGTTTAGGAAAAAGGGTAGAGTCACCCAGGACCACAGGTCAGGGGAAAATTACTTGATGTGATGAGAAGGAAAGACGGTTGGGGACTGCACCACACAAGATTTGAAAACCTGAGAGTGTAAAGGTGGAAGATAGGGTAATGACCAAGAAATAAATTACTGACAAAACATCATGCATGAGTTAATAAGAGAGAAAAGCGAAGTGCATCGTATGTGATAGAGGTGTGAGGGGGCAGCGAAAAATAGACAGGTCAGAAAATCAAACATGTAGAAAATTAAAATGGGTTGAAGAAAGGAACAGGAACTCTGAAGAAATTCTGAGAGCGGAGAAATTAAGGCCAGTTGGGTGCGAGAACAAAGGACATTTTGCAGCACCAGTTCCCAACTGCAGAGTTCTGAGAAATCCAGATGGCACATATGATGAAACAGGCACTAAGGTCATGACTGTCTTTTTGTAGAGCATGTTGTGCAACAGGATATTGTGTGTTGCCAGAATACATCTTTTGGCTATGCACATTCATCCAACTGATAACTTGGTGATGGTCAAAACACATACTATCAAAGAGAGAGCCACCTGTGAAATGACACATGTCTTATACCAGTTGTAATGTAAACACTTTTCAGCCTTTTACATTGGCTCGACCATAACCAAGTTATCAGTTAAGATGAATGAGAATAGATAAAGGTTATATGCTTGCAACACACAATATCCAGTTGCAGAGCATGCTCTATAGTATGACAGTTGTGATCTCATTGCCTGTTTTACTACACACGCCATCTGGATTCTTCAACCACACACATTTCTCAGAACTCTGCAGGTGGGAACTGGTGCTACGGCATGTCCTTTGTTCTAGCCACCCACCTGGCCTTAATTTACCTTAATTTCTTTGCTCTCAGCATTTCTTCAGAGTAACTATTCCTTTCTTCAACCCATTTTTAATTTTCTGCAGCTTTGATTTTCTATCCTGTCTATTGCTTGCCCCCCCCCCCGTGCCCCCACCTCTGTCAGATGCAATACACTTCACTTAGCCTTTTCTCTCTTATTAACTCATGCATGTTGTTCTGTCAGTAATCTCTTTCTTGTGGACTATCATCTCTTCCACCTTTATGCTTTAAATCTCATCTGGCCTAATGCCAAACAATCAGAAATAAGTTATGTAGCTCTAAGAATGAGCAAAGCATGTGTCCATTAGACCGATGAGTAACCAAGGCGGAGAAATAAATAAGGTATGTAACTCTAAGAACGAGCACAGTGTGTGTCTGAATAGACCTGCTGACCGATCATTTGTGTACTGAAATGAACCTACAGTAACACCTGTATAATGGTAGGTAATGACACAGCTGTGTTTAATGAACATCTCAATATAATACTTGGCTTTGTGGTATTCCTTATCATTTACAAAACATATTTTCTCTCTGTGAGTTTGTGGAACCATTTTGATGTTTAGAGACCTATATTTGAAGTTTCATTTATCATGTTACATTATTTCCTTTGTGTTTTGAAAGTTCTTTCCTATATATTTTCGCCATTTATCTGAAAACATTAATTATCTCACATTATCTGTTTTGCCTACTATACCAGATAACTAAACTCGTTTTCAGCAAACACATATTATTAAGAAATCTATTATAAAAAACTATATTTAGAAATTACCTAACAAATTATATTTTACAAAATGTGCTCAAAAGCTAAATAACAATTTATATGTAAATGTCATTACAGTTGAACTGTTCTAAACTTAATGAAATTCTGTGATATGTTGAAATGTAATAACTGTGTCTTTGCATCACGTTACTCTCTGAAGTTTATTTGTATAGTGGGTGCTGAGTTGGAAGGAAGTTTGTTTTGAGTATTGTCAAGGAGTGACTTTGCAGTTCTTATGTACACTGTAATGAAACAGCTGCAGCAACAGCAGCTCTGAAGACAACACTTGGAAAAGTTAACAGACACAAGTGTTATATTATTTAAAATACCTTATCATTATCATTTAATTGAAACATCTTGTGTAAATAGAGAAATAACCAAAGCTAACAAGTATTTCGAAACAATTTGCAAACAGTTTAAAAATGTAATGCTTTCTGTTCAACCAGTCGTTTATCAGTGGAATGTTTCCTGAATGGTTGAAATGTGCTGAAGTTAAGCCACTGCTTAAGAAGGGAGATAAAGAAATAGCATCAAATTTCCATCCAATTTCACTGTTGCCAGCATCCTGGAAACTTTTAGAAAAAGTAATGTACACAGTTTGGATTTCTAAAGGGTTCTGATATTGAGAAGGTTATCTACACTTACAGTGAAAATGTGCTTAATTCATTAGACAAAAAATTGCAGGCAACTGGTATATTTTGTGATCTGTCAAAGGCACTTGACTGTGTAAATCACAATATCCTTTTAAATAAATTAGAATATTTTAGTGTAACAGTAAATGCTGAAAAATTGATTCAAATCTTATATCTGTGGCAGGAAACAAAGGGTGTTATTAGGAAAGAGACATGTATCAAGCTATCAGGCATCATCCAACTGGGAACTAATTACATGTGGGGTCCCACAACATTCCATTTTGGGGCCCTTACATTTTCTTGTGTATATCAATGACCTTTCAACAGTAACATTACCAGATGCCAAGTTCGTTTTGTTTGCTGATGATACAAACATTGCAATAAATAGCAAATCAAGTGTAGTCTTAGAAAGATCAGCTAATAAAATATTTGTGGACATTAATCACTGGTTCCTAGCCAATTCCTTGTCACTAAACTTTGAAAAAAAAAAAAAAAAAAAACACACTACATGCAGTTCAGAACTTCTAAGGGGTGTCCCACGAGTATATGCCTAACATACGATGACAAGCAGATAGAAGAAGTGGACAGTGTTAAATTCTTGGGATTACAGCTTGATAACAAATCATCTGGGAGGAGCACACCACAGAATTGCTGAAGCAACTTAACAAATGTCTATTTGCAATGTGAATTGTGTCAGACATAGGGGATATAAAAATGAAAAAGCTGGCATACTATGCTTACTTTCATTCCATAATGTCATATGGGATTATTTTTTGGGGTAATTCATCAAGCCATGCTAAAGTTTTCTGGGTGCAAAAATGTGCAGTAAGAGTTATATGTGGTGTGAACTCAAGAACATCCTGCAGAAACCTGTTCAGGGATCTAGGGATACTAACTACTGCTTCCCAATATATTTATTCCTTAATGAAATTTGTCTTTAAAAATATATCACTTTTTAAAACCAACAGCTCAATTCATGGAATCAGTACTAGAAATAAGAATAATCTTCACAAGGATTTAAAGTCACTTAGTCTTGTACAAAAAGGTGTGCATTATTCAGGAACACACATTTTCAATAACTTGCCGGCAGCCATAAAAAGCTTAACAACCAATGAAATTCAGTTTATGAGAAGCCTAAAGGATTTATTGGTGGCCAACTCCTTCTACTCCGTTGATGAATTTCTCAGTAAAACCAACTGATTTGTGTATTAAAAAATGACGATCCTTCCACTTGGGACCTGTGGAATGGTACATTAGCTTATTTGTTTTAGTTGTAAATATTTGTCATGTATTGTTGTTTTTCTGACATGTTCTACATCCTGGAGGACCTCCTCACTATGGATCAATTGTAATGAAAGTAAATCTAATGTAATCTAATCTAGACACTAAGGAATATTTCAGCTGTAACCATGAACCCTCTGACAATTGTAACTGCTCAAGAACTTGTCATACAAGACACGGTGAAGGCCTAAGTGGAATAGGAAACACACTGCTGGCCCAAATAATACTTAGTATGGTAAATACCAAATTATCTTGTATCAGAAATTTGGAACATATGTCTCAAAACTCAGAACCAGATTAGGAAAATGTATAAGGCTAACCAAGTCTGAAATGTGTCAGACTTGGTCAAAGCCTGAAAGGGAGACTAAGGTGAGCTGTGTACCAAATCTAGGTGGCTTGACTTTGTTGTATCAGAATGGCCAAGGACAACAAAATATGTGAGCTGGAAGTAATTTTAAATTGTAACCTTAAGGAGGTTTCTGTGCTGTGTATCAATGAGCACTGGCTTCGAGACACTCAGATTTGTGCAGCAACAACTAGCTTTTGCAGGGAAATTTATAAATGATGAGGTGTATGCATCTATGTTAGAAGTAAAGTTAAATCTAAAGAGGTAAAACTTAGCAAGGTGAAGTGTGAAGAAAAAGATTTTGAATGTTGTATTTGTGAATTTACAGATTGTCAAACTATCATTGCTTGCATCTATAGGTCCCCGACAGGCAACTTTACCCAATTGTTATATTATAGAGATGATCTTTTAGATGAATTGAGAAGCAGGTCAAAATGCACAACAGTTCTTGGTGACTTTAACATTAATTTTAACAAAAGTAATAAGAACAAGGTAAAATTATTAAATCTGCTTAACTCATGCAACATGCAATAAAATCAGCAGTTCATTACATCTAATCAGGCAGTTATAAAAAGTAGTCCCACATCAGACATAAAAACAATTTATTATGGAACCATTTTTGCACAGATTAATTATGGGATAGAGATATGGGGTTGTGCTGCCGACATACATATGAACAGAATATTAACCCTACAGAAAAGAGCAATCAGAATTATCCATGGATTAGGCTATAGAGATTCATGCAGGGAAATCTTTGTTCATCATAAATACCTCACAGTCTACTCACTGTATCTTTACAAATTAATTATTTTTTTGTGACACATCAAAACAAAGCACCAAAGTGCTCTGATATGCATGCCTATAATACAAGAAATAAAGACTTTACTATAGACAAACAAAAAAATTAAAAACAACGGACCATAGTCCATGCATTAGTGGTCAAATATGGTACAACAGATTACCGAGCTCTATAAGGTGCCACAAAGGAAACTTATTCGAAGTGACCTTGAAATACACTCCTGGAAATGGAAAAAAGAACACATTGACACCGGTGTGTCAGACCCACCATACTTGCTCCGTACACTGCGAGAGGGCTGTACAAGCAATGATCACACGCACGGCACAGCGGACACACCAGGAACCGCGGTGTTGGCCGTCGAATGGCGCTAGCTGCGCAGCATTTATGCACCGCTGCCGTCAGTGTCAGCCAGTTTGCCGTGGCATACGGAGCTCCATCGCAGTCTTTAACACTGGTAGCATGCCGCGACAGCGTGGATGTGAACCGTATGTGCAGTTGACGGACTTTGAGCGAGGGCGTATAGTGGGCATGCGGGAGGCCGGGTGGACGTACCGCCGAATTGCTCAACACGTGGGGCGTGAGGTCTCCACAGTACATCGATGCTGTCGCCAGTGGTCGGCGAAAGGTGCACGTGCCCGTCGACCTGGGACCGGACCGCAGCGACGCACGGATGCACGCCAAGACCGTAGGATCCTACGCAGTGCCATAGGGGACCGCACCGCCACTTCCCAGCAAATTAGGGACACTGTTGCTCCTGGGGTATCGGCGAGGACCATTCGCAACCGTCTCCATGAAGCTGGGCTACGGTCCCGCACACCGTTAGGCCGTCTTCCGCTCACGCCCCAACATCGTGCAGCCCGCCTCCAGTGGTGTCGCGACAGGCGTGAATGGAGGGACGAACGGAGACGTGTCGTCTTCAGCGATGAGAGTCGCTTCTGCCTTGGTGCCAATGATGGTCGTATGCGTGTTTGGCGCCGTGCAGGTGAGCGCCACAATCAGGACTGCATACGACCGAGGCACACAGGGCCAACACCCGGCATCATGGTGTGGGGAGCGATCTCCTACACTGGCCGTACACCACTGGTGATCGTCGAGGGGACACTGAATAGTGCACGGTACATCCAAACCGTCATCGAACCCATCGTTCTACCATTCCTAGACCGGCAAGGGAACTTGCTGTTCCAACAGGACAATGCACGTCCGCATGTACCCCGTGCCACCCAACCTGCTCTAGAAGGTGTAAGTCAACTACCCTGGCCAGCAAGATCTCCGGATCTGTCCCCCATTGAGCATGTTTGGGACTGGATGAAGCGTCGTCTCACGCGGTCTGCGCGTCCAGCATGAACGCTGGTCCATCTGAGGCGCCAGGTGGAAATGGCATGGCAAACTGTTCCACAGGACTACATCCAGCATCTCTACGATCATCTCCATGGGAGAATAGCAGCCTGCATTGCTGCGAAAGGTGGATATACACTGTACTAGTGCCGACATTGTGCATGCTCTGTTGCCTGTGTCTATGTGCCTGTGGTTCTGTCAGTGTGATCATGTGATGTATCTGACCCCAGGAATGTGTCAATAAAGATTCCCTTTCCTGGGACAATGAATTCACGGTGTTCTTATTTCAATTTCCAGGAGTGTATTTCTTGATTGACAAGTGTTTATATTCTTTAAGTGAATATTAATATTAAACTAAAATAAATTATTGTGTGTGTGTGTCTATATATATATATATATAGACACACACACACAATAATTTATTTTATTATATATATATATAGGGAAACATTCCACGTGGGAAAAATATATCTAAAAAGAAAGATGATGAGACTTACCAAACAAAAGCGCTGGCAGGTCGATAGACACACAAACAAACACACAAAATTCAAGCTTTCGCAACAAACGGTTGCTTCGTCAGGAAAGAGGGAAGGAGAGGGAAAGACAAAAGGATGTAGGTTTTAAGGGAGAGGGTAAGGAGTCATTCCAATCCCGGGAATGGGAAGACTTACCTTAGTGGGAAAAAAGGACGGGTATACACTCGCACACACACATATCCATCCACACTTATACAGACACAAGCAGACATTTGTAAAGGCAAAGAGTTTGGGCAGAGATGTCAGTCGAGGCGGAAGTATAGAGGCAAAGATGATGTTGAAAGACAGGTGAGGTATGAGCGGCGGCAAATTGAAATTAGAAATTAGCGGAGATTGAAGCTTGGCGGATAGCGAGAAGAGAGGATATGCTGAAGGGCAAGTTCCCGTCTCCGGAGTTCTGACAGGTTGGTGTTAGTGGGAAGTATCCAGATAACCCGGATGGTGTAACACTGTGCCAAGATGTGCTCGCCGTGCACCAAGGCATTTTTAGCCACAGGGTGATCCTCATTACCAACAAACACTGTCTGCCTGTGTCCATTCATGCGAATGGACAGTTTGTTGCTGGTCATTCCCACATAGAATGCATCACAGTGTAGGCAGGTCAGTTGGTAGATCACGTGGGTGCTTTCACACGTGGCTCTGCCTTTGATTGTGTACACCTTCCGGGTTACAGGACTGGAGTAAGTGGTGGTGGGACGGTGCATGGGACAGGTTTTACACCGGGGGCGGTTACAGGGGTAGGAGCCAGAGGGTAGGGAAGGTGGTTTGGGGATTTCATAGGGATGAACTAAGAGGTTACGAAGGTTAGGTGGACGGCGGAAAGACACTCTTGGTGGAGTGGGGAGGATTTCATGAAGGATGGATCTCATTTCAGGGCAGGATTTGAGGAAGTCGTATCCCTGCTGGAGAGCCACATTCAGAATCTGATCCAGTCCCGGAAAGTATCCTGTCACAAGTGGGGCACTTTTGTGGTTCTTCTGTGGGAGGTTCTGGATTTGAGAGGATGAGGAAGTGGCTCTGGTTATTTGCTTCTGTACCAGGTCGGGAGGGTAGTTGCGGGATGCGAAAGCTGTTGTCAGGTTGTTGGTGTAATGCTTCAGGGATTCCGGACTGGAGCAGATTCGTTTGCCATGAAGACCTAGGCTGTAGGGAAGGGACCGTTTGATGTGGAATGGGTGGCAGCTGTCATAATGGAGGTACTGTTGCTTGTTGGTGGGTTTGATGTGGACGGATGTGTGAAGCTGGCCATTGGACAGCTGAAGGTCAACATCAAGGAAAGTGGCATGGGATTTGGAGTAGGACCAGGTGAATCTGATGGAACCAAAGAAGTTGAGGTTGGAGAGGAAATTCTGGAGTTCTTCTTCACTGTGAGTCCAGATCATGAAGATGTCATCAATAAATCTGTACCAAACTTTGGGTTGGCAGGCCTGGGTAGCCAAGAAGGCTTCCTCTAAGCGACCCATGAATAGGCTGGCGTACGAAGGGGCCATCCTGGTACCCATGGCTGTTCCCTTTAATTGTTGGTATGTCTGGTCTTCAAAAGTGAAGAAGTTGTGGGTCAGGATGAAGCTGGCTAAGGTAATGAGGAAAGAGGTTTTAGGTAGTGTGGCAGGTGATCGGCGTGAAAGGAAGTGCTCCATCGCACCGAGGCCCTGGACGTGCAGGATATTTGTGTATAAGGAAGTGGCATCAATGGTTACAAGGATGGTTTCTGGGGGTAATGGATTGGGTAAGGATTCCAGGCGTTCGAGAAAGTGGTTGGTGTCTTTGATGAAGGATGGGAGACTGCATGTAATGGGTTGAAGGTGTTGATCTACGTAGGCAGAGATACGTTCTGTGGGGGCTTGGTAACCAGCTACAATGGGGCGGCCGGGATGATTGGGTTTGTGAATTTTGGAAGAAGGTAGAAGGTAGGGGTGCGGGGTGTCGTTGTGGTCAGGTGGTTGATGGAGTCAGGTGAAAGGTTTTGTAGGGGGCCTAAGGTTCTGAGGATTCCTTGAAGCTCCACCTGGACATCAGGAATGGGATTACCTTGGCAAACTTTGTATGTGGTGTTGACTGAAAGCTGACGCAGTCCCTCAGCCACATACTCCCGACGATCAAGTACCATGGTTGTGGAACCCTTGTCCGCCGGAAGAATGACAATGGACCGGTCAGCCTTCAGATCACGGATAGCCTGGGCTTCAGCAGTGGTGATGTTGGGAGTAGGATTAAGGTTTTTTAAGAAGGATTGAGAGGCAAGGCTGGAAGTCAGAAATTCCTGGAAGGTTTGGAGAGGGTGATTTTGAGGAAGAGGAGGTGGGTCCCGCTGTGACGGAGGATGGAACTGTTCCAGGCAGGGTTCAATTTGGATAGTGTCTTGGGGAGTTGGATCATTAGGGGTAGGATTAGGATCATTTTTCTTCGTGGCAAAGTGATACTTCCAGCAGAGAGTACGAGTGTAGGACAGTAAATCTTTGACGAGGGCTGTTTGGTTGAATCTGGGAGTGGGGCTGAAGGTGAGGCCTTTGGATAGGACAGAGGTTTCGGATTGGGAGAGAGGTTTGGAGGAAAGGTTAACAACTGAATTAGGGTGTTGTGGTACCAGATTGTGTTGATTGGAATTTTGAGGTTTCGGAGGGAGTGGAGCTGGAAGTGGGAGATTGAGTAGATGGGAGAGAGTGGGTTTGTGTGCAATGAGAGGTGGTTGAGGTTTGCTGGAAAGGTTGTGAAGGGTGAGTGAGTTGCCTTTCCGGAGGTGGGAAACCAGGAGATTGGATAGTTTTTTGAGGTGAAGGGTGGCATGCTGTTCTAATTTGTGGTTGGCCTGTAGGAGGATGCTCTGAATAGCCGATGTGGATGTGGGAGAGGAAAGATTGAGGACTTTTATTAAGGATAGGAGTTGACGGGTGTGTTCATTGGCTAAGTTGATGTGTAGGTGAAGGATTAGGTGGGTGAGGGCAATGGATTGTTCAGTTTGGAACTGGTATAGGGACTGATGGAAAGAAGGGTTGCAGCCAGAGATGGGAACTTTAAGTGTGAGGCCTTTGGGGGTTATGCCAAATGTCAGACAAGCCTGAGAAAATAAAATATGCGAGCGTAATCTGGCTAGGGTGAAGGCATGTTTGCGGAGGGAATGTAAATAAAACTTAATGGGGTCGTTGTGGGGGTGTTGTGAGGGTGACATGGTATTAGAAGGTAGAAAGTTTAACATGAGGTTGAAATGAAAATGAAAGATAGAAATATATGGGGAGAGATAAAGGTGAACTAGAAAGCAACTGGAGATCTGGTATGAAAAAAGGCGAAAAAGTGTTGGTTAAGTTGATCCTGTGCTGAACTTGGGAGAGTATATTATTTTATTTATTGGTCTTTAAATATGTCTGCTTGTGTCTGTATATGTGTGGATGGATATGTGTGTGTGTGCGAGTGTATACCCGTCCCTTTTTCTCCCTAAGGTAAGTCTTTCCGCTCCCGGGACTGGAATGACTCCTTACCCTCTCCCTTAAAACCCACATCCTTTCGTCTTTCCCTCTCCTTCCCTCTTTCCTGATGAGGCAACAGTTTGTTGCAAAAGCTTGAATTTTGTGTGTATGTTTGTGTTCGTTTGTGTGTCTGTCGACCTGCCAGCACTTTCATATATATATATATATATAGTTATAATAGAAGGAAACATTCCACGTAGGAAAAATATACCCAAAAACAAAGATGATGTGACTTACCAAATGAAAGTGCTGGCAGGTCGACAGACACACAAAGCAACACAAACATACACACAAAATTCAAGCTTTCGCAAAAAACTGTTGCTTCATCAGGAAAGAGGGAAGGAGAGTGAAAGACAAAAGGATGTGGGTTTTAAGGGAGAGGGTAAGGAGTCATTCCTGTCCCGGGAGCGGAAAGACTTACCTTAGGGGGAAAAAAGGACAGGTATACACTCGCGCACACACACACATATCCATCCACACATATACAGATGATGTGACTTACCAAACGAAAGCGCTGGCACGTCGATAGACACACAAACAAACACAAACATACACACAAAATTCTAGCTTTCGCAACCAACGGTTGCCTCGTCAGGAAATGATTTGCCAAACCATCTGACAGTTTATAAAAGGACACACTGAGGACAATCTACAGCAGAGTGTCTCTAGGACAATTAATGAGAAGGAAAATGGTTTAGGGATAATACTTGGATCGTAAATAAGGATAAAATGGTATTGATGAATTTCAGTAATATTAAAAGTAAAGCTAGAAGGAGAGTAAAAGCTGGGTTAGGGAACTATCTTATTGCACAAGCTCCATACATAAAATTCCTAGGTATATGGGTGGATGAGCACTTGAGATGGGAAAAGTATCTAGAAGTTTTGAGTAAAAAACTAAGTAAATGCGGCTATGTGGTTAGAATGCTTCAGGAATGTTGCAACACTGAATCATTGCTGTGTGCCTATTATGCTTACATGAACAGTTTGCTTAGATATAGTGTGATCTTTTCGGCAAATACAGGTATGACAAAATAAGCTTTCAGACTTCAAAGAAGGGCTATTAGAATAATAAAAGGGGTTCCCTGTAGAGTGTCATGCAGGGAAATATTTAAAGAATTTAAAAGAATTACTCTTTCTAGATTATACATCTATGAATGGTTCTGATTTCTGAAAACTCACCAGGAATTTTCGATATTAAATAATCAGGTTCATAACTGTGAAACAAGGAACAGAGATAATTTTCACAGAGACACACACAAAGGAGTGCTCTACCAAAAAAGTGTAAACTGCCAGCCCAAAATACTTTTTAGTGCATTGGCTGCTACAATAAAGAAAATTAAATAATTTCATAAACTCAAGGTAGATCTTAAACAACTTTTACTAACACATAGCTTTTATAACATTGAAGAACATCTGAATATGGAAAAGTAATATTATTTATATATACTGATATAAAATATTTGTTTTATTATCCAAGTTTTTGAACCAAATTAAATATAAGAAATTATATTGTAACTGACTACATCCATACAAAGTATCGGGTGATCAAAATGTCAGTATAAATTTGAAAACTGAATAAATCATGGAATAATGTAGATAGAGATGTAAAAATTGACACACATGCTTGGAATGACGTGGGGTTTTATTAGAACCAAAAAAAATACAAAAGTTCAAAAAATGTCTGACAGACAGCGCTTCATCTGATCCAAATAGCAATAATTAGCATAACAAAGTAAGACAAAGCAAAGATGATGTTCTTTACAGGAAATGCTCAATATGTCCACCATCATTCCTCAACAATAGCTGTAGTCGAGGAATAATGTTGCGAACAGCACTGTAAAGCATGTCCGGAGTTATGCTGAGGCATTGGCATCGGATGTTGTCTTTCAGCATCCCTGGAGATGTCGGTTGATCACGATACACTTGCGACTTCAGGTAACCCCAAAGCCAATAATTGCACGGACTGAGGTCTGGGGACCTGGGAGGCCAAGCATGACGATTGTCATGCGCAGTCACTGACGTTTTGCTGCCCAGCGCCATCTGTCGGACCTTTTGTGAACTTTTTTTTTTTTTCTAATAAAACCCCATAACATTCCAAGCATGTGGGTCAATTTTTACCTCTCTATCTACATTATTCCGTGATTTATGCAGTTTTCAAATTTATATTGACTTTTTGATCACCTGGTATATTTTTAATGGTTGAATAAAGAGATTGAATTGAATTGACGGTGGACAAATGTTTTTGACAAGTCTGGGATTTGTCCCCTTGCAATAATGTAACACATTTTGTAAAGCATTGAAGATGTATGGAAATTCAACATACCGAAGATTTGTTCTGAGTTTCATCATGCAGAATATATGGAAGTGATACTTTAAAACAGTTTCATTTAAAATTTATTCAGATATTTTTGCAAGTGTGAACAGAAGTTAATTATTATCTCAGTTGTTTGAAGAATGCAGTATTAAGACACCTCAATTACACAGACGTGAATTTTTTTCAGAAATGTAACTCCAGACTGAAATCACACCCTGTTTTATTACAGGAGAAAAAGAAATAACAGTTATGATGACATTAAGATAATTAAGATGAGTATGATTTTTTAATTATTGACTTTACCAACAAACAACTCTGGGCATTGTTCATCTGCAACCCATGCTCTGCAAAGTGAACAATGTCATTTCCATGTCTATTTCCTTATGCAGAAATGTAGCTAAATCTAGATTGTGATAGTTAATTATCTTTATTTTTAATTGGACTGAAGAACTGGGTTGTTAAGAGCACCTTTGGAAAACAGTGCATGTTCTGGGCCAGAAACCAGGCTCCAGGAGGTAACAGTGGAACAGTTGTCTCTCATACAGAAAAAGCATTAACACTTACACATTTGATTTTTACAATGAATGCTTACTTGAGGAGGACGAAGTTAAACAGAAGAATGAATGTAAAAGAACAATATTTGGTGATATTCTGGGAATAGAAGTGGACATTCATTTAGATTTTGGTTGTGAAATATCCTTAATATCATAAAAGTTACTGTCTGTACTAAGAAATAAGCATTTATTTATTTATTGGCCCAAGAATCAGTTTCATACATTGTTTGTACATGTGATACAGGACAGTGGTAAACCTAGTTAGTTTACAATACAGTAGTCACTTTGACTACATTGTTGACAAAATAAAAAAATGCATAATAATGTAGGTTGGTGTACTACATTGCTTCTATTTATTTATTTATTTATTTATTTATTTATTTAGTCATTCAAATCCTATATGTATAGAATATATACAAGGATATTGGACATGGTTAGGTCTTTACAAGATAAAATACAGTTTGTATTTAATCCTAAGGACTAGATATTGAAGTAATTTAGCAAAGATCCATACATACAATAAACATTACAGGCAACATACAAAGTAGAATATTAATAATGCATCTTTATTTTTGTTGTTTGGCTTTTATTTATTCTGTCAGACTGGAAAAGCAATGATCAATTAAATATGCCTTTACTTCAGCCTTAAAACTACAAAGTTTACCTATTGATTTGATATGGTTAGGTAGATTATTGAAAATCTTTATCCCAGTATGTAGTGTGCCTTTTTGGCACAATGTTGTTCTCACCTGTTTCATATGAAGATCAGATTTTTGCCTTGTATTGTGTGCATGTATATCTTCATTTTTTAATAAGATATCTGGGTGTCTGTTGATATATTGTTTGATGAAAACTGATGTTTCGTAGATAAAAATGCAAGGAAGAGGAAGAACTGACAGTTTTTTGAATATGGGTCTGCATGATTTCATATTGTTTACCCCTTGAATAATTCTTAGTATTCTTTTTTTCATCCTGAAAAGTTTAATATTTGTTGTTGTATTGCCCCAGAAGATTATGCCATATTTAATTACAGCATGCACATAGGAGTAGTATACATTTAACAGGCTGGCTTTGCTGCAACAAGTTTTTAAGATCCATATCATGTGACAGGTTTTGCTTAGTTTTCTTTGCAGATATTCAATGTGTACCTCCCATATTGTGATGTTCTGGAGCCAGAGTCCCAGAAATTTAGTGCTGTCGACACTTTCAAGAAGTCTGTCCTAAGTTCTATTTCTATGTTTGGGTGGTGTCTTCCTTTTACATTATAGAAGTTCAGTGTCTTTTCTTTGTTTATAATTAGCTTGTTGTAGCTGAACCACTGTTCTACACTGTTCATTGTTTGGATAGTGGAGTCTGTAACGTCCCCACAGAAAATACCCTCTACCACACACCAATTAATCGTTGTCAATCAAACCATCCACATTCATTCACTTTGGAAAAGTATCTGATCTGATTTTCTCGTAACATATGCGGCGACAGCTCAACGACGCCAAAGCATTTTCTAGTGCGTTTATTCTTTGAAATAACAGAGATGCATATATGCGTTCTCCATGGTTGTTAGAATGGTAACGAGGACAGCTTCTGGAGTATCTGTTGAGGGATTGACGTGTTTCTGAGAGATACATATTCTGCTTTTCTTCTTGCTAAAGCGAGCCAATTAACATTTGTGCCGCTAGTGATTTGTTTGAAGAGAAAGAGACTGTAAAAGGAAAATAATTAAGGTGTGGAATCACCGGAGATCTGGATATGTAATGGAGATGGTTTTAATACACAATTTCCTTCATAAATAAGGTTTATGACTATTTTGTTCGGGAGTGAATGAACGAATGAGTTTTTTCTGAATCATTTGATGATCACGTTGGCCCTGTAATTAGTGGGGAAGTTTCAGCTGTGTCGAAGAGAGCCTGCAATCACTGAGTCTGTGTTAAATCATCCAAAAAGGCTTCGTACACATCTGGAATTTGCAATCTTTCGTAAAAGGAACAAATTGTCCACACAATTGATTCTCCCGACTCAATGCAGCATTTAACAGTAATAATAAATGTAAAGATCTCTTACAGCAAGCCAGCCACTGATTACCAAGACGAAGGACTCCACCAAAGATTCTATTTGGTTGATTTCACGTAATGAAATATTATATTAAAAACTGTACATAGATAAAGGAGAGAAAGAGAGAGAGAGCAAATGAAAGTAGAGATAATACTAATAATCCTCCATTAGTGTAACTTTTTGCCTGTCTTATCACGGATCAGCCAAGAAATGGGAGGCCCTTACTTTACTGTAGAGATTTATGTGTGAAGGTGAAGGGATCTTAAAGGCAACAGATACACATCTATACAGACAAGACATTACACAAAGTTAGCGGCTAGCCACTCTGACCAATTTCTGGGTAGCACTCCTCTGAAACTTTGAATAAAAACAATTTGATGGACCCCCCCTTTTGTCAGGGTTAAAAGTCTGGAATTGCCGATGCTTTATCATTTTTTCTTCGGCATGGCAAAGGCTTTCGTTATCTCCGTTAGATAAGAAATCACGCGAACAACTAGCTTGTGGCAATTTAATGTTTGAATTATATTTAAAAACAAAGATGATGTGACTTACCAAATGAAAGTGCTGGCAGGTCGACAGACACACAAACAAACACAAACATACACACAAAATCCAAGCTTTCGCAACCAACGGTTGCCTCGTCAGGAAAGAGGGAAGGAGAAGGAAAGACAAAAGGATATGGGTTTTAAGGGAGAGGGTAAGGAGTCATTCCAATCCCGGGAGCGGAAAGACTTACCTTAGGGGGAAAAAAGGACAGGTATACACTCGCACACACACACATATCCCATTTTGGGATATGTGTGTGTGTGCGAGTGTATACCTGTCCTTTTTTCCCCCTAAGGTAAGTCTTTCCGCTCCCGGGATTGGAATGACTCCTTACCCTCTCCCTTAAAACCCATATCCTTTTGTCTTTCCTTCTCCTTCCCTCTTTCCTGACGAGGCAACCGTTGGTTGCGAAAGCTTGGATTTTGTGTGTATGTTTGTGTTTGTTTGTGTGTCTGTCGACCTGCCAGCACTTTCATTTGGTAAGTCACATCATCTTTGTTTTTAAATATATTTTTCCTTCGTGGAATGTTTCCTTCTATTATAACCGTAATGTTTGAATTACTTACACAAGTCAGTATTGTGTGCGAATGGGCAGTAACTGGCTCTATAGTCGTTGCCAACTTCTGCTGCTACCCTGTGTTCATTTGTTCTGAGCTTTGTTGTGAAGCCCGCATCGACTCTTCTATCATTTGTTTCCAATGCTCCAAATCAGCACCTAACTGCTGTCACACTTCCTCAAGTCCTTTCGCAAACAAATTCTCTTCCTGTTTGCCAGATAAACTCTGGGATGCTGCCTTAACATTTTGCTCAATGTTTTCACACATTAGCCTTTTGTTTTCTAATGTGATTTTGGATAATTTACCTGTTAATATGTTAATTTGGTGGTCTATAATGTCTTGATGCTCTGTCAGATGTTCAACGCTTTCCTTTTGGTTAGTCTGTGTACGTGCCAATTCAGGAAGTTGCGCAATTGCACATGACATGGCGTCTTGCTTTTGTACTAATTGCGGAACCATTTCCACTTGTTCCCGTACAGTATCTATCTTAATAGCCACATACTCCTTCATTTCGACACGTACACAGTGAGTAGATTCCTCACATTGTGCTTTCACCAATTCTATTTGTGCAGTTAATTTTCGTTCCGTCTGTTCGGCCTGATCTTTGAGTTCCTTGGTCTTCGCCTCTATCCGCTGCTCTAATTCGGAAAAACTATCTTGTAACTGCTGCTTAATCTCAGTCTGGACTAATTTAATTTATTCTTGAGTTTGAGTGACTGTCACTAATTGTGCTTCAGTATCGGTTTTCAGATTTTCCTGCTCTTCAGTAACTGAGGCTAATTTCGTATTCAAATCATTTTGCCCTTCAGTAACTGAGGCTAATTTCGCGTTAATGTAGGTTTTCAGATTTTCCTGCCCTTCAGTAACTGAGGCTAATTTCGTATTCAAATCATTTTGCCCTTCAGCAACTGAGGCTAATTTCGTATTCAAATCATTTTGCCCTTCAGTAACTGAGGCTAATTTCATATTCAAATCATTTTGCCCTTCAGTAACTAAGGCTAATTTTGTATTCAAATCATTTTGCCCTTCAGTAACTGAGGCTAATTTCGCGTTAATGTCAGTTTTCAAAGTATTCATGCTCTCGGTTATCATCTGCATCTGTCTCATGATAATTACCAATCGATCTAATCCGTGCTGCGTACTTGCTGTTACACCTCCAGCCATGTCTACAGTGCGTTCTATTGTGCTATCTGTAGCCATCGGTCCTACAACACTTCTTACTGCATCATTATTATCAGTGCTAACAGCTGAAGGCTGTTGCGTGCTGCTATGCTCTGCTTGACTCATCCTAAACATTGCCCTAGTTAAAACCATATAAATGTTCTACTGTCACTATATATAACTCCCTTCTACTGTCACTATATGTAACTCCGTTCACACAAGAGTACTTCTGTGTCTACTTTCTTAATGTACATGTACAGGTAAATGCAACTGGGACAGGTCAATCAAAACACATCTAACATGAACACAATTAATCAATGTTCAAATATCAAATAACACTAAACAGAAAAGCGTATACTTCAACTATACTAGCAAGCTTTAATAATAAAAATATAGATCTGGCCTTTTCTCTGCACCCAGCGTGCTGTCTTTCGGCTTTATTTGTAGATCCAATTATATCACCTGCGAGTCTTTCCTCACTTTTCCAAGCGTCAGTTAGGTTAGCTCGTCGTAGTTGACATGAAACAGAGAACAAAATTATTTTAGCAACGTCCAAAAACGTGTCCTGTCACGGTCGCCATTTTAACATTTTTAAAATGTTAAGGATAATAAGTTGCCGTCTCTTCATCTAAGAATAGATGATGAATGCAGCTAGCCACTAACTTTGTGTAATGTCTTGTCTGTATAGACATGTATCTGTTGCCTTTAAGATCCCTTCACCTTCACACATAAATCTCTACAGTAAAGTAAGGGCCTCCCATTTCTTGGCTGATCCGTGATAAGACAGGCAAAAAGTTACACTAATGGAGGATTATTAGTATTATCTCTACTTTCATTTGCTCTCTCTCTCTTTCTCTCCTTTATCTATGTACAGTTTTTAATATAATATTTCATTACGTGAAATCAGCCAAATAGAATCTTTGGTGGAGTCCTTCGTCTTGGTAATCAGCGGCTGGCTTGCTGTAAGAGATCTTTACATTTATTATTACTGTTAAACACTGCATTGAGTCGGGAGAATCAATTGTGTGGACAATTTGTTCCTTTTACGAAAGATTGCTAATTCCAGATGTGTACGAAGCCTTTTTGGATGATTTAACACAGACTCAGTGATTGCAGGCTCTCTTCGACACAGCTGAAACTTCCCCACTAATTACAGGGCCAACGTGATCATCAAATGATTCAGAAAAAACTCATTCGTTCATTCACTCCCAAACAAAAAAGTCACAAACCTTATTTATGAAGGAAATTGTGTATTAAAACCATCTCCATTACATATCCAGATCTCCGGTGATTCCACGCCTTAATTATTTTCCTTTTACAGTCTCTTTCTCTTCAAACAAATTAGCGGCACAAATGTTAATTGGCTCGCTTTAGCAAGAAGAAAAGCAGAATATGTATCTCTCAGAAACACGTCAATCCCTCAACAGATACTCCAGAAGCTGTCCTCGTTACCACTCTAACAACCATGGAGAATGCATATATGCATCTCTGTTATTTCAAAGAATAAACGCACTAGAAAATGCTTTGGCGTCGTTGAGCTGTCGCCGCATATGTTACAAGAAAATCAGATCAGATACTTTTCCAAAGTGAATGAATGTGGATGGTTTGATTGACAACGATTAATTGGTGTGTGGTAGAGGGTATTTTCTGTGGGGACATTACAAGTCTTTAAGTTTTTCTTCGGTTTTACCACTAATAAGGAAGCTTGTATCGTCTGCAAATTGGAGGGTAGTTTGGCAATACTTGTTGTACATAAGATCATTGACATAGAGGAGAAACAGAATGGGTCCTAATACTGATCCTTGAGGGACACCATATTTCACATTTTCATATCCTGAATAGTAGTAGCTGATTTTGTTATGGTCAGTATATTGCACTTCAACCACCTGTTTGTGACCACATAGGTATGTCTACATGTGATAATAGCAGTTATTAAGTGAGATGACATGATAGGCGCAATGTAAACTATATTATGAATTGACAAGTAGTGAAATTTGGTAAAGGAAGTTTACTTATTATGATGTTCCATAAACTCAGACAAAGAATAGAAGCAGTGGTCAAGCAAGAACTGTTTTAACTTTATTTTAAATGCATTTAATGTTGGTATGCATTTTAGGTAAGAAGGCATATGGTTATATAACGTAGCTCCAGAATGATACACTCCTGTTTTGCATAAAGTCTAGTCTAGTTTCATATGTGGGTATATCGTAGTTATGTTTGAAGAGATTTTCCTTTTTGAAGAGGCTCCCTTTTGTGAAAATTAATATTTCATGTATATACAAGCAAGGCAGTGGCAATATTTTCAGAGTTTTAAAAAGGGGTCTACAAGAATCCTTACATTTAGCTTTTTTGTCACCCTAATAATCTTAGTCTGTATTTTAAATGTTATTGTAGTATTTGTGGAATTCCTCCAAAAATTATTCCATACAAAAGTAGCAACTGTATACTGCAATGATACATTGTCAGCATTGATGAGAGCTTGTATTTTGAGTGAGGATCCTAACAGCATATACTAGTGAATTCAGTCTCTTATTCTGCCTGAACATGTACACCTAGAAATTTTGTATGACTGGCCTTCAACACATTTTTTCCTACGTCCTGTACTGCTGCTAACTGGAATATATATTGCAGGCAGTAAAGGAAAACAGAGAAAAAAGTCCCTACTGTGATTGCTGTGTTCGGATGAGGGCTGAGTTGGCATCCCTTCGCTCACAGCTGCAACCGGCGCTGACTTCGGTCATGCAGCTTGAGGCTGTTGCCAATGGGCACCACTGTGGGGAGCCGGACTTGGGTATCACGGGGATGTCAACCTCGTCCCGTCTCTCCCCAGATTGGTCTGCCGCTGTGGTTGCCCCGGTTGCTGCCCGCAGTGGGGCTGAGCTCTCGCCTGTGGTTGATTGGGAGGTCGTTCCAAAGCATGGCAGGCAGCGAAAGACGTCCCTGGAGGCTGATCAGAAAGCCTCCCCGGTGCGTCTGACAAACAGGTTTCCGGCACTGTCTCTGGCTGAGTCAGATGCAGCTGCCTGCCCTGTTTCAGAGGATCATTCTCAGCCTTCAAGGTCCGGGCAATCGCAGAGGGTGGGCTTATTGGTAGTTGGGAGCTCCAATGTTAGGCGGGTAATGGGGCCCCTTAGGGATATGGTGGCTAAGGAGGGGAAGAAATCCAGTGTACACTCCGTATGCATTCCGGGTGGAGTCATTCCTGATGTGGAAAGGGTCCTTCCGGATGCCATGAAGAGCACAGGGTGCAGCCAGCTGCAGGTGGTGGCACATGTCGGCACTAATGATGTGTGTTGCTTTGGATCTGAGGAAATTTTCTCTGGATTCCAGCGGCTATCTGATTTGGTGAATGCTGCTGGTCTTGCTTACGAGATGAATGCAGAGCTCACCATCTGCAGCATCACTGACAGAACCGACTGCAGACCTTTGGTGCAGAGCCAGGTGGAGGGTCTGAATCAGAGGCTCAGGTGGTTTTGCTACCATGTTGGCTGCAGATTCCTTGACTTGCACCATAGGGTGGTGGGGTTTCGGGTTCCGCTGAATAGGTCAGGAGTTCACAACACTCAGCTGGCAGCTACACGGCTAGCGGAGGCTGTGTGGCGTGGACTGGGTGGTTTTTTAGGTTAGAAGGCCTCGGGAAAGTATGGGGTGGGCTGCAATCTCAAAAGGTGCATGGCAAATACAGGATGTGCTTGGATCAAGGAACAGACAGAATTGTAGTTGTAAATTGATGTAGTTGTGATGGGAAAGTCCTTGAGCTACAAGTGCTAATAGGAAGCACAGAAGCTGAAATCATTATAGGTACAGAAAGCTGTCTAATGCCTGAAATAAGTTCTGCAGATATTTTTACGAAGTCTCAGACAGTGTTCAGGAAAGATAGATTAGGCAGAATTGGTGGTGGAGTGTTTGTGTCTGTCAGTAGTGGTTTATCTTGTAGTGAAGTCGAAGTAGATACTCAGTGCGAATTGGTATGGGTGGAGGTTATACTTAACAGCCGAACTAAGTTAATAATTGGCTCCTTCTACCGACCCCCAGACTCCGATGATATAGTTGCTGAACAGTTCAGAGAAAATGTGAGTCTCGTAACAAATAAATACCCCACTAATACGGTTATAGTTGGTGGGGACTTCAACCTTCCCTCGATATGTTGGCACAAATACTTGTTCAAAACCGGTGGTAGGCAGAAAACATCTTCCGAGACTGTCCTAAATGCTTTCTCCAAAAATTATTTCGAGCAGTTAGTCCACAAACCCACGCAAATTGTAAATGGTTGCGAAAACACACTTGACCTCTTAGCCACAAACAATCCAGAGCTAATAGAGAGCATCATGACTGATACAGGGATTAGTGATCACAAGGTCGTTGTAGCTAGGCTCAATACCATTTCTTCCAAATCCACCAGAAACAAACCTAAAATAATTTTATTTAAAAAAGTGGATAAAGTGTCACTAGAAGCCTTCCTAAGAGACAATCTCCATTCCTTCCGCACTAACTATGCAAATGTAGATGAGATGTGGCTCAAATTCAAAGATATAGTAGTAACAGCAATTGAGAGATGCATACCTCATAAATTGGTAAGAGATGGAACTGATCCCCCATGGTACACAAAACAGGTCCGAACGCTGTTGCAGAGGCAACGGAAAAAGCATACGAAGTTCAGAAGAACGCAAAATCCCGAAGATTGGCTAAAATTTACAGACGCGCGAAATTTGGAACGGACTTCAATGCGAGATCCTTTAATAGGTTCCACAATGAAACATTGTCTTGAAATTTGGTAGAAAATCCGAAGAAATTCTGGTCGTATGTAAAGTACACAAGCGGCAAGACACTGCACAGTGCCGATGGTACTGTTACCGATGACTGTGCTGCTAAAGCGGAGTTATTGAATGCAGTTTTCCAAAATTCCCTCACCAGGGAAGACGAATGGAATATTCCAGAATTTGGAACACGAACAGCTGCTAGCATGAGTTTCTTAGAAGTAGATACCTTAGGGGTTGCGAAGCAACTCAAATCGCTTGATACGGGCAAGTCTTCAGGTCCAGATTCTATACTTATTAGGTTCCTTTCAGATTACGCTGATACAATAGCTCCCTACTTAGCACTCATATACAACCGCTCGCTCACCGATAGATCTGTACCTACAGATTGGAAAATTGCGCAGGTCGCTCCAGTGTCTAAGAAGGGTAGTAGGAGTAATCCATCTAACTACAGACCTATATCATTGACGTCGGTTTGCAGTAGGGTTTTGGAGCATATACTGTATTCAAACATTATGAATCACCTTGAAGGGAATGATCTATTGATACGTAATCAGCATGGTTTCAGAAAACATCGTTCTTGTGCTCTTTATTCACATGAAGTAATGGCCGCTATCGACAAGGGATCTCAGGTTGATTCCATATTTCTGGATTTCCGGAAAGCTTTTGACACTGTTCCTCACAAGCGACTTCTAATCAAGCTGCGGGCCTATGGGTTATCATCTCAGTTGTGCGACTGGATTCGTGATTTCCTGTCAGTAAGGTCGCAGTTCGTAGTAATAGATGGCAAATCATCGAGTAAAACTGAAGTGATATCAGGTGTTCCCCAGGGAAGTGTCCTGGGACCTCTGCTGTTCCTGATCTATATAAATTACCTGGGTGACAATCTGACCAGTTTCCTTTGGTTGTTCGCACATGATGCTGTAATTTACCATCTAGTAAGGTCATCCGAAGACCAGTATCAGTTGCAAAGCGATTTAGAAAAGATTGCTATATGGTGTGACAGGTGGCAGTTGACGCTAAATAATGAAAAATGTGAGGTGATCCACATGAGTTCCAAAAGAAATCCGTTGGAATTTCATTACTCGATAAATGGTACAATTCTCAAGGCTGTCAATTCAACTAAGTACCTGGGTGTTAAAATCACGAACAACTTCAGTTGGAAAGACCACATAGATAATATTGTGGGGAAGGCGAGCCAAAGGTTGCATTTCATTGGCAGGATACTTAGAAGATGCAACAAGTCCACTAAAGAGGAGACAGCTTACACTACACTCGTTTGTCCTCTGTTAGAATATTGCTGCATGGTTTGGGATCCTTACCAGGTGGGATTGATGGAGGACATCGAAAGGGTGCAAAAAACGGCAGCTCGTTTTTTATTATCACATAATAGGGGAGAGAGTGTGGCAGATATGATACTCGAGTTGGTATGGAAGTCATTAAAGCAAAGACGTTTTTCATCGCGGCGAGATCTATTTACGAAATTTCAGTCACCAACTTTCTCTTCCGAATGTGAAAATATTTTGTTGAGCCCAACCTACATAGGTAGGAATTATCATCAAAATAAAATAAGAGAAATCAGAGCTCGAACAGAAAGGTTTAGGTGTTCGTTTTTCCTGCGCGCTGTTCGGGAGTGGAATGGTAGAGAGATAGTATGATTGTGGTTCGATGAACCCTCTGGCAAGCAATTAAATGTGAGTTGCAGAGTAGTCATGTAGATGTAGATGTAGATGTAGACTGTGATATTTGGCTTATTATGTGACTAATAATTGATTCAAAACTTAAAGTTCATAACTCAAATAACAGAACTTTTTTACAGGTGTGTACCATGCAATACATAATTTTAATGAATCAGAATATACATTTCAGTTGATATCAAAGATATACACCAGGTTTTTTGTTTTATTTTATTCTATTTTGTGCCAACCTCTACAAGGAACTGGAGTGCCTTATCTGCAGTTTGCTGCCTAAAATAATCTTAAATGTGAATAAAAATTTCTAAATAATATAGACAATATCAGGCTTGCAATTAACTTTTTCTGACATTTAATACAATCACATCATTGCACAGAACACAATAGGGAATCACATAGCTTACAAATACATGAAGAAATGATGTGTTTTATTGAAATGGACCCAACCAAATTTTCACGCACATACAACTATTACTACGACTACCTCTGCAGTTGAGAACAGTATCATCAGATTTCAACAGAAAAAGACTTCCGTTTGGAATTGTAAGGTAGAACAACTGTCAGTGAAATACATTGATTTGGTATCTTTGACTAATGTTACTGTAGTGAAGGATCAAACCCAAGAACAATTATGGGAAAATGCAAAATTAAAATTGCGAGTCTGAAATTTTATCCAAAGAACAAATAAGCCAGTTAGAAAGTTTTTGTTAAAGCAACTGTATTTTCAGACAAACCTAGGATGATTAAGAAATGTGTGTGTAAGTTCAAAGTAAAGGAAGATCAGCCTTTCTTTAGCAAACCCTACCCAATACCAATGAGTTTTCAAATTTCAGTAAGGGAAGAAATACAATTTGGTTGATAATGATAGCATTGAACATAGTATAAGTGTATGGTGTATAATAATAAAGTATTGGTGGCTAAGAAGCCTGTAGAAGATGTTCAGTTAGTTTTGGATGCATGAACTTCCAGTAAACCTCTCAGAACTAAATTGGACAGGCTCCTCAGTATCAAAGAATTGCCAAAGTTTGAGGAAGCTAAATTTGTTGGTTCAACAGATCTAACAGCAGGATATCAGAAGGTGCCATTAGATGTTAAATGAAGACCGTACAATGCAATCTTTTGGAGGGTTAATATTACCAATTTAAGGTATTACCTTTTGGTTTGAACATATGTTATGTAACTACTGTGAAGGAACCACCAACTGACTGTAGTTTACAGAAATTTCAGACATTAGTGTTGGGCTCACAGGTAGTGATATACACTGACCATCATGCTCCAGCATTTTTAATGGAAAGTAGACTGCTACATAGTTGATTTATGAGGTGACTTCTATCTTTACAAAAGTTTAAATTAGAAAACAATTATATTAACTTATCTTTAAATGTAGTACATAATATACTATTGGGATTGCAATAGAAGGTCATAGAGTAATTTTTAGAGTAAATTTTATGTCAATATGCTATACTAGCAACCGAGATATGATTGTTAGCTAGAATGATAAAAGAAGGATTAAAGTCCAATAAACAATTTGTAGTTATTGTTACATCCTAAAACCAAGAAATGTTGTTGGAAATGGATAAAAACAAGTGGTTGTTGCAGGAGAGTACTTTGTTTCAGAGAGTAAATGAAAATTCAAATCACTGAAAGGTATTTATTTTGCAAGTAGCAGTGAACAATCGAGTATGGTATTTCAATAAAGGCTACAGGCATTTTGGAATAAGAAAGTGTATTAGACATTTATTACTAATTTATGTAGGGAAAGAAAATGGATTTTATGAACAAGTGATTTGTGTCAAAAAGTGAAGGAAACAGTAGCTTAAGTTATAAAATGTATCCTATAAAACCAAAGACTTGACTGATCTAATAGATGCAGATTTATTTGGATCATTACCAGAAGTAGAGTTGGTGTAACTTATATATTTGGCACAATTGAATGTTGGTGAAAATATGTTAAATTATAGCATGTTGAAATCACAAATACAATCACAACAGTTAATTGCTTGAGAGAGTTTTTTTGTGAATGTTGGTAAACTGTAAAGATTGATTAAGGAGATTTTTGGTGTGAGAAGTAGTATGACATGCTACCGTTTCTAAAGACCACCCTCAGTCTAACCTGTCAAAAGAGTAATGAAAGAGAGTGTACACTCTGCTGTATGTATTGTTGAAGTATTGTTGAAGTAGACATACCAATTGGGCTCAGATAATATCAGAATTTCAACTGATTTGAAATAAATTACCACCTTTGTCTACTAGCCTTTCACTGTCAGAGGTATTACATAGGATATTTATTGGAGAGCCATTATTAAAGTTATTTAAGTGGCCTGACAGTGTAGTTCACCAGATGGACAAAAAATTTATTGGAGAGCCATTATTAAAGTTATTTACGTGGCCTGACGGTATAGTTCACCACATCGACAATATTCAAACAGATGTGGAGAAGGAATTAAATAAAAATGCACAAAATATAGTAAAACAGTATAATACAAATACTTCGAAGATATGATTTGCAATAGATGTTATGGTGATAATTCAAATTTAAAGATCAAAATCAGTAAATTTTTCAATAATTTGTAGAGTTTTACAAAGTAGCAGATATCCCGCACCCCAAAGCAGTATTCTTAGTTGAGCTCTTAAATGTATGGAAGAAAAGCTTATGAAATGTAGATTTAATTAAAAGATTTATTGCATTTCCTCAGGGAATTCACATTGTGTGTGTATTTTGTTGAATAATGCCTACAAGAACCCTAGCTGGTCATCATATTTCTTCATTTTTCATTTTATGTTCAATGATTTTCCCATTCTGTTATCCTATGTACTTTAATTACCCTTTCTTCTACTATTCTTAATCACCAGATAAAACATGATATACATTATGCTGTATCATTTTCCATCTAAGTAATATTGTAAAAACGCCATATTTGGGGTTCAACAACAGCAAAATTGCCGTTTTCTCTTGCAGGCATTATAAGTGTTCTTGAAATACAAAAGGCACAACAGTAATGTTTGTTCACATTTTCTGAGATAGCTTTCAGTTGTTATGTATGCACTCAGAAATCAATTGCAATTAGTTCATTATACATAAGAGAAATAGATATATTGCTTTTGTATCCATATTTAAAATACATGTTTACCATGTAATATTTTATGGCATGCACCACTAAATGGAGATGTTATCAACATCATGTTGGTGAGGAGAAGATTAGAATGGGTGAAAAGTTGTTTAATTTAGATTGTGCTTAATGATGTGTTGACATACAGGTTACATCAAAAAGGTACTGTGAGCATCCATAGCAGCATAAGTTTATGTTGTTTTTTGATAATGAGTATTTAAATGACAACAAATGTAGCAATTACTGGTTAAGGGGATGTAGAGAAGTATGTAGAAAAAAGGTATATCAGACAAACAGATATTTGTTTATGGCAGGGGTCCCCAAACTTTTCCTCCGACGGAGCAGTTTGAGAATCCCGGTACTTTGATGGAATACCTTTTTTATTTTGAAGGTTAATAAGATGTTTAAAAAAGAGAAAAACTTGTTTTATTTAGTAATTACTTGAATTTTAAATTATATTGTAACACAGAAATCATAATACATTTTTAAAACATAAGAAAGTTTAATTGTTTATTTCAAATGTACTTAGTAATTATTTATTTTTTATTTTTTCTTGACATGTAACAACAAATCAGAATAAAGTTTTTAGTGGCTTTTTATTTTGTTTCCTTAAATTATATGTCACAAATCTTCTTGGTATCAGGTACAATAGTAGAAAGTTCGATTCTAATATTTGGTGCGGCATCAAGCCTGTTCCTGAACTTTGTCTTCATTGTAATATAATGAGAAAATCCTGCTTCACATAAAGTATAGTGATAAATTGAAGAAGAAAAATGATAGCTTATTTTGATAAACTCAGGCATTCTTCTGATAAATTTGCTCAGAAACTACATAAAGGCTGGTCTTTGTGTGTTTGCTTTAAATCAGAGTATATTAGCCTTTGAAAGCTTTGTACACTTAAGCCTGCTGGCTTTGCTGTTGTGGAAGATTGATTTTAAACCCATGAATTATCTTCACTAATCTTTGAAAAGTGTTGTTTAAGAGTTTTTTCAAAGTCATGTGAATGCTTTGTAAGCAACTTAGAAACTTCTTCATTCGTTTTAAAATTGTTATCAGTCAAACAGTCATCTAAAGTGAGAAACAATTAAAATTATTTTCTCGAATTGAAGAAATCCGAAAGTTCAATTTTCTCTCAAAATATGCAATTTTGTCTTTTTTATTAAAATTCTAATTCATTTTTCTCACAATGACAAGTTAATTTTATTGCACTTCGTAAAAATGTCTGCCAGTTACGCAAGTTTTATCAACCATAAACGATTTCTTAAAAATTCAATAAAATTGTATACTGAATTATTTTGGGCATTAAAGAAGGCTAATAAATCACCACAAATAAAGCCTCAGTAGTAATTTTCCTCTGGATAGTCATCTCAGTTCTGTACATAGTAAAAGTGCTACCCATTTTATCGCACCAATTTTTAAACACTCAGGACTGTAGTGGTCATGATTTGTCACAGTTTATCATGTTGACTGCTTCATTCAAACCTATTTTAAATGACTAGGTATCTTTTGGTACTAGAGCTTGCATATGGAAAATGCAATGACTGCTTGTGACACTTATAGCTACCTGCAGTATGCATGATACATCTCCTTGGCATTACTTGCCACCATCAATACACTTCCTGCAACTGATCTTATGTTCTATAATGTAATCATTAATACAGTTGACTATACCTTCTCTTGTTATTTTTTCTTGTAAATATGCACTCATGAGTGAATATTCTTCAGTATTTTTTTATCAAGTGTACAGCAAACAAATACTAGTAGTACAGCTAGTTTTTGACGTCTTTGATTTCAACCATTTGCATTGCATACTCACTGCAAAGTCCAAGTTGATAAGTTAACTACTACTCTGTGGAACCAGGAAGATCTTTGATGTGTCATGATAGGGTATTATTAGATCATTGTACCACAACTATTTGGCAGCCTCCACACTAATAATGCATGACACTACGTCTGTTACACACCCAATTGAATGAGTTTCACGACTAAGCACACTATGGTAACTTACTCAGAAAGATGCTTTGGTTACATTTTCATTTCCAGTTTTTGAAAAAGCAGTTATTTGATGTTTAGACTTTTCTATTGAGTCACATTGTCTTTTAAGAAAGCTAATATCTTTTTCTTTGTGATCAGCAGGCATTGTTTCTAAGTGCCTACAAAGTTTGGGTGCGGTCTAATATCTGTTTATCAATTTTTGCAGCAACAACAGCATCTGAGTCGCAAGTACACATGAATCCAAATTTTAAATACCTTTCATCTGATAGGTCTATTTATACGGGACACATGTTTTTTAATACAATCTTTTGAGGAAATCCTATTTTGTGTATCCTTTTCTTCTTCCATAGTAGATGTATCGGTTGAATTGCCACAACTTCCCTCTCTCAAAGTTACTCTCTTTAAGCATGTATTCATGTCTACTTTGTAGCAACTTATAAATTCTGTAAAAAGAAATACAAACTTGTTTAATCGCCTTCTTTACACTGTAAGTAATATATTTAAAAAAGATGTAAGCATATCACTCGTCAATGCTAAGTTGAAGTCCATCCTCAAGGGAGTGCAGGAAGTGGAGGAAGAATGTGGCCACAGACTGGTGTATGAACATGAAAGGGGAATGATTCTATGTTTGTCTTTCAGTGTGATCATTCAGTTGCACACCCATCTCATTAACTACAGTATAAATTACCAAGTAAGAAATTTTGTGAACTCCCATCACAGAGACATTAACATTCAAACATAGCCATTACGTTTCACAATAGTGCCACATATGTTAGATTGCTAAGGTTGCTAGCAGTCGGAAACATAAGAAGTGAATGTAAAGTGTACAAATTTGTACCAATGTGTGCTATGTTCAAACTTGGATTGTTGCATGCCACCAATAGTTTTCTAAGCATGTAAGCCTGATCATTTGCATAAGCAAGCCAGCATGAAAATCCAACTGCAGGATAGAAAATGTTATCACATATAATTATGACATTATGAGAATTATCATTTGAGCAGTAAAATAGGAACCAGTCTCTTGAAGAGAGAGAGAGAAAGAGAGAGAGAGAGCGAGCGAGAGTATTTGAAAGAATAAGAGACTGGTTACTCCCTTTAAACATGTATCCATTGCTACTTTTTAACCATATATATATTGTTAAATGTGAACACCTCCCCCCCCCCCCCCCCCACACACACACACATGAACTATGCACCTTGCCATTGGTGGGGAGGCTTGAGTGCCTCAGCGATACAGATAGCCGTACCGTAGGTACAACCACAACGGAGGGGTATCTGTTGAGAGGCCAGACAAACGTGTGGTTCCTGAAGAGGGGCAGCAGCCTTTACAGTAGTTGCAGGGGCAACAGTCTGGATGATTGACTGATCTGGCCTTGTAACAATAACCAAAGCGGCCTTGCTGTGCTGGTACTGTGAACGGCTGAAAGCAAGGGGAAACTACAACCGTAATTTTTCCCGAGGGCATGCAGCTTTACTGTATGATTAAATGATGATGGCGTCCTCTTGGGTAAAATATTCCGGAGGTAAAATAGTCCCCCATTCAGATGTCCAGGCGGGGACTACTCAAGAGGACGTCGTTATCAGGAGAAAGAAAACTGGCGTTCTACGGATCGGAGCATGGAATGTCAGATCCCTTAATCGGGCAGGTAGGTTAGAAAATTTGAAAAGGGAAATGGATAGGTTAAATTTAGATATAGTGGGAATTAGTGACGTTCGGTGGCAGGAGGAATAATACTTCTGGTCAGGTGACTACAGGGTTATAAACACAAAATCAAATAGGGGTAATGCAGGAGTAGGTTTAATAATGAATAGGAAAATAGGAATGCAGGTAAGCTACTACAAACAGCACAGCGAATGCATTGTTGTGGCCAAGATAGATACGAAGCCCACACCTACTACAGTAGTACAAGTTTTTATGCCAACTAGCTCTGCAGATGATGAAGAAATTGAAGAAATGTATGATGAAATAAAAGAAATTATTCAGATAGTGAAGGGAGACGAAAATTTAATAGTCATGGGTGACTGGAATTCGACAGTAGGAAAAGGAAGAGAAGGAAACGTAGTAGGTGAATATGGACTTGGGCTAAGAAATGAAAGAGGAAGCCGCCTGGTAGAATTTTGCACAGAGCACAACTTAATCATAGCTAACACTTGGTTTAAGAATCATGAAAGAAGGCTGTATACATGGAAGAACCCTGGAGATACTAAAAGGTATCAGATAGATTATATAATGGTAAGACAGAGATTTAGGAACCAGGTTTTAAATTGTAAGATATTTCCAGGTACAGATGTGGACTCTGACCACAATCTGTTGGTTATGACCTGTAGATTAAAACTGAAGAAACTGCAAAAATGTGGGAATTTAAGGAGTTGGGATTTGGATAAACTGAAAGAACCAGAGGTTGTACAAAGTTTCAGGGAGAGCATAAGGGAACAATTGACAGGAATGGGGGGAAAGAAATACAGTAGAAGAAGAATGGGTAGCTTTGAGGGATGAAGTAGTGAAGGTAGCAGAGGATCAAGTAGGTAAGAAGACAAAGGCTAATAGAAATCCTTGGGTAACAGAAGAGATATTGAATTTAATTGATGAAAGGAGAAAATATAAAAATGCAGTAATTGAAGCAGGCAAAAAGGAATACAAACGTCTCAAAAATGAGATCGACAGGAAGTGCAAAATGGCTAAGCAGGGATGGCTAGAGGACAAATGTAAGGATGTAGAGGCTTATCTCACTAGGGGTAAGATAGATACTGCCTATAGGAAAATTAAAGAGACCTTTGGAGATAAGAGAACCACTTGTATGAACATCAAGAGCTCAGATGGAAACCCAGTTCTAAGCAAAGAAGGGAAAGCACAAAAGGTGGAAGGAGTATATAGAGGGTCTATACAAGGGCGATGTACTTGAGGACAATATTATGGAAACAGAAGAGGATGTAGATGAAGATGAAATGGGAGATACGATACTGCGTGAAGAGTTTGACAGAGCACTGAAAGACCTGAGTCGAAACAAGGCCCCGGGAGTAGACAACATTCCATTAGAACTACTGACGGCCTTGGGAGACCAATTCCTGTCAAAACTCTACCATCTGGTGAGCAAGATGAATGAAACAGGCGAAGTACCCTCAGACTTCAAGAAGAATATAATAATTCCAATCCCAAAGAAAGCAGGTGTTGACAGATGTGAAAATTACCGAACAATCAGTTTAATAAGCCACAGCTGCAAAATCCTAACACAAATTCTTTACAGACGAATGGAAAAACTAGTAGAAGCTGACCTCGGGGAAGATCAGTTTGGATTCCATAGAAACACTGGAACACGTGAGGCAATACTGACCTTACGACTTATCTTAGAAGAAAGATTAAGGAAAGGCAAACCTACATTTCTAGCATTTGTAGACTTAGAGAAAGCTTTTGACAATGTTGACTGGAATACTCTCTTTCAAATTCTGAAGGTGGCAGGGGTAAAATACAGGGAGCGAAAGGCTATTTACAATTTGTACAGAAACCAGATGGCAGTTATAAGAGTCGAGGGACACAAAAAGGGAAACAGTGGTTGGGAAGGGAGTAAGACAGGGTTGTAGCCTCTCCCTGATGTTATTCAATCTGTATATTGAGCAAGCAGTAAAGGAAACAAAAGAAAAATTCGGAATAGGTATTAATATCCATGGAGCAGAAATAAAAACTTTGAGGTTCGCCGATGACATTGTAATTCTGTCAGAGACAGCAAAGGACTTGGAAGAGCAGTTGAATGGAATGGACAGTGTCTTGAAAGGAGGATATAAGATGAACATCAACAAAAGCAAAACGAGGATAATGGAATGCAGTCGAATTAAGTCGGGTGATGCTGAGGGAATTAGATTAGGAAATGAGACACTTAAAGTAGTAAAGGAGTTTTGCTATTTGGGGAGCAAAATAACTGATGATGGTCGAAGTAGAGAGGATATAAAATGTAGACTGGCAATGGCAAGGAAAGCGCTTCTGAAGAAGAGAAATTTGTTAACATCGAGTATAGATTTAAGTGTCAGGAAGTCATTTCTGAAAGTATTTGTATGGAGTGTAGCCATGTATGGAAGTGAAACATGGACAATAAATAGTTTGGACAAGAAGAGAATAGAAGCTTTCGAAATGTGGTGCTACAGAAGAATGCTGAAGATTAGATGGGTAGATCACATAACTAATGAGGAAGTATTGAATAGGATTGGGGAGAAGAGAAGTTTGTGGCACAACTTGACCAGAAGAAGGGATCGGTTGGTAGGACATGTTCTGAGGCATCAAGGGATCATCAATTTAGTATTGGAGGGCAGCGTGGAGGGTAAAAATCGTAGAGGGAGACCAAGAGATGAATACACTAAGCAGATTGAGAAGGATGTAGGTTGCAGTAGGTACTGGGAGATGAAGAAGCTTGCACAGGATAGAGTAGCATGGAGAGCTGCATCAAACCAGTCTCAGGACTGAAGACCACAACAACAACAAACAAAAATGTGAACAAGTCAGTGGAGAACCAAAACACAGATCAGTTGATCCACTTTTTCATACTTCACTGGCCTGGTTCATATTAAAGAATTTATTCAACTACATTCAATATCAGAAGCTCAACAACAGACAATGATAAAATACTTATTTACTAAGTCATACTCCAAACAATAAACATCAGGATGCATATGGAAATTCAGTACAATATTTAGTGATTTATTTTTTTCTGGTGTTCGGTTAACCATAATTAACTTTTGTTCCAAAAATTCATGAGTTTAGATCTATGGGTCTAAATTTTAAACCCAATTACATTATTTTTTAAAAAATCAGAAATACATTTTAAAGCACTGAATATTTTACCAAGTCCAAGCGTAGGTGGGTACAATTCAAGTTGCCAAATCTGGTTCCAACATCTCGGCATGTATTCCGCTGACTTCTATAGCACAATTACAAGTGAATGGGCCAAAGAACAGAGGTAAAAAATTGCAGACCAATCTCTCTACTGTCTGGCTTTTCTAAAATATTAGAAATTTTTTTTGTAAGAGGATGATTCATTTTATAGGAAAAAGTAACCTCTTCCTAAAATCACAGCACACTTTCTGTAAATGTAGGTCCACAGAAACTGCCAACTTTTATTTTATAAATGAAGCTCAGACCTCACTAGAACATATACAACAGTTATCAGCTATATTTTTTGACCTCACCAAAGCTTTTTATGTCATTAACCAAAAATTATTAATCTCAAAATTTGAGCAGATCAGGGTACAGGGACACAAATGGATACAATCACACCTGAACAACAGACAAAAAATAGTGGAACTTAAATATCAAGAAGAAAACAACATACATAGGTACCAGTCAGGGAAACAAAATGTTAAATATGGTGTGCTCCAAGGTCCCACTCTAGGTCCAATCTTGTTCCTGCTGTTTATAAATGACTTAAAGTCAGGAACGCCTTCCCAGATATGTATAAAATTTTCAGATGATGCCAACATTATGATAAAGGGAAGACTATAGATGAACTAGAAAATGAAATCGAAGTATGCACGTTACACATAACTGACTGGTTCTCCGTAAACAGTCATATCACAAATGTAGAAAAGACAGTTACTATGCATTTACATACAATACAAAGAATACATCACTCAAGCTCTGTCATAATGTTATCTGGCAAACAGCTGGAAACTGTAAACAGCAGTGAATTCCTTGGAATATGGATCCAAGGAAACCTAAAGTGGGACAGACCTGTAAGCTTCATCAATAAGAAATTAAGTATCACCTGCTGTTGCAGGAAAATTGTTACTGGCTGCATGACACAACAAATGATAAAAAAATATGTATTATGCAATATTGTTACTGGCTGCATGACACAACAAATGATAAAAAAAAAGATATATTATGCGCAGGTGGAATCATTGTTGAGATGCAGCATAATTTTTTGGGCAACTCACCTGCCAGCAGAAGATGCTTTATAGTCCAAAAAAGAATCATGAAGACCATGGGAAATGCAACTATTTGTATTTGTATTTCAAACAATGGAAAATCCAGGATCTGTGGTCATTCCAGTTTATAAATAACCTAAATTGGAACAATCACATAGACAATGTTGTGGGTAAAGCAAACCAAAGACTGTGATTCATTGACAGAACATTTAGAAGGTGCAACAGGTCTACTGAAGAGACTGCTTACACTAAACTTGTCTGCCCTATTCTAGAATATTGCTGTGCAGTATGGGATCTGCATCAGGTGGGACTGACGGATTACATCAAAAAAGTTCAAAGAAGGGTGGCTCTTTTTGTACTGTTGTGAAATAGGAGAGATAGTGCCACAGATATGATATGTGAATTGGAGTGGCAATCATTAAAACAAAGGCATTTTTGTTGCGACGGGATCTTCTCATGAAATTTCAATCACCAGTTTTATCCTCCAATTGTGAAAACATTCTATTGACAGACCACTTACATAGGAAGAAATGATCATCATGATAAAATAAGAGAAATCAGGGATGGCACAGAAAAATGTAAGCACTTGTTTTTCCCGTGCACCTTTCAAGAATGGAATGGAAGAGAGAGACAGCTTGAAGGTGGTTCATTGAACCCTCTGCCAGGCACTTCATTGTGAATAGTAGAATAATCATGTAGATGTGGATGTGGATGTAGATGTAATTATCCTCCCAAACTTGTACAAAAACGAATCTCCCGTGCCTTATCTTTTCAGTCTCCCACCACCTCACAAAGTCCTGCCATGTGGCCACAGAGGAGCATTCCCCTCATAACTCAGTACCACTCAGGACTGGAGAATTACATTCTCTGTCAGGGTTTTGATTACCTCTCATCATGCCCTGAAATGAGAATTATCATGCCCACTATCCTTCCCACCCCTCCCACAGTAGTATTCCATTGTCCACTGAACCTACACAATATACTCGTCCACCCTCACACAACCCCTTCTCCCAATCCCTTACCTCATGGCAAATACCCCTGTAATAGACCTAGACGCAATACCTGTCCCATACATCCTCCCACCACCACTACCTACTACAGTCCGGTCACTAGCATCACCTATCCCATCAAAGGCAGGGCTACCTATGAAACCAGTCATGTGGTCTATGAGCTAAACTGCAACTCCTGTGCTGCATTCTATGAAGGCATGACAACCAACAAGCTGTCTGCCCACATGAATGGCCACCGATAAACTGTGGCAAAGAAACAAGTAGACCATCCTGTTGCTGGACACCCTGCCAAACATGATATCCTTCATTTCAATGACTGGATCCTTCCCGTCAATAGCAGCTTTTCTGAATTGCACCTTCCCTGCAATATATCCTATGTTCCTGTGACCCTTCTGACCTCAACCTTCGATAGTCACTGTCCTCACCCATCCAGCCCCTCCACTGTTCCAATTCCAGCACTTCACAGCTGTCATTCCACCACCACACCCAGTCTTTTTTTTCTCTACTTTGCCGCTACTTCCCTCCTTCCTCCCCACCTCTCCATTTCCCACCGTCTAACCTGCAGCACTTCACTGTTCACCACCCCCACCATACTATCCCTCCCCCTTCTTGTCCCACCCTCCTCCTTAGCCCCATCCATTTGCCACTCCCATCATGCACTGGTGCTGCAGCTCGCAGTGTGGTTCCAGTGGCCTGAGACTGCAGTCATGTGTGTGAGTTGAATTTGTGTGTGTGTGTGTGTGTGTGTGTGTGTGTGTGTGTGTGTGTGTGTGGATGGATGCACGTGCTTAGGTGTGTCTATTGTTGACAAAGGGCAATGGTCAAAAGCTTTCATTGTGAGAGCCTTTTTGTCGTACCTATCTGCGACTCAGAATATCTGCTCTATGGTGAGTAGCAACTTTCCTTCTCATAATATTGTATTTGTATTTGTATTTTATTCATCTCATAACATACATTTACAGATCATCTGATCAGGCTGCACAGGAGTTATGTCAGTTTTAGCCTTATGGTGTAGATAATTACATAATTCCCTAACACTACTTTTTACCAGTACAGGTTGATATTTGACGTAGTAATATTATTAAATTGTTTTTCTTATGATGTAACAGTACATTATCTTTATATGTGTATACAATATTACACACAATGCTATAATATTAAACAGTCATACTATTCAAATGATGACTTCATCATTCATAAATTCCTCAATTGAACAATAGCATTTTTCCACCACAAGATCATATAGTTTTCTCTTTAGTAAACCTATCTCCATGTTCAGTGCACCTGTACCCTTGAGTTTCTTGTAAATTGTTCTGGAAGTGTGAAATTTTCTTTGTGTTTAGTCTTGTAGACTTGTTTGAAATGGTTTTCTTCTGTTAGCTCCGGGTTACTATGTAAAAAGATGATAATTTCAAATACACTATGTGATCAAAAGTTTCCAGGTACCTCCAGAAACATCATTTTTCATATTAAATGCATTGTGCTGCCACCTACTGCCAGGTACTCCATATCAGCGACCTCAATAGTCATTAGGCATCATGAGAGAGCAGAATAGGGCACTCCGCCAAACTCGCGGACTTCAAAGTGGTCAGGTGATAGGGTTTCACTAGTGTCATACATCTGTATGTGAGATTTCCACACTCCTAAACATCTCTAGGTCCAGTGTTTCTGATGTGATAGTGAAGTGGAAATGTGAAGGGACATGCACAGTACAAAAGTGTACAGGCCGACCTCGTCTGTTGCCTGACAGAGGCCACCAACAGTTGAAGAGGGTTATAATGTGTAATGGGCAGACATCTATCCAGACCATCACACAGGAATTCCATACTGCATCTGGATCCACTGACAGTTAGGCGGGAGGCGAGAAAACTTGGATTTCATGGTCGAGTGGCTGCTCATAAGCCACACATCACACCAGTAAATGCCTAACGACGCCTCACATGGTGTAAGGAGCATAAACATTGGACAACTGAACAGTGGAAAAATGTTGTGTGGATTGATGTATCATGGTACACAATGTGGCAAATCTGATGGCACAGTGTGGGTATGGTGAATGCCTGGTGAACATCATCTGTCAGCGTCTGTAATGCCAACAGTAAAATTCGGAGGAGGTGGTGTTGTGGTGTGGTCATGTTTTTCACAGAGAGGGCTTTCACCCCTTGTTGTTTTGTGTGGCACTATCACAGCGAAGACCTACATTGATGTTTTAAGCACCTTCTTGCTTTCCATTGTGGAAGAGCAATTCAGGGATGGCGATTGCATCTTTCAACATGACCAAGCATCTGTTCATAATGCATGGCCTGTGGCAGAGTGGTTACATGATAATAACACCCCTGTAATGGACTGGCCTGCATGCACAGAGTCCTGACCTGAATCCTATAGAACACCTTTGGGATATTTTGGAACGCCGACTTCGTGTCAGGCCTCACCGACTGACATCGATACCTCTCCTCAGTGCAGCACTCCATGAAGAGTGGGCTGCCATTCCCAAAGAAACTTTTCAGCACCTGACTGAACATATACCTGAGAGAGTGGAACCTACCATGAAGGCTAAGGGTGGGCCAACACCATAATGAATTCCAGCATTACTGATGGAGGGCACCACAAACTTATAAGTCATTTTCAGCCAGGTGTCCAGATACTTTTGATCACATAGTGTATGTACAATGCAGGGATAGGTAATATTTTTGGGTTCTTGAATAATGGGCAGCAGGATGTTCTTGGAGGGGCAGCACACATTTTTCTAACAATTATTTTTTGAAGTAGCAGGATTCATTTCATGTAGCTTGAATTTCCCCCACAAATTAAACCATATCTAATTATGGATTCAAAGTAACTGTGGTACACCACTTTTCTGCAGCTTATATCTGTTATACCAGATAGTATATCCATTGCAATGGCAAGATTGTTTAATTTTGTAGTTAAATAATCTATATGTTCTTGCCAGCTTAGATTTTTGTTCAAGTTTAGTCCCAAGAATTTAATGGACTGAGCTCTGTCCCACTGAGATGCATAATTTATGGTGTTAGATATTATGATTACCATTTGCTTCCTGTTTGTCAGATAAGACCTGAGCCACTGCAAAGTATTGTGTCTGATGCCATACCTGTCTAGTTTATAAAGCAGCAACAAATGCCTTTGTAAGGTCACAGGAGATATCTGCTACTTTGTTGCTCTTGTCTAGTGATAAGCAGATTTTTTCAATGAATTCATTAATAGCACTCATGGTGCTTTTCCCTTTTTGGAACCCATATTTGTTTTTACCCCCCCATGAACCATGGACCTTGCCATTGGTGGGGAGGCTTGCGTGCCTCAGCGATACAGATAGCTGTACCGTAGGTACAACCACAACGGAAGGGTATCTGTTGAGAGGCCAAACAAACGTGTGGTTCCTGAAGAGGGGCAGCAGCCTTTTCAGTAGTTGCAAGGGCAACAGTCTGGATGATTGACAGATCTGGCCTTGTAACAATAACCAAAGCGGCCTTGCTGTGCTGGTACTGCGAACGGCTGAAAGCAAGGGGGAACTACAGCCGTAATTTTTCCCGAGGGCATGCAGCTTTACTGTATGATTAAATGATGATGGCGTCCTCTTGGGTAAAATATTCTGGAGGTAAAATAGTCCCCCATTCGGATCTCCGGGTGGGGACTACTCAAGAGGATGTCGTTATCAGGAGAAAGAAAACTGGCGTTCTACGGATCGGAGCGTGGAATGTCAGATCCCTTAATCAGGCATGTAGGTTAGAAAATTTAAAAAGGGAAATGGATAGGTTAAAGTTAGATATAGTGGGAATCAGTGAAGTTCGGTGGCAGGAGGAACAAGACTTCTGGTCAGGTGACTACAGGGTTATAAACACAAAGTCAAATAGGGGTAATGCAGCAGTAGGTTTAATAATGAATAGGAAAATAGGAGTGTGGGTAAGCTACTACAAACAGCATAGTGAACACATTATTGTGGCCAAGATAGATACGAAGCCCACACCTACTACAGTAGTACAAGTTTATATGCCAACTAGCTCTGCAGATGACGAAGAAATTGAAGAAATGTATGATGAAATAAAAGAAATTATTCAGATAGTGAAGGGAGACGAAAATTTAATAGTCATGGTTGACTGGAATTCAAGTGTAGGAAAATGGAGAGAAGGAAACGTAGTAGGTGAATATGGATTGGGGGTAAGAAATGAAAGAGGGAGCCGTCTGGTAGAATTTTGCACAGAGCACAACTTAATCATAGCTAACACTTGGTTTAAGAATCATGATAGAAGGTTGTATACATGGAAGAACCCTGGAGATACTAAAAGGTATCAGATAGATTATATAATGGTAAGACAGAGATTTAGGAAACAGGTTTTAAATTGTAAGACATTTCCAGGGGCAGATGTGGACTCTGACCACAATCTGTTGGTTATGACCTGTAGATTAAAACTGAAGAAACTGCAAAAAGGTGGGAATTTAAGGAGATGGGACCTGGATAAACTGAAAGAACCAGAGGTTGTACAGAGTTTCAGGGAGAGCATAAGGGAACAATTGACAGGAATGGGGGAAAGAAATACAGTAGAAGAAGAATGGGTAGCTTTGAGGGATGAAGTAGTGAAGGCAGCAGAGGATCAAGTAGGTAAAAAGACGAGGGCTAGTAGAAATCCTTGGGTAACAGAAGAAATATTGAATTTAATTGATGAAAGGAGAAAATATAAAAATGCAGTAAATGAAGCAGGCAAAAAGGAATACAAACGTCTCAAAAATGAGATCGACAGGAAGTGTAAAATGGCTAAGCAGGGATGGCTAGAGGACAAATGTAAGGATGTAGAGGCTTATCTCACTAGGGGTAAGATAGATACTGCCTATAGGAAAATTAAAGAGACCTTTGGAGATAAGAGAACCACTTGTATGAACATCAAGAGTTCAGATGGAAACCCAGTTCTAAGCAAAGAAGGGAAAGCAGAAAGGTGGAAGGAGTATATAGAGGGTCTATACAAAGGTGATGCACTTGAGGACAATATTATGGAAATGGAAGAGGATGTAGATGAAGATGAAATGGGAGATACGATACTGCGTGAAGAGTTTGACAGAGCACTGAAAGACCTGAGTCGAAACAAGGCTCCCGGAGTAGACAACATTCCATTGGAACTACTGACGGCCTTGGGAGAGCCAGTCCTGACAAAACTCTACCATCTGGTGAGCAAGATGTATGAAACTGGCGAAATACCCTCAGACTTCAAGAAGAATATAATAATTCCAATCCCAAAGAAAGCAGGTGTTGACAGATGTGAAAATTACCAAACAATCAGTTTAATAAGCCACAGCTGCAAAATACTAATGCGAATTCTTTACAGACGAATGGAAAAACTAGTAGAAGCCAACCTCGGGGAAGATCAGTTTGGATTCCGTAGTAATACTGGAACACGTGAGGCAATACTGACCTTACGACTTACCTTAGAAGAAAGATTAAGGAAAGGCAAACCTATGTTTCTAGCATTTGTAGACTTAAAGAAAGCTTTTGACAAAGTTGACTGGAATACTCTCTTTCAAATTCTAAAGGTGGCAGGGGTAAAATACAGGGAGTGAAAGGCTATTTACAATTTGTACAGAAACCAGATGGCAATTATAAGAGTCGAGGGACATGAAAGGGAAGCAGTGGTTAAGAAGGGCGTAAGACAGGGTTGTAGCCTCTCCCCGATGTTATTCAATCTGTATATTGAGCAAGCAGTAAAGGAAACAAACGAAAAATTCAGAGTAGGTATTAAAATCCATGGAGAAGAAATAAAAACTTTGAGGTTCGCCGATGACATTGTAATTCTGTCAGAGACAGCAAAGGACTTGGAAGAGCAGTTGAACGGAATGGATGGTGTCTTGAAGGGAGGATATAAGATGAACATCAACAAAAACAAAACGAGGATAATGGAATGTAGTCGAATTAAGTCGTGTGATGTTGATGGTATTAGATTAGGAAATGAGACACTTAAAGTAGTAAAGGAGTTTTGCTATTTGGGGAGCAAAATAACTGATGATGGTTGAAGTAGAGAGGATATAAAATGTAGACTGGCAATGGCAAGGAAAGCGCTTCTGAAGAAGAGAAATTTGTTAACATCGAGTATAGATTTAAGTGTCAGGAAGTCATTTCTGAAAGTATTTGTATGGAGTGTAGCCATGTATGGAAGTGAAACATGGACGGTAAATAGTTTGGATAAGAAAAGAATAGAAGCTTTCGAAATGTGGTGCTACAGAAGAATGCTGCAGATTAGATGGGTAGATCACATAACTAATGAGGAAGTATTGAATAGGATTGGGGAGAAGAGAAGTTTGTGGCACAACTTGACCAGAAGAAGGGACCGGTTGGTAGGACATGTTCTGAGGCATCAAGGGATCACAAATTTAGTATTGGAGGGCAGCGTGGAGGGTAAAAATCGTAGGGGGAGACCAAGAGATGAATACACTAAGCAGATTGAGAAGGATGTAGGTTGCAGTAGGTACTGGGAGATGAAGAAGCTTGCACAGGATAGAGTAGCATGGAGAGCTGCATCAAACCAGTCTCAGGATTGAAGACCACAACAACAACAACATTAGTTTTTAAGAATAACATCACGTTTCACAATAAAATTTGTTATCTAGACTGCAGAATACTTTGGATAGTACTGGGAGGATAGAGATGGAGCAGTAATTTCTCATATCCTCTCTTCATCCTTTTTTGTGTAGTGGTTTTACCTCTGCCCACTTAAGCACAACAGGGAAGTTGGATTGCTCAAATGACTGACTGATTATTAAGGACAGATGATGTGCTATTCTATCATATACAAATTTAATTACTTTGGTGGGTATTTGATACCACCCTGCAGCTCTTTTGTTTTTTGTAACCAAAATAGCATTTTTTACAGCTTTGGCTGAGAAGTTACTAAATGTCACAAAGGGGGTTACTATTCTGGTCCAGGCCAAAGAAATTCACACTGTTTTGATAAGTAGTCACATTTACATCAAATTTGTTACATTTGTGAGAAAGTTATTAAAACATTGAGCTATTTGAACAAGGTTTGAAATAGTGTCATTGTTTTGTTTGATTTTTGAAATTGCCTGGTGGTTGGGTGTTGTACCTAATTCTGATTTCATAACAGACCATCATAACACGCAGCCACTGTAAAGAACCTTTGAAAGTTACATGTTTCATTAACAAATAATGGACACTGAAGACCAACTAGTACAAACAATTCATAAGTACAATGCGCAACAGAAAATGGAACTGCATAGTGAATATGCAAGAACTAAACTTAGACAAGATGGGGCCCTACTAGCAGGGAAAAAACTTTACAACATGTTACCACACCACATTAACACACAAAAAATTTAAGAAATTTTAAAATGGCTATAAAATGTATCTTTTAAATAAACTGTATGAATATATACCATCTTAAACCATATAGAAGCTAGTGAAGCTAGCTGCTTTCTAAAATCTGAATGAGCTCTTGAAGAATACTTCAGCAACATAATCAGTGTTAGTGTATATTATATAAATTGTAAATATTTTCTAATTTTTGTCTTTGTGTCACTTATACAAATGCAAAAGCTGTAAACTATAGTCGTGGATATACCATAAAAACAGCAAATATTATTCTACTTTAGTAATTATTTAGAGTAATTGTTGTATATTCATAAGAAAAGTGTCATGTAAATTTGTTTCCTTTTACAAAAAAAAAAAAGGAAAAAGTAAGTTGTGATCAATACTGATATAAGTTCTTGAGAACAGCATGAAGACATTAACCTGTATGTATAGATTTGCTTACAGTTTTATGTATGTAAATTTATTCATGTTTTAGTAGATATACAACTCATAATCATCAGATAAATTCACATTGTCTCATCCCATCACCTCACAAAAATTCATTTGTCCAGTATAAATTTGTAACTATGTACAAAAACGATGAAATGGACCAATAAATTAATCAATTAATCAATCAGTCAATTAATACTGTGGAATGGAAAAATGTTCTGTTTTGTTTCTGTTTGTCGTTGTACCAACCAACAGCTACTTTTCACTATTCATAGCAATTATTCAGAATAATATTATCTTGAATTGTCATATTTTAATTGTACAGGATGCCAATTATATCAACCAAAGCAATGACTCCCATACTCTATCACCATGTCTTGTCATTATTGCAATAGACATTATCAAAAAATAGAAAAGTGTCCCAATGGCACTCATGGATTTTAAGAAAATGTGTACAGTGAATATAATAATGTCTGCTGCTCATCCTACTCCATATACAACAGAGAAATAAAATATGAAAGAAAATATTACTGCCACCCCAGTGTTAATTTATTTAAGTTCTGATGAGTTTATCAGACTTCCTTTCGTATGCACAATTATAATCAGGGCATCAAAGCTCAACTTAAAATTGTGGATACAAGGATTTGATTAATTTTAATCAATGAAACAACAAGTACTTATTCCCACAGACTGATTTTCTCCAGAATCTAGATGTCAGCAGGCTGAAGACTTAGCAAATATTTTACTGGTGTTTTGTAATCAGATTTATGAAGGACATATCACCAATACTACCAACAATGTTGTGCTGCTGTGATAACTAGCCCTTTGCTGTGCAGAGTGATGGCAACAGAGGAAAGAGAACCAAAGACATTACAACTACTGAATGGGTTTGAGGTGTAGTGAAACAACTTTCTACCATCTTCATTAGGTGCCGACAACACAATCATGCCATACAGATTCTCTTGGTTTTACTAAAGTGCATTACAGAGGTGTTCTTGTTGAAATGTGGCACTCTGTTGTAGTAATGATTATAAAATGAGTTATATGCATTCTATTGTAACTCAAGTACTCAATACATAGAACAGGGGTGACATCTTGAACATCTGTTTAACATGCAGGCAGGCAGCTTGTAACAATGCTGTTAGATTGTGTAGGTTGACAATTATTACAACAATGATGACTTCAACTTCTACCAACTATTATTGACAAGAAGACGTGATCAAGCTAATGGTGGCAGCACAGTATAAACTGTTTTCATAAGGAATATAAACTGAAGAAATTCCTAATGTTATTGGTAATGATGCACACATGACGTTTTGTGGCACCAACAGTGGTCAGTTACGGTATTTACATCCATTAAATGAGAACTGAAAAAAAAAAGATCAAGGAATGAGGACCTAATCCTATTATGGGAAATGGGAATACATATAATTGTATACGCAACAAACTGTTCCCATAAATATCTATACATACATATATTTTGGCACAAAGAAAGATACACGTGTACACTGTGCAAGGAACAAAGGCTGATTGTAACATTAACATGGTGACTCGTCAGAGCAGTTAGAGTTCAAAGATCATGCTTTATGTGGTCGATGTGACCTATCAACACCACACAACCCCCCTCCCCTCCTTCCCCGCCCTACAACACCCCCCCCCCCCCTTTGCGGCCAGAGGGGAGGTCGTGTGGATGTCGGCGTCGGAGTGAGTAGTATGAGGCGGCAGGCACACAACTGGAAGCTCCATCTCAGTCAGGGCAGCGTGCGAAGGCGCAGTGATGGGCTGCAGGTCCACATCGTAATCAGACAGCCAGTGGGGGCGGAGATGCGTCGGCTGGCCCGGGAGTAGAGGTGTAGGGAGGGGTGTGGTGTGCGAGCATGCCTGCCCCTAATGTAGATAGAGCCGTCCAAGAAGATGAACGCACGAACTCTTGATGGATCGCACTCTCGGGGGAGGGACAGGCTACGCGCTACCTTGACATCTAGTTCCTCGTTTAGTGTTGAGTTGGGAGTGTCTGTAAGGAGCACAAAAGTGACAATTGACACTTCATTGACATGGTTAGATGGTACATTGTAGTGCAAATTGAAAGTCGGGGAGCAAGTCTTTCCAGTAGATGAAATATCATCAAAACCTGTGCGTGGGATTGATGATGACATGCTTGGGAAACCCGCGAACTGTGGTGACGAATCTTCAGAAGGAGAAGACCCTACCGTGGGATGAGCTAACTCATTATCGGGCTTGGCAATGGAAAATTCGTCCAGATGGGCTGAATGGGACAGCAGAAGGGCATCGTAGTGCATGAAAACAGACTTGAGCCTGTGTAACAAAACATTCTGCGGGTGATCTTTAACCATAATGTTGAACGTCGTCTCGCCCCTCCGGAGTACTTCAAAGGGGCCGAGATATGGGGGCTGCAGGGGTTGTCTAACAGAATCATCCCTGAGCATAACATGGGACCATGTGTTGAGTGCAATTGGCATGTAAGTGTCCTGCTGGGAATGACTGACAGGTGGGAGTAGCCGTGCATGTCTAAAGTGGGTGCGCATTCTACTAATAAATCTAGGGAGGTGAGGGAATCCTCGGGTGCTTGAGGTAGGATAAGTTGCCCAGGTAGAACTGGGTTCTCACCACACCAAAAACGAATTTGGAGATGGTTGCCTGTAAGTCAGGTTTAAAGGTTGAATGCAGACCAAGTAACACTCAAGGAAGCACCTCAGACCAGAGGCAGTCATGGCACCTGAGTGCTGTTTTAAGGGCGCAGTGCCATCGTTCCCCTAAACCATTGCTTTGCGGGTGCTTGGCAGTTGTATGAATTTTTTTAATACCGCAAATATTACACAGAACTGTGAAAAGTGCAGACTCGAACTGTCAATCGTGGTTGGTGGTGATGGTGGATGGGCAACCAAACCTAGCAATCCATGATGAGACGAATCCCTTGGCCACAGTTTCTGCTGTGATGTTGGGTAAAGGAGCAGCTTCCACCCAACGAGACATGTGGTCAGTTGTGGAGAGGATATATCTGTGGCCCTCTGATGGTGGCAGAGGGCCGATAAGGTCAATATGTACATGACAAAAACATCCTTGGGGAATGTCAAACTTACCAAGTGGGGGAGAGGTGTGGCATCCGATTTGGTTGCGTTGGCAGGAAATACAGCTGCGTGCCCAGGTGTGACAGTCCTGCTTAACATTTTTCCAAACAAAACGCTTGGTGGCAAGACATGTGGTGGCGTGGACACCAGGGTGGCTGAGGTTATGCAAGGCGTCGAAGGCTTGTCAGCACAATGTGGAAGGGAGCAACAGCTCCAGAGTGCCAATAGAAGAGTTGCACCACACTTCATCCGAAACGCCAGGGAACTTGGCTTTGGTAAACACAAACAATGTCTGAGGATCAGTGAGGAGAGCTTGAGATTCCTTATCAGGGGCCTGGAGAGTGATGAGGTCGGATAAATCGACAATGCGTGAGACTGTCTTGATCCACAAAAAGACATCAGCGGGGATGTTTTCCATGCCTTTGATGTAGCATACATCCATAGTAAATTGAGAGACCAGGTCGAAGTGGCGGCAATGCTGAGGGGGTGGGTCTTTGGGAGGAATGCAGAAGGCATCTACCAGTGGTTTGTGGTCAGTAAGGATGAAGAAAGAATGGCCCTCGATGTCAGGACGAGTCCCGTGGGATTAGCAGAGTGGTCCGATTAGCGGTTGGTCCTGGCGGAGGTTTGAGTCCTCCCTCGGGCATGTGTGTGTGTGTGTGTGTGTGTGTGTGTGTGTGTGTGTGTGTGTGTGTGTGTGTGTGTTTGTGTGTGTGTGTGTCTGTCCTTAGGATAATTTAGGTTAAGTAGTGTGTAAGCTTAGGGACTGATGGCCTTAGCAGTTAAGTCCCATAAGATTTCACACACATTTGAACATTTGTCAGGACGAAAGTGTTTGACGGCTTCATAGACCACCAGAAGTTCTCTATCAAAAGCAGAATATTTCTTCTGTGCTGTAGACAGTTTTTTAGAGAAGAAATGAAGGGGTGAAACTGTGTCACCTTTGCATTGCTGTAATACTGCCCCGACCACAATGTCACTGGTGTCCATAGTGATGAACAACTCGGCAGACGGATTGGGATGGGCGAGTACGATGGCATCAGCTAACACTGTCTTTAGAGCCCTGAAGGCATCTAGCATAGGTTCAGTTCAACAGACTGGCTTAAGGCTCGAAGTCTGTTTGCCAGACAGTGAGTCCGTCAGTGGGGCCTGCATGGCAGCAGCAGAAGGTAGATGTCGGCGGTAGTAATTTATAGTACCCAGGAAATGTCAGTGTTCTTTGTACATAGCCGGGGGTGGCAATTATGTGATAGCCTGCAAGCAGGATTTGGGAGGATGTATTCCATCTGCGGAGACGGTGTAATCCAAAAATGTCACAGAAGACTGGCGCAATTGGAAATTATCTTTGTTGACCTTGACACCATTGGAGTTCAAGGTCTGGAGGACCTGGGATAAATGATCTTCATGGTCCTCAGTCGACTTGCTGAAAATGAGGATGTTATCCAGGTATGCAAAGCAGAACTCGAACTGTTGTAAGATTGAGTCAATGAAACGTTGCCACCTTTGTGCCGTATTCTTTGATCCGAATTGCATGAAGTCCTATTAGAATAAACCGAGCAGCATGATGACAGCAGTCTTTGGAATGTCTTCTGGCGCTACAGGAATCTGGTGATAAGCATCTTTACAGTCAATCACACTAAAGATTGTGGCGCCCAATAACATATGGGTGAAATCGTTTATGTTCGGCACTGGGTAATTGTCCATGACAGTATGAGCATTAAACGTCTGTAATCACCACACATTCTAAAAGAACTGTCGTGTTTGATGACGAGGTGAATTGGTGAAGACCAATTACTGTCTGATGGCCGTAGAATGCCTGCCTTCAGAAGTTTGTTAATTTTCTGCCACGCCACATGCAACTTAATGGGTTTGAGGTGTCTAACTTTGTGCCTAATAGGAGGGCCAGCAGTGGTAATTATGTTGTGTGTCGTTCCATCAGTGACGGAAGAGACTGAGAACTGCACATGAGGCTCAGTAACGTCCTGACATGAAGTTTTGCTATGAGTGGGGCACGATGAGGTGTAGCCATTAGCACAAGTGGGAAAAGGCAGCACAATAGCCACATGCACATTACGTGAGCCCGGCATGTGCTTGTTTCGAGAGGTTGGCTGCGCCCGTAGCACGGAACAGATCGGGACGCACAGCGACTGTCTGTTGTTAGCTTTGCCTTGAGTAACTGGCGCGGGTGAGAGAGGCATTGGCGTCACACAGGGAATGGTGATGGCTGCTGAATCATGTGGTTGGCACGCGAGAGAGGGGGAATGTTTACCAACACATGGGGCGGCTGCCTGCGCGGTGTGCGTGTTTGCATCGTGCATGCGACTGACATTAGAAGCACTGTTTGAAACACATGGGACTGCATGTAGCGGGCATGTGGTGGGTGCAGAGATCACTGAACGCGAATCGTCACATGCAGTAAATGTTTTGAACTAACCTGATGAGTGTCCGTGCTTGTGTCTGCTGATGAACGTCGATCAGGCGAAGGAACTGTGGACTGCAGTTGCAGCAGCAAGGTATGAGCTGCAGTGAGCAATGCATTGTTTCAACTTATTGTTTTGCCAATGGAGTTGCACTGTTGCATCGTACTCTGACAGTAGATTAGTGATGCAGGTCACAATTTTGTCCGTGAGGGTGGAGCACTCGTGAACCAAATCACATGTCATGACGGAAACAGAATGATGAGCATAAGTGCCTGAGCACGGTATCTGAGTGTCTTGAGTGTCAGAAGGGTGGTGAAGCACTGAACCTTGGACTATGTTCAGGGAGAGTTTGTAATGGGACAAGAAATCCATATGGAGAATTGGTTCGTCAATGTCGGCGATGTAAAAAGTCCACGGGAAACATAGAGAAGGGGATAGATGCACGATAACTTTAGCAGAGCCGACACTTTGTAAATCATTGACAGCGTGTAGAAGCGACTTCATCAGTGAAAAAATGGGAGGAGCCAATGGTGTAGGTATGATGGACATGTCAGCGCCTGTGTTGACTAGGAAACCAAGCCGCAATGGAATGTGTCATGTATAAACGACCACTCAGTCGAGAGGTGTGTGTGGCTTCGGCGTATCTTGAGAGGCCTGCTGTCCCATGGTAGGATAGGCTGTCCTGTAATCCAGCACTACTGGCATGGGTGATTTACTAGCAAACACGTCCCAAACAGTGGCCAGTTGCAATGTCCCAGATGAGTCATGGAAGCACAATGTGGCAGGCACGGCCAGTACTGTGGGAATGAACGGATGAGTGGCACGTGAGGTACGCCTGTAAACTGGACTGGAGGTTAAAGGCACAGTACTTAAATTGTCCACATCGGAAATGAAGTGGAAGACTGGTGCGGCAGGCGCAGACGGTACTGTGGAAGGAGTGAGCAGCTGTATGGTCGGAATTGGGGCCCCCAGAGAGTGAGGGTGGGGGAGGAGGGGTGGGGGATGGAGGGGGGTGGTTTGGTACTTGGTGTGGCAACAGCGAGAGTTTTCTGTGCACATCAGAAATACACCCTGTGTGGTAGGACCATAAATCTCTGGTGAATCCTGCTGGTGGTCACATTGTCATGGTACAGCGTTCCTGGATGGCAAAGTGCCATTGAGTGTGCTCGAACCCATGTGGTCAAGAAACTGGGTGACAGATCTGGTGGTTGGGCCTGGCAAACTTGATGTATAAAAATTTCTGTTATTAAATTGAGGAAGGCAAAACTGGCATAGCTTGATAGCAGTCGACTGCATGTGCATTTTGCACGAATGGCGGCGTTGCACATGGCACTACTGTAACCGACATTGTGGTGAGTAGAGGATCAAACCACATGTGCGAATTTGGGCCCCCTTGAACACTACACAAGTGATTGATTGTTACATGATTCTGTAAATCGTCCACTTCCCCTTTCACATGTTGGTGTTCACAGTCTGGTGTCACGAAACCTGAGTCCATTGTTTGAGGTAAGGGCATAACACTTGGTCATTGTAGAGCTGCAAAGTTTGAGGTTAACTTCAGAGGTAAGTATTTCTTTCTAGAAATAAAAGTAATAATGTTATTTGTTTGAATTGTTGTATAGCATTCTGAGAATGCAACATCCTTTAGCACACCTCTGGTTGCAACAAAATACCTTATTCCTCATTAGTGCCTGTTTACTAATATGGTTCTTCCTATATCAGCTTCAGTATGCTTTACATAATCAATTCAAAAACCACTACCCATTTTTCATTGAGTGGTTAAGACCCCACAATTTTTCCATGTTACAAAAATGTGTTAACTATTTTCCATCAGAATAAGACACCGTCTCCTTGCAACAAGTCATCTTACTCCATCCTTATCCATTTTTCATCATGACAGCACACCTCTGGTTGCAACAAAACACCTTATTTCTTATTAGTGTCTATTTACTAATATGTTTCTTCCTATGTCACCTTCAGTAAACTTTAAACAATCAATTCAAAATCCACTACTCATTTTTCATCAGCACAGCACCTCTCACTACCCTACATTAGCTCAAATCATCATTAATCACTTCATTCAGAACCACATTCTGTAATCACTTCAAACTACAGTAACCGTTCCTTCCACAATTAAACATTTCTCATTTTTTATAACCTTCAGCATGATAATGCCCCCTGCTTTTTCTACTTTACTACAGAAGTGAAAAAAGTTAAAAGTGATGTACCAAAGTTCAGAATGATAGAAGAGGAATATTGACTACACAAAAAGAAATTAAAGTAGTATTGTCAAACACTTGAGAACATGGTAATCATCAGGTATCTAGCATTGTATAGAGCACATTGCCCTCTGTGGTATTTACCCCAACTCATTTTACCTGCCTGAGGCCTTCATCAGTACAAAACTTATAACTTTCAAGGGCCCATCTCTCAATCTATTTTTCCCTGGCCATCCAATTACTAGAATCTAATTCTCTCTCCATCTTACTTCCACATGGTTTAACAAAATAAATTTACCTGCTCAACACTTACATTCACACCATAGGCAACAGAACTTATCTCATTAAGCTACACTTCATCACTTACAGCTTCAGCTATCACGGTAACATCAACACCCTTTTTCCTCCACATAAACTTTACTTCCTTAAAGTAAGCACTTTTTTGTGCATTACCATTTCAACCACAACATGTCACACAGGAACCACTACCTGTTCATTCTAAACTTCCATCTCTTCATTGGAGTAAGCACCCCATATTGTGCATTACTACCTACAAAAACACTAGCTTTAGGCTCTACTGCCTGTACTCAATAACCACTGACTTTCACTGAAGCAGATTCCACTTTACTTCCTTCAGTATTGTTAATGTTGTCCATCATTAACATTCTATCACCACATTACACATTCATTTTACCAAACTCCACAGTTGACTCTATTTCCATCCAGAATGGATACCAGAACCTTATTATTTCCAAATTTAACTTCCACACAGAACATTGAAACCGCAGCATACAAAATTAGGCCACAACAAAAATTATTTCTCGACCCATTTTGCAAGAATTTTTTATGCGAGGGATGGCAGATGTTTCAAGTGCAGAACTGTGCCACAGATTCCTTTTCCACATCACCTAATTCACAGAAGTTGTGGTCTCATCAAACAGGACAGACCCCGCATAGAAAAGAGTAAAACAAAAATTGAAGAGCACAATGGGAATAGAACCTGGATAGGAAAGAGTTAGGATAGAGTGCACCAGAAAATAAGAATGGACACATCCAGCTAGGGAAGACACCACTCGCAAAGTGGCATGCCTACCAAAGTCATCAGAGCCCCTACCTTATTTTACTCTTCCTTCCAATCTTCATTTAATTCAGATATTTCTTCAACTTTCCCTTCTATCCTGTCCTGTACAATCAGCAGCTCCTCTAGATCAATCCCCATTTTCTCAGTGCCATATTCATTACACTCTTCCAGATAATCCCTTTTTCTGCAATACCTAATGGAAAAACTGTCACCCTCCTCAGTAGTTAGATTCTTTTTCCTAGAAAATGATATCATTGCATTTCTTCCCTGTATTTCCAACATCATAGAATCGTCTCTGAAATCTATCTTCCTTCTGTATTTATTGAAGAAATTTACCCCTATCATCATGTCCACACTTAATCTTTGAATTATCAGGAAGTTATGATACAGACAGCTGTATACCATTTATCTTAAGAGGCAGCAACACTTCATATTTAACAGGTTTCTTAACCTTTGCTGTGGTACAATTACATGCATCCCCACAGGTGTTATTAGCAATTCCTCCTCATTTGGCAAAGCATCTAACTACTTTTTACTAATAGCACAAAGGTCACTGCCACTGTCAGCTAAACATTGCACTTCTTCCCCTTGAACCACTAACTTAACTACAGGCTGGATTGTCTTCCCCCCACTATTACTGACTTCAGATTCATTTAGCAAATCCTGTACAACTCCCCTTCCCTCAAAACCTTCCTCATTCCTAGGGATTACACTGATATTTTTGGGATGGTTTTCACAATTTATCCTCTTAGTAGAAGTCAATCTGTCCATTAATGACAAATCGAAACACCTTTAAACATCACATCCTGGAACCTCCTCCAATCCATTACTTAACTGACCACCACCATGATCATCCTCAGCATGCACATTTGCCCTTACTACAAACAAATTCTCATGAATCACTACCACAATATTTCTCTCATCTAAATACTGCAATTCTTTACTATCTGTGATCTCTCCTTCTTTGTGAAAAGATTCCTTGTGTGTTACATCGCACACATTACTTGTTGATTTGAACCTTTGTCATCATCTGTACACACACATATCAAATCCTCACTACTGCAGTGTTCCCTTCACCTGTTTCTATTAAAACCGTCACCTTAGCCACTATTAAATACACATATTTTGATATTATTTGCCTCATTCGTATTGCCCCCATCTTTACTTTGTAATTAAGTTACTTCTTCATTAAGGATTTGCTGGTGGTTTTAAAGTACTATTTCCCATCCTGCAAATGCTAGCATCTTCACAGATGGGATCTAGTGTCCCATACTCTGTGATTCTCTGCTCTGTTCCACTTGTGTTTCCCTCTGTTGTCTGTTTTGGACCTCACTGTCATCATGAACTGGAGATCGCACTGTATTAGCAAGTCCTTGCTCAGAGATAGTTTGCCTATTTGCCATAGCATGGAGCCAGCCTGTTGTGGCTCTTGCTCTACCATTACATCATGACACACCCACTCTGTTTACATTTACATTCTGTCGAGGTTCCACATGATTCAGAGGCTTTAAGTTTCTATTAGCCTCCCTCCTCCTGCATTAGTCTCTCTATTCTTTCAAGATAATTAATAAATGTTTAATATCACCCCTGGAAGCAGTAATTATTTTGCTATGCCAGTTCATAGGTAACTTCCCATCTAAACCTATTATAATCTGCTATAGCTCTAATTTGTTAGTGGGATATGATAAATTAGCAACTCACTTTCTGGGCTTAAACTTTTCCCCACTTCAGAAATTGTTTTGCAATTCCATCTGCTTTTGTTTACCACAATATTCTGTGAAAAATGCATCTTTAAACTTTTTCAAATCATCATATCATTCAGTAGCATTCACTCTCCAGGTCTTAGATCCTCCCATAAATTTTGACAAAATGAAACCATACTTTTGACTGTCAGTCCATAATCTTGGTAACACATTTCCAAACTCATTCCAAAATTACTTTGGATGCACATGTCCGGCAGGATCAGAGTGTAAGAACTGCCTATTAATAATGTAAGCTACTTCAGCTGACTTGGTTATGAGACTACCAGCCACACTGTTAGTATCAACTTGTATATTATGTTTACTTTAGTTAGTCTGTTTTTACGATCATGCCGTTCATTTGCTATCACCCCTACCTGACTAGTCAAACAATCCATGTTAGTTTCTACTTATTCCACATGGTCAGATACAATCTTTACAGCTGTTAAACAATTTTCACTTTCTTCATTAACTTTACTATTCAAGATTGTATGTTTTCTTTCGCATATACTCAGAACTGTTGCTATTTTATGCTCCACTTTCTGAACCTTTTTTTAGATCTCAGCCATTCTTTGTTTGCTTTCATTAGCTACCCTTTGTACAGTCTCTGTTAATTCCTTTCTTACTCTGTCTGAGGAAGTCTTAAAACCTTCCTCAGCTTGAGAAACTTTAACTTCAACCCTTTCATCAAAAGCCTTCAATGCTTTTTGCCCCGTTTCCTTTAGATCAGAAACCTGGCTTTTTAACATAGTATCAGTTTCAATTTTGAACTGTTTAAGCTCACCAGCTAAATTACTAATAGTACCAGACTGCTGTTTAAGCTGACTGGCTAAGCAATTTATAGTACCAGACTGCTCCTTAAGCTCACTAGTTAAATTTTTATTTGCTTTATTGGCACTAAGCATTAATAGTGCTAATGTCCCCTTTACACTTCCTGTCCAGTTTGCTTTACTTGCAACATATAAAGTTTGGCATCTGCTTCTCTTGTCCCCTGTTCATTAAGGTCACATTGGCTCATATAAAATAAATCAGCATCACTAAAATCACTCAATCTATTATTAAAAGAGCTGGTACCCTCTCCCTTCGTTACAACTGTTAAAATATCTTGTCCCAGTTTCTCTCCCACAACTGTAGGCAACTGTTGTAAATAATGAACTAAAACATCATTAATTTATAATTTGCCCACATTTCCCTGCCCTGTAGTGCTTTTTTGACTGGCACTCCCATCAAATTGAATCACATCCTCTTCCTTCACAACTAGAGAATTATCATTCCCTTCCATTTCAAAAAGTCTTTTGATACAAGCAAACAACAGATAAATTAAACTCAACTTATCTCTATTTGTCGACAGTAGTCTCAGTATGCTGAAACTGTGGGTCCATCCTCCATCTCCAGCTATACTAGGCCTTTTCAGTAATTGCAGGAGCAACAGTCTGGATGATTGACTGATCTGGCCTTGCAACACTAACCAAAACGGCCTTGCTGTGCTGGTACTGCAAACGGCTGAAAGCAAGGGGAAACTACAGCCATAATTTTTCCTGAGGGCATGCAGCTTTACTGTATGGTTAAATGATGACGGCATTCTCTTGGGTAAAATGTTCCGAAGGTAAAATAGGCTCCCATTCGGATCTCCAGGTGTGGACTACTCAAGAAGAAAACTGGCATTCTACGGATCCCTTAATTGGGCAGGTAGGTTAGAAAATTTAAAATGGGAAATGGAAAGGTTAAAGTTAGATATAGTGGGAATTAGTGAAGTTTAGTGGCAGGAGAAACAAGACTTCTGGTTAGTTGAATACAGGGTTATAAATACAAAATCAAATAGGGGTAATGCAGGAGTAGGTTTAATAATGAATAAAAAAATAGGAGTGCTGATAAGCTACTACAAACAACATAGTGAACATGTTATTGTGGCCAAGTTAGACACGTAGCCCATGCCTACTACAGTAGTACAAGTTTATATGCCAACTAGCTCTGCAGATGATGAAGAAATTGATGCAATATATGATGAGATAAAAAAAAAATTATTCAGGTAGTGAAGGGAGACGAAAATTTAATAGTCATGGGTGACTGGAATTCGAGAGTAGGAAAAGGGAGAGAAGGAAACATAGTAGGTGAATACGGATTGGGGGTAAGAAATGAAAGAGGAAGCTGTCTGGTAGAATTTTGCACAGAGCATAACTTAATCATAGTTAACACTTGGTTCAAGAATCATAAAAGAAGGTTGTTTACATGGAAGAACCCTGGAGATACTAAAAGGTATCAGATAGATTATATAATGGTAAGACAGAGATTTAGGAACCAGGTTTTAAATTGTAAGACATTTCCAGGGGCAGATGTGGACATTGGCCACAATCTATTGGTTATGAACTGTAGATTTAAACTAAAGAAACTGCAAAAAGGTGAGAATTTAAGGAGATGGAACCTGTATAAACTAACTAAACCAGAGGTTGTACAAAGTTTCAGGGAGAGCATAAGGGAACAATTGACAGGAGTTGGGGAAAGAAGTACAATAGAAGAAAAATGGGTAGCTCTGAGGGATGAAGTAGTGAAGGCAGCAGAGGATCAAGTAGGTAAAAAGAAGAGGGCTAGTACAAATCCTTGGGTAACAGAAGAAATATTGAATTTAATTGATGAAAGGAGAAAATACAAAAATGCAGTAAATGAAGCAGGCAAAAAGGAATACAAACATCTCAAAAATGAGATTGACAGGAAGTGCAAAATGGCTAAGCAGTGATGGCTAGAGGACAAATGTAAGGATGTAGAGGTGCCTACAGGAAAATTAAAGAGACCTTTGGAGAAAAGAGAACCACTTGTATGAATATCAAGAGCTCAGATGAAAACCCAGTTCTAAGCAAAGAAGGGAAAGCAGAAAAGTGGAAGGAATATATAGAGGGTCTATACAAGGGTGATGTACTTGAGGACAATATTATGGAAATGGAAAAGGAGGTAGATGAAGATGAAATGGGAGATACGATACTGCGTGAAGAGTATGACAGAGCACTGAAAGACCTGAGTCGAAACAAGGCCCCGGGAGTAGACAATATTCCATTAGAACTACTGGCGGCCTTGGGAGAGCCAGTCCTGACAAAACTCTATGATCTTGTGAGCAAGATGTATGAGATAGGCGAAATACCCTCAGACTTCAAGAAATAATAATTCCAACCCCAAAGAAAGCAGGTGTTGACAGATGTGAAAATTACTGAACTATCAGTTTAATAAGTCACAGCTGCAAAATACTAACGTGAATTCTTTACAGATGAATGGAAAAACTGGTAGAAGCCGACCTTGGGAAAGATCAGGCAAACCTACATTTCTAGCATTTGTAGACTTAGAGAAAGCTTTTGACAATGTTGACTGGAATACTCTCTTTCAAATTCTGAAGGTGGCAGGTGTAAAATACAGGGAGTGAGTGAGACAGGGTTGTAGCCTCTCCCCGATGTTATTGAATCTGTATATTGAGCAAGCAGTAAAGGAAACAAAAGAAAGATTCGGAGTAGGCATTAAAATCCACAGAGAAGAAATAAAAAGTTTGAGGTTCGCTGATGTAATTCTGTCAGAGACAGCAAAGGAGTTGGAAGAGCAGTTGAACGGAATGGACAGTGTCTTGAAAGGAGGATATAAGATGAACATCTACAAAAGCAAAATGAGGATAATGGAATGTAGCCGAATTAAATCGGGTGATGCTGCAGGAATTAGATTAGGAAATGAGACACTTAAAGCAGTAAATGACTTTTGCTACTTAGGAAGCAAAATAACTGATGATGGTCGAAGTAGAGAGGATATAAAATGTAGACTGGCAATGGCAAGGAAAGCGATTCTGAAGAAGAGAAATTTGCTAACATCGAGTATAGATTTAAGTGTCAGGAAGTCGTTTCTGAAAGTATTTGTATGGAGTGTAGCCATGTATGGAAGTGAAACATAGACGGTACATAGCTTGGACAAGAAGAGAATAGAAGCTTTCAAAATGTGGTGCTACAGAAGAATGCTGAAGATGGGCAGATCACGTAACTAATGAGGAGGTATCGAACAGAATTGGGGAGAGGAGGAGTTTGTGGCACAACTTGACGAGAAGAAGGGGCCAGTTGGTAGGACATGTTCTGAGGCATCAAGGGACCACAAATTTAGCACTGGGGGGCAGCGTGGAGGGTAAAAATCATAGAGGGAGACCAAGAGATGTATACACTAAGCAGATTCAGAAGGATGTATGTTGCAGTAAGTACTGGGAGACGAAGAAGATTGCACAGGATAGAGTAGCATGGAGAGCTGCATCAAACCAGTCTCAGGACTGAAGACCACAACAACAACAACAACTGAAATGCAATTCTCAGCCAGAAATAGCTATAGGAAAAAAAAGCTGTACATCTTGTAACCACAAGTCGCACTAAACATTGTTTTGTTGTTGCAATGAATAGTTAAATAAAAGTATTTCTGTGCGTAAAATTTCACTCTATTATGGTAAGCTTGCATACACCAGTCACTACCAAGACTTTCTCTAAACTGTACAAAGTCTGAAAAGTCCACAAGTACACATCATTCATGACTGTAGCCATTATATGGTAATTATGAAATGTCTTTCACCCAAAGCTTACAAACAGATTGTTTCTTTCAGAATCAGGCTCACATAACAAAATGTTTCTGTTCATGAATAGGCAACATGCCATGCAGAATTTAGTTATTTAAAATGTCACAGAAAGCTCTGAATTTCATACCGTGCTTTAAATAAAACTCACTTCCACACTTTACAGCACTTTTCAAATGTTTTTGTAGTAAAATATCACAATATTAATAATTTTCATCAGAGCACATATCAGTAGGTATGATCACTATGAGATCCAAGCACTGACTCCCCTCATCTCTCTACACAAAAGAAATTTCTACTTCCCATAATATGGGCAAATATGCTAATTTCTGATTGGCAGAGAAACATCATAGCCAATCATAAAGCAGCATCAAACCTGCTCAATCCCACACATACAGGGTGGAGTGTGGTAAATTGCTGATTTGGGAATGAAATAAAAAATAATGAACACTTAAAAAACTTAAATTTTTATTTTTCTCACGTATTGGACAATGATGGAAGTTTCTAATTACAGGGTTTAAACACTATATGTGACAAATGTCTACCTTCACAATCCACACACTACTGCAGTTATTTTCTGACATTCTCATGCAATCTTTCAAGCATGTCTTCTGGTAATCTTGCAATTTCAGCCCCAATATTGTTCTGTAGGTCTTCCAGAGTGTTGGATCAGTTGGAATACACCTTTGACTTCAGGTAACTCCAAAGAAAAAAATCACATGGGGCTAAGTCCGACGATTGTGTGAGCCAGTTAAGATCCCCCATCTGAGAGATAAGCCTTCCAAAAAACGTTTGTCTCAAAAAATTCATGGTAATGCCTACTGTGTTTGCAGTGGCAACATCTTGTTGAAACCAGGTATCCCGTAATTGCATTGCCTCAAAAGCTGGCTGGAAAAACTCTTGCGGCATAGTTAAGTAATGATCTAAATTCACTCTTACAGCATGACGATTTTCCTGGAAAAAGTAACGGCCAATGATGTCTACTTGTGGTATGGTACACCACACAGTGATGTGGTCTGAATGTAGGGGTCTCTGGTGAATTTGCCTGGGGTTTGTGTCACTCCAGTACTGCATGCTCTGTTTGTTTACACACCCACTGAGGTGAAAATGTGTCTCATCAGGAAAGAACATATTTGCATCACAGGGTATGGTTGCAAGATGTTCTTCATGTTACATAACCCTGTACTGAAAATTACTGGACCAAGCAGATTTTATACTGATGAAAATTCAGTTCATTATGAAGAATCTGGTGGAGAGAATGTCTTGAAATACCAAGAGTACGTCTGTGTTTCCAAGCTGACGGTTTCAGAGATTGCAATACTGCTGCTCTAACTCATTTGACATTTTGTGGTGTTGTAATGCTTCTCTCAGGTCCTTTTTGTGCTGATGACACCATCCCCTGTTGTTTTGAATGCACTAACCCAATTTAAAATTGATTGCCATCCAGGAACACATCAGTGTGGGGGTACAGCAAATCGCAAATGAAAAGCATGCTGCACTACAATGATCTAGTGGGAGTTTGAGAAATACACTTCAACATAAAATAAGCACTCCTTACATGTTTTCTGCATTATCACAATTGAATGACAATTGAATACAAACCTCCCGTTGGTCACTATAAACCATTCCAACTCTCCTCTCTATTCAACCAACAGTGTCAACACAATGTGGATTTTAAAAAAAGCAAATTGCCATGCTCCACCCTGTATAAGCAGAACCAATCAAATTTGTCACTGAATCAGAACAACAAATTTACATAAATAATTTTGAAAACCCACAAATATAAAGTTAATTCCCTCTTAACAAAACTATTTTACCAAAATCATAATCTCATTTCCCCAGTACCATAAACTGACAGAATAGTTTATAATGAGTTCCCTGATATGAATGACTAACACACGTGTCATTCTCAAACACTCCTCATGTGATCAATTACTTCAGTTTAGAGTATAAAAACTTTACATAAAACAATATTTCACATTCACACCATCATTCACTAAGCACAATTGTAGTAGTAACTAATAGACAATTACAAAATTTTAAAAAAAGGAACAGAACTGCACATAAAAATGACAGTATTTTGACTGCAGTTCAAACAGTGTCCATCAGCTAGTGGCCTCTTCCAGACCGTATAGAAACTACATACACAATTTCATCTGACACTACCTGTCCTGTGTGTGGCTCACATTGCATGCCTGTTCCTCTTATCTCAATAGGCATGGTGTAAAGGCAATATGTTTCACTTTTTTCAGGCCTTCTTGATTGTATCAAGCTATTTTTTGCTTTCTTTTACACTTTCTGGGTCTCCAGATTGCCTTCATCACCACCCTGTCAAGGAAGTGGTCTGGTCCGTATTCAGCACCTCTTGCCATCTTTACATTTTGTATTCATTTCTTTATTCTTGTCTCTATCAAAACATTTTCAGTTTCATTCACTGTCTTCCATCCGCAGATATACAAGTTCCTGTAAATATTCTTTTCCTGCTGTAGTCAGTCCTACTTATGAAAATGCCTTCTGAAGTGACAGAATTAGCCATCCTAATGCAAGCCTCAGCTGCCAGATGGGCTGTAGGTGGTGGATAGCAAATGGTCCTCATATATGGGGGTTAGCTATGAATAAGGGGAGACCTGAATAAGTAATCTCAAAATTGAGCTGGCAGGATCAGGCTGCATGGGGAGGGGGGGGGGGGGCACTTTAGGCAGAGCTACATTCTGTAAACACCACATATGCTCATTGCTTATCCTGTGTCAAAGAGAGTCAGCCACACTATAAGTGTTGCCCCTGTTGCCTTGCAGGCAGGGATTAGTGCAAAGACTAAAGTAAGGAAAACACTAACAGAAAACCAAAGGGCAGAAATGTCTGGATAGGTGTTGAGATTATGTAAGATTGCATGCTTGGCATGTGTGATCAGCTAATCACCACTGGATGTCAAGGAGTTCATGCACCTGCCACTTGGAGCACTGACTTGCACTTATTCCTTGCCATGGCATGGACACTCTGTGAATTCTGTGATTTATAATTAATTATTCTCTTGTTATTAACTACTACTAACTAGTCTTCTGTTACTGTTGAAGGAAATAAATGTTCTTATTCTCTCTTCTATTCAAGTTTATTACATAGAGTAGTTGGAAACAACATATCTTAACTCACAGCAGTGAATTGTTGAATGCAATAACTGCCATCCATAGTCCACACTCCAAACATATCAAAATAAGCCCCGGCCTCATATCCCTATGAGATTAAAAACGCTGGTGATTCCAACATTACCTGTGCCGCATTTGAAAGACTATAGCCATGCCTTAAGCAGAAAACAAGTGTTCAGCATGCTTGATTGTGCCAAAGCATACACCCAGATTCCTGCTGCTGAACAAGACAGTCCTTAGATGACTATTATAACATATTTTTACCTATTTGAAAGTTTATTTATGGTCTTCAGCCTGACGAACATGGTGCAAACGTAGCAGCAATTTATAGACTCAGTGCTATTATGTTTTCCAAATTGTTTTGCATACCTGTATGATATCCTTATTTTCTCAGAAACACCAGAGGAACATGAATGGCCAGGAATACAGATTACAAGAGAAGATATTATGTCCTCTACAAATACATGCCAGATAATGTTACATCCATTATATCAGGCCTGGCAGTATGACTTCTACCATTTTGGCAGAACAACCCCATTCTCTGATTTGCGCAGGTGCAGGCAAGTTTTCTGTGTTCTGTAATAATGACAGATTCTACCAGATCTGCACTAGTCAGCTTGATCACAGATGCAAAGTGGAGGTACGAGATATTGTAACAGTGCCATCAGAGGCAGATGTGTACCTGAAACTGAAAGCTGAACTCATACATCGAGAGTCCACCTTGCAGGAAGAGAGGGTATGTCAAGTCTTCACCCAGGAGGATACAGGTGACAAAAAGCCTCCACAATACCTCCACCACCTAGAGAGCAAGGTCGATGGGCACACTACCACCTGCTACCAGATGTCACCAATGCCCAGTTCCTGGACACTTTCACCAAGCTGTCTACAGCGAGGTTCTGATGCCATGCAGCTGGCTGCAAAGCCAAGGTCATCCAGGTTGGGTAAGGAGAGCACATCAAACTATTCAACCAGTTTCCATCACTCACAAGGTCTTCTGGGGCCCTGCAACAGGTATGCCATGATCCTGTCCATTATATCAACACCATGGCAGACTGCCTGAAGCCATGTAGACAAACAGCTGGCCCTAGACAAGTATGCCTTTGCAAAAGCAGAATTTGATCCCATGCTGTCCAAAGGCATCATTTACAAATTCAGTGGCATGTGGTCACCACGCCTCCACCTTGTACCCAAAAAGAACAGTGTGTGGCAACCATATGGTAATTACCATGCCTTGAATGCAAGGATCATCCCTGAATGTTAGCCTGTGCCACAACTGAAAGACTACAACCATGCCTTAAGCGGAAAACAAGTGTTCAGCATGCTTGATTGTTTCAAGGCATATACCGAGATTCCTGCTGCTGAACAAGACATTCCTTAAATGACTATTATAACATCATTTTGCCAGTTTGAAAGTTTATTTATGATCTTTGGCCTGATGAACACATTGCAGATGTGGCAGCAATTTATAGACTCAGTGCTACGAGGTTTACCAAATTGTTTTGCGTAACTGGATGATATCCTCATTTTCTCAGAAACACCATAGGAACACGAGCATCATCTTGAGCAAGTTTTTGAGCACTTGGCCTACGTGTGTGTTCAGCCAGCCTGAAATAACTTTCTGGGGCCATCAAATTTTGTCAGAGAGATCATGCCCATACCAGAGAAGGTCAAGGCCATATTCTTGGCATGCTCAACTTTTACCACTGCCACCTGTCACAGTGAGCTGAACTGAAGGAGTCACTCACAGCTGCACTGGCCAGTCCAAAAACAAAAGGCAAAGCACTTGTGGACTGGACACCGATGAAGATTGACACATCCGGAGCTGCCAAAAAGAGCATTGCCAACACTGCATTTCTTGCTCATCCAGCAGTTGATGCACTCCTGGCAGTAGAAGTGCATGCTAGCCAGACAGTCATCAGGGCTGTATTCCAACACTATATAAAGGAGACATGGCAATCCCTCGCCTTTTTCTCACACAAGCTAACATCTGTGTGATAATGATGCAGCATGCACAACAATTCTCCAGTTCTCTGTGGCAGTGATATATTTCTGTGTACAACTGGGAGTGAGGGTGTTCACAATATATACAAATCATAAACCCCTCACATACACCTTCTGCCAAAGCAATGACAAGTGCTTGCTGAGACTACCTGAATTTGCAGCATAATTTTCAATGGATATCCAGCACATCTCAGGGCCAAATAATGCTGTAGTTGACTGCTTGTCTGAGACAGTGCTGTCATGGAAACTGTTGATCTCTACAGAAACAGATGGGCAATTATACTGTGACACTACCATTGGAAAGACTCTCCCATGTGTGCCAGTAGTGCTCCACAAGCACATTTTTCACAGCCTTCATGACCTCTGTCACACAGGAGTCAGGGCAACTGCCAAATATCTCTCTGCCCATGATCCATGTCCCAGACTATAGAAGGATTGCTGGCAACAAGCTAGCACCTGCAACCACATGTCAAGGTGTTGGCATGGCTGTCACTTGTAGTGCTGCCTCAAGCTAATTCCTTGCCATAGCATGGACACTCTGTGAATTCTGTGATTTAACAATTCATTATTCTGTTGTTATTGACTACTAACTAGTTCTTCCACTACTGTTGAAGGAAAAAATTATTCATATCCTCTGTCTTACACAGAGTAGCTGGCAGAAACATATGTTGATTCAGAGCAGTGAATCTGCTGAATGCAGTAACTGCTGTCCATATTTCACATGCTGAGCATGTCAAAATAGACATGGAGAAGCCAATGTTTCTACAGGAGAAAACCCTAACTGACAAATCCCAGTCCTCCATGTTGTGGATTGGTGACATGCCATCAGTCCATTCTGCAAAAACATGGGCCTTGGATAAGAGTGATCATTACAGAATGATCTAAGTGGGAACATTGAATATTAAATGAGTACAACTAGGAACCTGGAACATCAGAAATCTATAGTAGCCTGGGACAGCAAAATGTGTTGTAAGAGAAGTGGATAAATATGGATTAAACAATGTGGCTCTTCAAGAGACAAGTAGACAATAACCAGATCAATTGAAATGGAAATCTATGTCATGTTCCATTCAGCATCAGAAGCAAACTGGATACTGGTTTTGTGATGAAGAAATCTATGTGTACCAGTCTTGTAGATTTTATATCAGTCAACCATGGAATCTCACTTGTAACAATAGACACCAAGAAACACAAAATCACATATATAAACTGTCATGTCCCCACTGAAGAGAGTGACAATATTAAAAAAAAATTATGTTCTATAAGAAACTTGAGACAGTCTTGGACAAGGTACCTAGTGAACACTACGAAATAATCTTAGGATATCTTAATGCAAAAGTAGGGAAAGAAGAGACTTTCAAGGGATTTATTGGACCAGCTTACAGATGTTATTGAAGAAAAAAAAAGAATACGTTTAAAATGTATTCAACTCTCTTGTCACATTTAAATCTGTCAAATTGACATTTACATTGATTTTCTGAGTGATAACAGTCACTATAATGTTCCTCATGAAGAGAACAGTATAAAACTGCAAGAATATACATCACGTTGATTGGAGCAGTGTCTTATTTATTTATGAAATTGCTTATTAGGTATGTTCATACTTCCAGAATCTACTGCAGTAGCTGAATAAATAGTCTCAGCATTTTATTATCCATGATCAGGAAAAAACAAAAAGTTTAGGTAAATAATATCAAGTAATTAAAGCTCATAAGCAAATTAGTCATCAGCACTGGAAAAAGTGCAGAATGTAATATAATACAATGCTGTATGTGACATGTACTATATCCAATATGATTCTGTTCACAGAAGAGGCATGAGACATATTACATAATATACAACAGATTAACAGCATCTGATACACCACACCCAAGGCATGTTTACCTTTGAAATGTGTAGAAGAAGAAAAAGAGGTGCAGCCCATGAATGAAGTTACTGCCAAAAGACAATTATGAGTTCTGATTATAAGTTCAGTTTGTGTGATGGGTCACTTGTCACATTTTTTGTACAAAACTAAGAAAATTACCCCTGCCATGGGAAAGCCTCCACATAGCCAACTAACCTTCATTTGAGGATGGCAATTTAAACACCTTTCAGCCATCAAATTTCCAACCTTATTTTATTTGGCAACCAGTTTCAGCATTTTACTACGCCATCTTCAGTCCCCTGCCGAGTCAGCAGATGATAGTTAAAGTGATCACTGCAGCAAATATCTACTAATACCAGTACTGCTGGCCCCTGTTTTGATCACAACTGAGGTAAATTCTTCCTACTCATCGGTCAGGGGACTAAAGATGGCATAGTAAAATGCTGAAACTGGTTGCCAAATAAAATAAGGTTGGAAATTTGACAGCTGGAAGGTGTTTAATTTGACATCCTCTATCGAACAGCCGAGTCTCACAACTATCTCTTAAAAGATGGACATACAGGAACCTTCAATTGATATAAGCAGAGCTGTGCTTTTATCTTAACCAGCTTCACAATTGATAAATTGCTGTTACTTATGTGTTAATGTGAGACATTCAGAGTTTTGTAACTGTTATAGGCTGCAAATAATTTTTAAAAACGATACTATTTTCATTGGGCCTGAGGTAGAGCATACTGATGATCAACTATTTAACTCAAGTAATGAATGTCTTTGTGGCCATTGACTGTTCTTAAAAATGGAGGTTTTCAAAAACTTTTACTGTCTCATTCCATCAACACAGCAGCTTAACCCATATTCTGATTCATCTTCTCTCACACACATTGAAAAATGTGCTACTGAACATAGTGTGAAACATTTTGAGAGTTCGTTCTTACCTGACTGTGAACTATCACTCCATATTTGATAATCCTACCTCAATCAAACAAGCACCTCACCATCCTTTAGGTTACCATCTCATGTTATTTCAATCAGCCTGCACTGGTGGAACACAGCTCAGCCACCAGGAGGCAGAGTTGACAGCTGTACATCAAGAATGTCACATGCACCACCACCCAGTGCCATTACTCAGAAATGTCTCACATGTCATGCTATCTAATTTCTGAGTGGAGTGTCTTCTGTCTCAATCAGTAATTTTTTATGCTGCTTTTAAGTTCAGGCTACTCACAGAACACTGTACATCTTACTGGTACCAACCCAGCTAAGTAAAAGGATGATGTATTAAACAAGTTCAGGGTGTCAGCTTTAAAGTGACTGCACACTTATTGCTGTACTTAATTATATGTGTTACTATGCAGGAGGTGATCAGCAAGGTTCATCATTTACATGTGTTGCCATCAAAGTTACAATGTCGACAGAGGCAACACTGAATGCTGTCCCTCAGAGTTTCCTGTAGCAACAGCAGGAACACATGGTCTTGTTAGGGAGATTTTTGACAGGCTTGGTAATGCGATCTCAAAATTCACCGACCTACCCACCACCTTTCCCTACACATGACAAAGCAGTTGAGGACTGGGAATGGTATGAGAAACAGCAACACTTCACAGCCTTCAAGTTAACAGACACTGAGACCATACACATCAAAAAAAGTTTTGCATCACCCCGGTTCCCAGAACTCCTGAAGACAGACATTGACTGTGGATATTGTGTCACAGGAACAGTCCCTTTGACTGTTCAGAGCTGTCACTAAGCCCATCCAAAGATGTAAACAACCATGCATGAGCAATGCCTATTAGATGGAGGGGGTCCGACAGTCGATCAGTTCCCACCATTCCACCAGGAAGGAGGTACACAGCTCATGTTCTCTGTAGTTCAACTATGCCTAGACGGTCAATACTGTGGTTCAATCATGTCCGCATTGTTACTTTGTGCCAGGAAGGGCTCTCAACAAGGGAAGTGTCCAGGCATCTCAGAGTGAACCAGAGCAATGTTGTTCGGACATGGAGGAGATACAGAGAGACAGGAACTGTTGATGGTATGCCTCGCTCAGGCTGTCTAAGGGCTACTACTGCAGTGGATGACTGCTACTTATGGATTATGGCTTGGAGGAACCCTGACAGCAATGCCACCATGTTGAATAATTGTTTTTGTGCAGCCACAAGACATCATGTTATGACTCAAACTGTACGCAATGGGCTGCATGATGTGCAACTTGACTCCTGACATCCACGGCAAGGTCAATCTTTGCAACCATGACACCATGCAGTGTGGTACAGGCGGGCCCAACAACATGCTGAGTGGACTGCTCAGGATTGGCATCACATTGTCTTCACCTATGAGTGTTGCATATGCCTTCAACCAGACAATCTTCAGAGACTTGTTTAGAGGAAACCCGGTTGGGCTTAAAGCCTTAGACACACTGTCCAGCGAGTGCAGCAAGGTGAAAGTTCCCTGCTGTTTTGGGATGGCATTATGTGGGGCCGAAGTACACTGCTGGTGGCCATGAAAGGCACCATAATGGCTGTACAATATGTGAATGCTATCCTCTGGCCGATAGTGCAACCATATTGGCACCATATTGGTGAGGCATTTGTCTTCATGGATGACAATTCGTGCCCCCATTGTGCACATCTTGTAAATGACCTCCTTCAGTATAACGACATCACTCAACTAGAGTGGCCAGCATGTTCTCCAGACATGAACCCTACTGAACATGCCTGGGATTGACTGAAAAGGGCTGTTTCTGGATGACATGACCCACCAACCGCTGTGAGGGATCTACGCCGAATCACCATTGAGGAGTGGGACAATCTGGACCAACATTGCTTTGATGAACTTATGGATAGTATGCCACAGTGAATACAGTCATACATCAATGGAAGAGGTACCAGTGTGTACAGCAATCTGGACCACCACCTCTGAATGTCTCACTGTATGGTGGTACAACATGCAATGTGTGGTTTTCACGAACAATCAAAAAGTCAGAAATGATGTTTATGTTGATCTCTATTCCAATTTTCTGTACGCGTTCTGGAACTCTCGGAACCGAGGTGATGCAAAACTTTTTTTGATGTGTGTATTAAGGTACTCCATCTGATGTGGATCTCTCCCCAAATGGAGCACTTGTTAGGAAAGTTATCCAGCCTTCAGGATCAGGAATCTCTGTCATTTGATGATATGTGTCATTACCTTCTTCATATTATCACACTAATTTCCATGTGATTTCTATGAGAGTAGAGTTTTGTAAGTGCAGGTAGCTGTCCCATCAGTCATGCTAGATTTGGGTGGTGGAGTTGCATGGTCTAAGTTGGAAGTGTCTTTTTGTTATTGCTCAGTCCAAGGAATCTTATGTGGATTCCATTGTTTCGGATGTTATCATTAGGTCTGCTTCAATAAGGAAGTTCGCCAATGGGCAGTGCAGTTTTAAGACACCACATTAGAAGATGTGAGTCAGTTAGAAGTGGCTGTTGTCCACTTAGACATTAGTCACCACTCATGTTACAGCACACTGTTAGAGGTTTTGCCACTATCAGCCAGAGCACCAGCTCGTAGCTGCAGTGGATGCATCACAGTGTGGTGTGGGGGCCATGTTGTTCCACTGTACTGCACAGGGTTCAGAACAACCCACTGCTTTTGCATTGAAGATGTTTAATGATTCACACAATAATTACTCACTGTTAATTGTTTTGCCTGGGATTCAAAGCTTAATTCAGTTTCAACAAAATCTGTACTAACAGCCTTGACATACAAGGGGTTGTTCAACCTTTTAATATACTGAAGTGTATCAATGTGTGGAGAGAGTAACACAAAACAGAAAACAGTATTCACACTAGCTATTGAGTACTAGCTCTTTGTCCAGCAATAGTACATACATTCACACACACAACTACAGAGACACCCAAACACATGCACCTAAGATCACAGCAAGACTTAGTCAGGTTAATCAATGGTAGATGGACCAAAGAAATCCTTTGGTAGATAACAAGAGAAAAGCAAAAATCATTGATTACGTATTGGAGGATGGGTTGGATGCCATCAGAGGCAGTTGAATTTAATGAAACTAAACTTTTAATTACAGTTATTTATAGGTCCCCTAACTTTGATTCCACAGCATTTCTACTCAAGTTAGAGAAGGTTCTTGATTCACTTTAAAGGAAGTACCAAAAATTAGCTTGTCATGGTGATGTCAATATTAATTTTGTATGTGACAGTGCAAGAAAAATGGACTTGGAAGATCTCCTATATACCTGTAATCTGTAGCAGACTGGTTTCCTCCCCCCCCCCCCCCCCCCCCCCCCCCCCCCCCCAGCCATGGTGCAGGAGAACAGTAGCACAACCACAGACAATATTTTTATTCATTCTTCATTACTAGATAGGCACTCTGTCCGTAAAAGGGTGCATGGCCTTTCAGACCATGGTGCATGGTGCATAAATTTCAACACTGAAAGGTTTTTGTACTCAAGCAGATGTTATGTATATAATTACAAACTATGCAGAAGAGCTAATCTAATGGCAACAGAGAATTTTTTAAACCTCATTAAGGAACATGAGTGCCAGGATGTTTGCAGTGCTGATAACATAGATGACAAATATTATGCTTTCCTTAGAACATTTCTCATGCTCTATGAAAGCTGCTTTCCATTAGAATGTTCAAAATGAGATACTGGCAGTAAAAAATGGTTCAAATGGCTCTGAGCACTATGGGACTCAACATCTGAGGTCATCAGTCCCCTAGAACTTAGAACTACTTAAACCTAACTAACCTAAGGACATCATACACATCCATGCCCGAGGCAGGATTCGAACCTGCGACCATAGCGGTCACGCAGTTCCAAACTGAAGCGCCTAGAACCGCACGGCCACACCGGCCAGCGGCAGTAAAAGGCAGTTCAGGTGGAGGACTAGTGGGATAAGGATATCATGTACAACAAAGTGGGGATTATATCATAATGTTAGAAGTAGTCACGATCGAGCTACAGACAGTACTTTAGGGTGCTTAAAAATATGGTTAGGACAGTAAAGAGTACGTGGCACCCAAATAGAGCAGCTAATTCACATGATAAAATTAAAACCATATGGTCAGTTGTGAAGGAAGTGTCTGGTCAGCAGTACAATGTCAAAGATATAAATTTGGTAAGTAGTAAAAATTTTTCTGTTACTGATATGTCAGATATATGTACAGTATTTAACTGTCACCTTCTGAACATAGCTGGTGAATTAAACAAAAATTTATTTTCTGTAGAGAATCTACAATTCTCCATGATACTGACAAGAGGGAGATTGAGTCAATAATTAAATAACTGAAGACTAAGGACTCTCATGGATATGATGGAGTATCTGTCAGAATATTAAAGTACAGTGCTGCATATGTGAGCCCTGTGCTTAGCCATATTTATAATTTTTATTTTAGGAGTGGTCAGTTTCCTGAATGATTAACATACACAGTGGTAAAGCCACTTTACAAAAAGGGAAAAGGGGATAACACAGACAATTTTAGACCTATCTCTATGCCATCAGTGTTTGCTAAATTTATTGAAAAGGATGTATGTAAGGATAATTAATCTTTTCATTTCACATATTTGCTGTCAAATGCAAAGTTTGGTTTTAGAAGTGGTTTATCAACTGAAAAAGTTATAGTCTCTTTTTCTCTGTAATGTACTGGGTGGATTTAACAAAAGGTTTCAAATGCTAGGCAACATTTTTGATTTAACTATGGCCTTTGATTGTGACCTACTTTACTTAATTCTTTTTACTCCATTGTGGAGCATAGTGCACATATTACAGTTCTCCATCTGACCCTGTTCGTTGCCATCTTATTGATGTTACTCCAGGAGCAGCCAACAACTGCCACCTCAGCTTCAACAGTCCTGTGCCAGGTCGACCTCAGTCTGGCTCTCCTCCTTGCTCCTTGTGGGTTCCATTCTAAAGCCTGCTTTGGAATTTGTTGCAAGCCTCTTCTCAGGGTGTGTCCAGACCATCTCCATTTCCTTCCTTTTACGGTTATCTCAGCTTTCCGTTGTTGGCCGCGTTGCCAAACTTCTTGGTTTGAGATAACATTTGGCCAGCATACTCTAAGTATAGTCCTCAAACATTTATCGATGAAGGTTTTTACTCATGTTTTAATTTGTGTTGTCACCTTCCGTGTCTCAAACCTGCAAAAGAGAACACATTTTAGATTTGAGACAAAGATTTTAACCTTTACCTTCAACAATAGTGTCACAGAAGAAACTGAGTAGCACAGTCACTGGAGTGGAATGGTTATGATACTAAACTGTTGCATAGAGGGCCATGAGTTCAAAACTCACCGGGACTGTAAAATTTTAATTTCTGTATTCGATTCAAGTACATTCTAGAAGTATTCACAAAAGGCAAGAATCATTGTACTGGAATGTTCTGTAGCTGTATATATACCGTACGTATTCTGGCCACAGGCAGTTTGCTCCGCATTCTTGTATGTGCAAGTGCTGAATAAACCTTCATTAATTGTAGTCAGTGTTAATCATTCATCTAATTACACCTTCTTCTACATGACATTCTGGTGGAGGTGCTGGTTATTGGAACTTGTGATGGTGCACATTATCAATGACAAAATGGCTCTCATCAACTGTGTGCCACCACATGAGACATCCTTCCAGGTTCTCTGGTGATGATGGCCAAGATCCAAACAAGTGGGTGAAGGTATATGAGCATATAGCCAAATTTAACAAATGGGATGAACTGTGTGTTTGGCTAATGTATTTTTCTACTTGAAGGGCACTGCCAAGCAATGGTATGAGAACAACGAGGAGAAGTTCACAAGCAGGGAAGTGTTCCAGGTGGAACTGTACAAGTATTTCAGTGACACACAATGACAGAAGTGCAAGGTTGAAGATAATTTAAAGTGCAGAGCACAGCATCCAGGAGAAACTACAGCATCCTACATTCAAGAAATCTTGGAACTGTGTAAAATAGTGGCTCCTACAATGGAGGAGGAAGATAAGGTTGCACATATCGTGAAGGGTGTTACTGAGGACATGTATAAAGCCCTACTCCTGAAGGAGGTTCTGACAGTAGACGACTTCATAAAATGGTGCTAGTACATCAAGACAATGCATTAAAAAAGAATTACAAGCAAGAAGTTTGAACAGCTTCCAAATGTTGTATCGATGTCTGTGATGGAGGAAGCAACTGATTTCACAAGTGTTCATCATCAGATAGTGAGAGAGGAAGTTCAGAAGGCACTTGGATTGCATTGTGAGCAAAAAACCAATATGCTTCAAGAGGTCATAAGGGAGGAAGTGGAACAGACATTGAACCCAATCTCTCGTCCTTCATTTCCCTTTAAAATGGTGAAAAAGTCGAGACCCAGGTGGAGTTACATTCCTAGAATGCCGCATGAGGAACTTGTTTGGGCACCAAGGAAGACTGCCATCTGGAAGACCCAGGATAACCAACCACTATGTTTACACTGCGGACAACTGGAACATGTGGTGCACTATTGTCGAGAAAGGTGGTGGATATTTGATGATGCCCATGCCAGAAGATAGCAGACTGATCTTAGCTGACGCCAACTCCGGGACGATGAAGATGAACAAGAAGATGTGGGTGCAGGACGATGTAGGTCACCATCGCTGCAAGCTAGCCACTTGAGAAGATGCTCCCCAACATGCCTATCAAGGTCACCATTGCCGTTTAGAAGCTCCAGCCTATCACCTAGCCACTGCAACCTGGGGAAGGATGCAACCTTCCTTGGCTGTGAGGCCGCTGAAAAGAAAAATCCTATGCCGTCGATCACTACAAAAATTATAGGAAACTATGCCAATATCCTCATGGATGGCTGAGCAGCCCAAGCTCTTGTGGACTCTGGAGCATCATATTCAGTCACTTAGGAAAAGTACCATCATCAGTTGAAGAAAACCATATTTGTAAACAACAAAACATCTCTGCTGAATGTGACTGATAGGAAATATGTAAAACCTACAGGAAGATGTGTCATTCATGTGGGTGTAAGTGGCCATACACAGCCACATCTTACAAGAGTGTAGTCATTCTCAGATGGGCCTTTTTGAAAGCTTCTCGAGCAATTATAGATTGTAGTCGCTCGAAGATTATGCTAGATGAGATGAGATACTGTGGACAGGAAGATACGTAGCCGAATGTGTGCAGATTATGTGTGCTGGATGAAGTGATCATTCCTGCAGTCAGCGCTAGAAAGGTAACAGTCATATGTCATGCCATGCATCAACCCACGGATCTTGTAGTGGAATGTAAGAGAAGAATACCACTGAAGAATGACTTGGTCATCCCAGCCTCTGTCATCTCATTTAAGAATGGATTCAGTTAATTGTGGATAGTTAATTGTCACCGAGGACCACAGATCCTTCCAAGACGCATGTGCATAGCAAATGCTGAGCCATTAATTGCAGAACAGCTGAGCGTCATAGAAACCTCCCATGCCAAGCCTGTGGGAGAAATTAGCACTACCACTATGAGACAAGATCTTCTAGCTTGACTATCACCAGATCTCACTAAGGAACAACAGAAGAAGCTACTTGCCATTCTTCAAGAGTTCTCTGAATGCTTCAATCCACAGGTGAAGAGCAAATTAGACAAATTGATGGTGAAGCACTGGATTAGCACTGGAGACCATCAACCAATAAGTCAGAGAGCATACCGTGTGTCAGCAATGGAACCTCGAATAATTCATGACAGGGTAGAGCAAATGATGAAGAAAGATATCATTCAGCCTTTACAGAGCCCGTGGTCATCACCAGTGGTCCTTGTCAAGAAGAAGGATGGCAGTTGGCATTTTTGTGTTGATTACAGGAAGCTTAATAGGATAACCAAAGTGGACGTTTGCCATCTTCAAATGGTTCAAATGGCTCTGAACACTATGGGACTTAACATCTGTAGTCATCAGTGCCCTAGAACTTAGAACTACTTAAACCTAACTAACCTAAGGACATCACACATCCATGCCCGAGGCAGGATTCGAACCTGCGACTGTAGCGGTCAAGTGGTTCCAGACTGAAGCACCTAGAACCGAACGGCCACACCGGTCGGCTGCCATCTTCCACAAATTGACAATACACTAGATTGTGTGAAGAGGGCTAAGTTTTTCTCAACCATGGACATGTACTTGGGATACTGGCAAATCGAAGTAGATGAGGCTGATCATGAGAAAACTGCATCATCACCCCTGAGAGCCTGTATGAGTTTAAGGTAATGCTGTTGGTTTGTGTAAGGTCATTAATTATGGATCAAGGGAAAGTTTTTCAATCAAATCTTGTGACAGAGATAAACCATCAGTGCAACATTGCTCATCATATGATGACTGCCTAGTGTTTGCTAACTAATGGGCTTACTGAACACCTCAATAAGACCTGGGCCGACATGCTATCAATGTTCATCAGTGTTGAGCAAAGCAACTGGGATGAGGTGCTACATTTCATGATGTTTGCCTACAACACCACCAAACAAGACACCACAGGATTTACGCCTTTTTTCCTGGTGCATGGGCGTGAGGCGACAACGATGATAGACACTGTGTTTCCGTTACATCCTGATGATGTGGACGATGACTACATTGGCCAGGTGCCAACCAGAGCTGAAGAAGCTCGGCAGTTAGCTCAACTCCACACACTGCAGGCTTAAGAAAACGATCACTGAAGGTATGACGCGAGCCACCGCCCTGTTGTCTACTGGCCTGGTGACCTCGTCTGTTCCTTCACTCCTGTTTGGAAGGTTGGTCTCTCTGAGAAGCTCCTCAGGCGCTAATTTGGACCTTATAAGGTTGTAAGACAGTTGTCTGATGTTACTTATGAAGTTGCAGATTTTGACCCCCCAACACAAGACAACAAAAGATCAGAGATATGGTCCATATGGTTTGGATAAAGCCCTATAAGGATTATGCAACCCAGGGTAAATTTGATGCTCCACCGACAGGCAACAAGCAGAAAGGTGATGAAGAACATAGCGTCAAGGGAGGTTCTAAGATGATCACTGCCAGGGCGAACATCAGTCATTGTGAGTCGAAGTATGGAGGACCAATGACTCATTCCCGGATTAGGAGGACATAACACCGAGACACTGTTCTCTTAAGGAGGAAGCAATGTCACAGGAGAATCTGAGTAGCACAGTTGCTGTAGTGTAATGGTTATGACAATAGACTGTTGCATGGAGGGTCGTGAGTTAAAAACGCACCTGAACTGTAAAATTTTAATTTCTATATTTGCTTCGACTACATTCGAGAAGTATCCACAAATGGCAATAATCATTGTACTGGAATGTTCTGTAGCTGTATATATGCTGTATATATTCTGGCCAGAGGCAGTTCGCTTTGTGCTCTTGTATGTGCAAGTGCTGAATAAACCTTCGTTAAGTGAAGTTAGTGCTCATCATACATCTACTTACACCTTCTTCTACATGACAATATTTCATGAGATGCCCAAACTGACTGCAGCTGGGAAAAGGCCTCTTTTACCTTTTGGATCCTACTTTTGATGCCTTCTGTTGCCCCTCCATTTTTGGAAGCAATGCTTTCCAGATAATTAAAGCCCTCCACCCACTCAATCTCCTCTTCTTTCACAGATAATGCACTCTTGTTTTTACTGTTCATCCTAAGTTGTTTAGTCTTAGCCGTGTTTATTTTTACTCCAACTCTCTGAGCTTCTGTTTCCAATTCTTTAAGCTTCTCATTCATATCCTTGAAAGTGTGGGACATAAGGCAGATGTCATCCCCAAAGTCCAGGACCTCCAGTCGATCATACAGAGTCCACTGTACACCTCTACTTTTTTCTCAGGTTACCTCCTGCATGACACCACCTAATGTCAGCAAAAAAGCAGTGGTGAAAGCAAATAACCCTGCCTTACTCCAGAATTTAAAATAAACAATTCTGAGAGATTTCCATCATGTTTCACCTGGCAAGTATATTCTCTCCGGTACCACGCGCCGTGGAATTTGAATCCCCACCAGACGTCATGGACGTCGAAGACCCCTAGAGGCCTCTGCACCATCGCTCCGTAAGCTGTGGAGGTGCTCGCCTCCTGGTCTGCATTTAGAGTGAGGGCGCCACAGTGGAACATGTGGTTGCAGCAGCAGCCAATAGTGGCGTCCCCAATAGTGTACTTAAGCACCTGCCTCTCGCTCAGCCTGTCAGTCTAATCTTGCGTACATCTTTGAACACATCGCCTCACGTTAGACAGCTTTCTTAGTTTCTTGTTCAGTGTACGAGTGGTCGTGGTTGTTAGGTTTCCTTGTGACTCTGTTATGTTGATCTTGTTGTTGTACGTTCTGTCCTCTCCCGTTGTGTTGTTGTTTGCAGGCTGCTTTGTGGGTCCCGCAGCACTTTCCGTAACTTCAACCTCGCGACCGTTACAGTCGTAGTTACAACATTTTGGCAACGAGGTAAACGGTGGTCGTTGTTGGTATGGTGGCGAAGCTGGCCTGTCTGCTGGAGTGACAGCAGCAGCTCAAGCAGCAGTAGCAGCTCCAGTTAGACATCTTACAAATGTTGCTGCAGTTGCTAATGGACAAGTCGATGCCCGGGACGCGTTACCACAACAGCTTCAGAGTCCTCGGGTGTGTGATGCTTTCCCGAGTCCGCTGTCGTTTTCACCCTTTAATGATGCTAACGAGGACTGGGAAACCTACTTACATCGGCTGAAACAACATTTCACGGCTTTTCAAGTCACGGACGACTGCTTGCAGCAGTCGTTGTTTTTGTCTTGAGCCTCCCCGGACACGTTCTTTCTTCTCCGCAAGTTGGCACCGTTGTCTGATCCTGTGGCTCTCTCTTTCCAGGAGATCTGCCTTTTGCTGATGAACTATTATTCCCAACGCTACCATGTGGTCGCCTCTCGGCTGGAGTTCCACCAGTACCATAAACAGCCTGGTCAATCGTATCGTTCCTGGGTCACGGACTTGCAGGGTCTCAGGCGTCGATGCGATTTTACGTGCACCAACCAGCAGTGTAACGCTTCGTATGCAGACTCCCTGATCTGAGATGTGGTGGTTCAGCTGGCTCCCGATCCTCAACAACACCTTGTTGGAAGAGATTCTCCACATTGCCCACTCCTTTGAAATTTCTCAAGTGGCTAACGAGCGTCTTACGGAGCGACTGCAGGTGGCGGCAATTGCGGCGTCACAAGGGTTCCACACTCGTGAGGTCAACATGGTCTGGCCGACAGAGGCCAGCGCTGTCGGGATTCCTCGTTGGCCGAAGTCTCCATGGCATCGGCACCTTCGGTCACCCCTTGTCGCCAGTCACGCGGCCCACTTCCATCTTGCCCACAGTGCTTTACTGCATTTTCGCGGGCTGATTGTCCCCACCGCTGGAAAATGTGCACACTGTGTAACAATGAGGGCCACATCCAATTGGTTTGTCATAGATAGTCGCTCAACTCGCTCCAGTCCTGCCCCTCCCAGGCCTCAAGATACAGTCCATGCTCTGCAATCGGTCATCCCATGGGACGACCCGTCAGCGCGGAAGCTTTTCTTCACGCTCAGCATTTTCACTGAGGATGTCCATTTTCAGGTTGACACTGGGGCCACCGTCTCCCTGATTAATATGGCGACATATACCTGGCTGGGCTCTCCTGCGTTGTCGCCTCCCTCTCGCTGTTTGGTCGCCTACGGAGACGGTTCCATTCTCCGTCGTTGGCAGTTCATCGTCCAGGCAACGTACAAGCGTGCTCCCCGGCTCCTTACCCTCTTTGTCATCGACCATCCATCAGCTTCGAATATTTTTGGCCTGGATGCGTTTCAACTGTTTGGCTTTTCAATTTCCAACGAAGTTAAGGTCGTTTCCATGGCTGTTCCCTTTCAGGACTTGGACGATCTGTGCTCCGCTTTTGTGTCATTGTTTGCACTGGATCTCGTATGTGCTTCTGACTTTCAGGCATACATCACCCTATGGCCGGATGCACAGCCTCGCTTTTTCTGGGCCTGGCCCCTTCCAGTGGCCTTACGGCCAGCAGTCAAGCAGGAACTTGATCGGCTCCAGGCCGCTGGCGTGCTGGAGCCTGTAACTTACAGTGCATGGGCGACATCACTGGTGGTCATATGGAAACCCAACAGGTCCCTTCGGCTGTGTGGGGACTTCAGCACTACAGTCAATGCTCAGTCCCTCATTGACACTTACACCATTCCCCGGCAGGAAGACCTTCTTGCCAAGCTTGCCGGGGGAGAGTATTTTCCCAAGATCTATGTGGCCAAAGCATACCACCAGTTGCCCTTGGATGCCAAATCTCAGAACATCATGGTTATGAACATGCCTTTCGGATTGTATAAGTACAAGTGCCTTCCCTTTGGCATCTCTTCGGCACTAGCCATTTTCCAGCAATTCCTGGAGCAACTTACACAGCCTATCCCTGCCTGTGTGAATTATCTGGACGACATCTTGGTCACCGGGCGTTCCTGCCAAGAACATTTGCAAAACCTCATGGCCTTATTTCACGCTCTGCAGTCTGCTGGTTTATGCTGTCAGCTGGACAATTGTTGTTTTTTTTCAACCGGAAGTGGAATACTTAGGCCACTGGCTTAGCAAAGATGGCATTCACCCTTCAGGTCGTAATGTCGCGGCCGTTGAGGCCCTTCCTCATCCCAAGGACTTATCTGAACTCCAGGTGTATTTGGGCAAGGTTACTTATTACTTAAAGTTCTTGCCCCAGGCTGCCTCCGTTGCTCAACCCCTCAGTCACTTGCATCGCAAAGGGGTACCTTTTGATTGGACTCCTGCCTGAAACCAGGCTTTCTCCATTTAAAGGCAATGCTGAAGTCTGCCCCTTGCCTTACTCCCTTTTCTCCGGACTGCCCCTTGGTTGTGGTGGCTGATGCGTCAGCATATGGCATTGGGGCCGTCCTTGCACACCGGGATGCCAATGGCTCCGAACAGCCCATCGCTTATGCCTCTAAGACGTTGACCCCAACCAGATTGAAAAGGAGGCTCTGGCAATCATGTTCACTGTTCAAAAATTTCACACCTATCTCTTTGGGGCAAAGTTCACCCTCCTGATAGACCATAAACCCTTGGTTACACTTTTTGGATCTCACTCTCACCTTACAGAGCGGATGGCTCAACGTCTCCAGCACTGGGCATTGTTTTTACGTAATTACGCTTACACCATCCAGTATAAGCCCACCATGCTAATGCGGACACTTTGTCATGTCTCCCAGTGGGCCCCGATCCTGCCTTTGACCAACAGGAGCACCTCTGCTTTCACATTGATTCCACCTGCCAGGATGTACTGGACGGTCTGCCTCTTATGGCTGCTCACGTTGCTGCGGCTACACGCCGTGACCCTGTCTTCCAGCAGGTTCTCAACTATGTGGTCCACAGGTGGCCGTCCTACGTTACTCATCGGATGCAGTCCAATTTCAGCCTCTGGCGCCACCAGTCCCACAGGCTCTCCGTGGTTGATGATGTCCTTCTGTTGGCCACAGAGTCGGATGTCCATTGGGTGGTCATCCCTCCGGAATTGCAGCTTTGGGTGCTCGGTTTGTTACACCGCAGGCACTGGGGCATGTCCCGTATGAAAGTTTAGGCTTGCCGGCATATGTATTGGCCTGGCATCGATGGTGATATTGAGCGCCTGGTCAGTGGGTGCACTGTCTGTGCATCACCAGGCGAGTCCCCCTCAGTCATTTGCACCCTGGCCTGTGCTACGCCGGCCCTGGGATCGCATCCATATCGATTTTGCGCTCCTGTTTTTGGGGTCCATGTGGTTACTCATCATTGATCCCTGCTCCAAATACCCATATGTTGTCCAAATGGCATCCACCACCACGGAGGTTATACTCATGGCCCTGGCCCAGGTTCTCGCCATTGAGGGTCTGCCACACACATTGGTCTCCAATAATGGTCCCCAATTCACGGCGTCCTCCTTCCACGACTTCTGTCAGGCCAATGGTATCAAACATATCCGTAGCCCCCCTTTCCACCCTTCGTCCAATGGCACAGCGGAGAGGCTTGTCCACACTCTTAAACAACAGTTGACTAAGGCGGTCGACACATCTCCAACCACGTCAGCCCTCACCCTGTTTTTGAGCGCCTATCACACTATGCCAATTGATGGACACAGTCCGGCAGAGCTCCTTCATGGGTGACAGCCGCGGACCCTGCTCCATTTGCTGATGCCATCCTCCTCCCGCCTCCACTCCTGGCCCTCACAGCAGTATGCCCCTGGCACAGTCGTGTGGGCCCGCGAGTACGGGTGCAAGGTGGGTTGAACACCTGTCACGGTCATCGCGGCCCATGGGCAGTGTGTGACATTGGTGCAGACGTGATAAGGGTTGGAGCGCTGCCATCATAATCAGCTCTGTCCATGTGCTGCCACAGGACTCACGCTGCTGCCTCTTTCCCTACCTCCTTCAGGTACAGACGTGGCCCTCGAGTCACCATCCCGGCCCCCAGTTGCCGTCTCCCTGAGGGCCTCCTGCTGGCTCTCTCCGCCTCCGGGTTGATCGGCGGCTCCCTCTGCCCCCCCCCCCCCCCCCTCCAAGGACTCTAGATCAGCTGTCATGGATACCTTGGGTATCCCTTCCTCCCCACCAATAGCAGTTGATGAGCCTGGCTCCTCTTCCCACTGCCGCCCACCTCGGCACCATCTAGGGAAATCCACCCCTATGCGCAAGTTTCAGGGGGGAGGGATCCGGTACCGCCTGCCGCGGAATTTGAATCCCAGCCAGGCATCATGGGCGTCACCATCCCGGCCCCCGGTTGCCGTCTCCCCGAGGGCCTGCTGCTGGCCCTCTCCGCCTCCGGGTTGATCGGCGGCTCCCCCCCCCCCCCCCCCGCCCCCCCTCCTTGGACTCTAGATCAGCTGTCATCGCTGTCGTCCAAAGGTCCAAATGTGTTTCGCAGAGCGAATGACGCTACGTGCTGCAGCGCAGCTGCAGCCTGCGGCCCTTATCGTGACGCCAACGTCCGGCCCCAGCGCGCCAGCTCGGCCCCATCGCGCTTTATCAGAGTATTGCGCAACAGACCGGAAGTGAGTTTTCCAGCAACACGGGCCTAGTAATACTAGGGCCCGTGTTGCGCCCCCAGTTTGAATCGAGCGCCACAGGCCACCCAGCCAATCAGAAGCTGCGCGGCAACCGGCGCAGCGGCTAAGTCCGCTTCAAGGTCACCCGCCTAGCGAGCAACCAGCAGCGGCACGGCCACCAAGTTATAAGTGAATATTGTTTGTAATTTAAAAAAAAAAATCTCACGGGATAGATAAGGAAGGTTCTCAGGTAGGACAAACTTTATTGTCTATAATATAACATACAGTCACCATTAATCTTTATTTTACAATTTCCATTCCCCACTTTGGCCCATATAAACAGATACTCGTCTGCATTTAATTTCTTCTTCCTTCTAGTACTCAACAAAAATGGCATAGATGGAACAAGCTGTCGTTGACTTAGCCGCTGCGCCGGTTGCCGCGCGGCTTCTGATTGGCTGGGTGGCCTGTGGCGCTCGATTCAAACTGTGGGCACAGCACGGGCCCTAGTATTACTAGGCCCGTGTTGCTGGAAAACTCACTTCCGGTCTGTTGCGCAGTACTCTGATAAAGCACACTGGTGCGCTGGGGCCGGACGTTGGCGTCACGATAAGGGCCGCAGGCTGCAGCTGCGCCGCAGCACATAGCGTCATTTGCTCTGCGAACGTCGAGGAGTGCGGACGCATAGCTCTGGGTCTCTCTGGGCATTGGCTTGCTTCGTTCACTTGTGTTAACGTGCCACAGCAATGCCTCGGCGACGTGCATGGCGACGTCGCTCGCGGCGCATCGTTCCTGTGTATCGTGCTTTGAAGGCTATTGATATTGACTTGGCTGGACAGTTTAACAAGCAACAATTAATTGGAGGTCCAAATGTGTTTCGAGGACTGTGCCTGAACTTCACATGTGATGTACAGGCTGTGTTTGGAGGTAGTACATGGCTTACACTTGCTATAGTGTGGGGCAATCATTGTGATTATGGTGGCCTTGAAGCATTTCCAGATGCTAACATTTTGGCCTGGAAAACTTGGAGTATAGCTGAGACAACAGGATTGCTGTCTAAAGTTCCATATGGTATGCTTGTTCCATCTATGCCATTTGTGTTGAGTACTAGAAGAAAGAAGAAATTAAATGCAGACGAGTATCTGTTTATATGGGCCAAAGTGGGGAACGGAAATTGTAAAATAAAGATTAATGGTGACTGTATGTTATATTATAGACAATAAAGTTTGTCCTACCCGAGAACCATCCTTATCTATCCCTCCCCTAGAGGCCACTGCACCATCACGCCGTAAGCTGTGGCAGCGCACGCCTCCTGGCTCGCATTTAGAGTGAGGGCGCCACAGTGGAACACATGGTTGCAGCGGCCAATAGCAGTGTCCCCGATAGCATACTTAAGCGCTTGCCTCTCACTCAGTCTGCCAGTCTAATGTTGCGTACATCTTTGGACACATTGCCTCACTTTAGACAGCTTACTTACTTTCTTGTTCAGTGTATGAGTGGGTGTGGTTGTTAGGTTTCCTTGTGACTCCATTGTGTCAATCTTGTTGTTGTTGTTTGTTCTGTCCTTCATTGGTCATGTCCATTCTCTCCCATTGTGTTGTTGTTCACAGGCCGCTCCGCAGGTCCCGCCGCGCTTTCCGTAACTTCAACCCCATGACCATTCCAGTCGCAGTTACAACATTCTCTGTACATCATCTTCATGATACTGATGATCTTTGGGGGGTACTCCATAACTCTGCATTGTTTTCCAGATGGCTTCATGCTGCAGCCTATCAAGGGCTTTTTCAAAGTCAACAAAAGACAGATATAAAGGAGACCAGTATTCCATGGATTGCTCAATAATGACCCTCAAGACTTTAATTTGGTACAGACCTGAAACCAGCCTGTTCTTTCCTGAGTTTACTATCCATGGGCACTCTGAGACATTTTAAAACAATCCTGGACAAAATTGTGATGCCCCACCAGCTGTTGCACTTTGTCAGGTCTCCTTTCTTGGGCAACTTGGTTTCTGTGTTCCATATTTCTTGGAACAGGGGCAGGAACATATCTGCTGTTACTTCATAGTCTACCTTGAGCATTTCTGCCAGCATACTGTCTACATCAGGTGCCTTGTTATTTTTGCAGCTTTTCAGAGCCTTGATAATTTTGCTCTTGCTGGGAGGGTGAGTATTGATTTGCAGTACAGGCATTTCCTGTTGGTCTAGTTCCTCCTGCTCTTGTTCTTCTTGATGGATCAGGGTCATGTTGAATACCTCATTGAAATATTGCTTCCATTGCTTTAGCTGCTCCTCGCTGTTGGTCAACAGTTCACCCTCTTTCGACTTCATTGGCCTACTTTTGTTAAAGCTTTTCAGGGACAGCTGTTTGACAATATTATATAGCTCTTTTGAATCACTCATTTCTGATGCCTCTTGAGCTCTTTCTGCAAGCTGTTCTACCTGATTTCTTCTATCAGATCTAGCGCATCTCTTCACTTGCCAATGAACTTCATTGTACCTTGCCCTATGGCATTGTTTTGCTTCATCGTCCCTACACTGGTTGATCAAGGCCTTTATTTCTCTTCTTTCTTCAACCTTCTGTCATGTATAATAAGATATCCATGGCTTCCATCTGGTGTCCTGTAATCCTAATACCTTCTCACTGGAATTTAGGAAGGTCTTCTTGATTTCATTTTGCTTCCTCTCCACATGTGTTGTTGCCTCTATCTCACTTCGATCCACCACCTCCAACTGGCTATATTGTTTTTTCAACTCCAGCACAAACTGTTTTGTAATGTCCTTGTTTTGAAGTTTTCTGATATTGAATCTTTTCTGCCTGCAATTTGCTTCTTGATGTCCGGTAGCAGTGATCTTTAGCCCTACCTCAACTATTACAAGATGGTGGTCACTTCCGCAGTCAGCACCTCTTCTGTTTCAGACAACAAGAAGGGACTGCCTCCACATCTGGCTAATTGCAAAATGATTGATCTGATTTTGTGTTTTACCATCTGGTGAGAGTCGTGTTATTTTATGGCACAGTTTGTGTGGGAGCACTGATCCTCCAATAACCAGCCTGTTGTTAAGGCACATATCAATAAAACGCTCTCTGCTGTCATTTTGGACTCCAGCGCCGTGTTTTCCCATTTTTTTTTTCTTTCTCTAGCCCTTCATTTTCACAACCAATCTTGGCATCATCATAACTTTTATGTCTTTCTTTTTGATCCTGGCTAGAAACTCTCCCAATTGTTCATAGAAATTGTCCTTTTCTTGGGTGTCTGCTTGTTGTGTGGGTGCATAACACTGTACAAGATATATATTTCTCACTCGAGTCTTGAATTGTGCTGTAATAATCTGATCTGAGATTGGCTTCCACTCTAATAAGCTTCTCCTTGCTTCTCTTCTCAGCAGTATACCCACTCCATTTTCATGGTCTTCTCTTTCCTCTTTTCCTGAATACAGAAGTGTCTTCCCATCTCTCAACCTGAATTCCCAAAAACCATTCCATCATGTTTCGCTCATTCCAAGTATTGCCAGTTTGTATCATTCCATCTCCCCAGAGACTTGTTCTATTTTTCCTGACTCAAACATCATTCTTACATTTCAAAACCCCACACTTGTCCTTGTTTTCAAGCCAAAGATCATCAATGAGGTGTCCATCTGGTATGCTCTCTTATGTGTTTCAGTAATGGTATAAAATTTTTGCGAGGCGGGGTTGTTAGCCACATGCCCAATCCCCAACTTGGAGGACCAGGATTTGTATTAGGTTTACTCCCCTATGGAAGCTGGCTTACTACACCTCTAGAGCCCTCCCTGCCCTATGGTGTGGGACACACTTCGTCTGACTCCTCAGTTGAGACCAATCTGGTCTCGGGTGACCCTGCCAGTAGCTAAACTACCACCGGAACAGCTCATGACTTCATAGAAGCATGCAAGCCATCATGCCTGGCACTGAAGGTGCCTACTACAAGGCAGTGTCCCCTGGGGGGGGGGCTTTGATTGTGTCGATCACAAAATCACAAAATATTGCTCGAGAAACTGGACCATTATCAAATACAAGGAGTAGCTCACAATTGGTTCACCTCTCATTTTAAGACTAGACAGTATTGAGAATGGTTATGATGTGGGGGTCCAAGTGGGGCACAGTTAAATTGGGGGGGGGGGGGGGGGGGAGGGGGGAGGGCGGGACGGGAGGAGGGTGGAGGTGCCCAGGGGTCAGTGTTGGAGTCACTCCTGTTCCTTATTTATATTACAGGAGACTCTAGAATATTTCTGTTTGCTGATGACATTAGCTTATTGGTAAAGGATGTTGTATGCAACGATGTCACTGTCTGAGATAGTGCAGTTCAAGACAGTTTCGTGGCACGTAGAAAATAAATTAACCCAAAATCACACTAAGACTCAGTTTTTACAATTTCTAACACATGATTCAACAAAACCTGATGTTCTAATTATACAGAATGAGCATATGATTAGTGAGACTTAACAGTTCAAATTTATAATTCTGCAGATAGACAGTACACTGTCATGGAAAGCCCATGTTCAGGATCTAGTTCAAAGACTTAATGCTGCCATTTTTACTATCAGAACAGTATCTGAAGTAAGTGATAGTTCAACATGAAAAGTAGTCTACTTTGCTTATTTTCTTTCAATTATTACATGTGGTATTGTATTTGGGGTAATTCTTCCCGTTCTCGGAGGGTATTTTTAGCTCAGAAGTGGACAGTTTGAGCAATATGTGGTATAAGTTTGAGAACCTATTGTCAACCCCTGTACATTAGTCTGGGTATTCTGACATTGGCCTCTCAATATACATATCTTTAATCTTTTTTCTTGTTGAAAATATCAACTCTTTCTGAAGAACTAGCAGCTTTCCCTCAGTTAATACTGGGCAGAAATCCAGTCTGCATTTGGATCACACATCCTTGACTCTATGCAGACAGGACTGCAGTTTTCTGCTGCATTCATTTTCAGTAGGCTACCACATCATTTCAAAAATCTTAGCAGTAATCCACGTGCTTTCAAATCTATACTGAAGATTTTTCCCATGGGTCACTCCATCTACTCTGTTGAGAAATTCCTTGAAAAATTAAAGTAATTCCTGTGTTACATTTTTGTTTGCATTTATATAAACTTATAGCTTGTCATACTCTTAGGATTCATAAGACCCATCAGGGTAGCCAAGACCGCTAACGCGCTGCTTCCTGGGCTCGGGTAGGCGCACTGGCCCTGGATCGAATCCGCCCGGCAGATTAACGACATCAGCTGGTGTGCCAGCCAGCCTGGATGTGGTTTTTATGCGGTTTTCCACATTCTACTAAGTGAATACCGGGCTGGTCCCCATGTCCCACCTCAGTTACCTGACTCGCAGATATTTGAAACTCATTCACACTATTTCACGATTTACACTAGACGCAGACAGCTGGGGTACACTAATTCCATCCCGGGGGGTATGAGGTGGCAGCAGGAAGGGCATCCGGCCACCCCTTAAAATTAACCATGCCACATCTGTACTTAACCCTGCTGACCCTGCACACACTGCGGGATAAAAGCAGTAGCAAAGAAGATTCTTAGGATTCATAAACATTTGATTTAACATGTTATTACTTTTTGTTGTAGTTTCATATACTGATACATTCCATGACCATGGAGATTTACACTTCAATTTGATCTCATAGAACTAGAGGAAAAGAGAGGGGGGGGAGAGAGAGAGAGGGGGGGGGAGGGGGTCTTTATCCAGCAGTGGATCTCAAATGGGTAATGATTACAAGACATTTAGACCATAATTTCAAACTCCATTTTCAAGTCTAGATATGGACACAGTATGTGTATATTTGGGAAACAGCCCTACATAAGAAGGAGAGAAATCAAAATATCTCTCATATTTCTAAGCTGCAGTCTTTGTCTACTTGTTTATAAGAAGCATTTATATAAGTTTACTGATTTCAAATTACATTTTCTATGGTCTATACACTGCCAAAGTTAAAACTTGTTTAGTGTGAACGTTAGTGATAACCAAAATATTCATCCTTATGTCTTCATATTCTGATAAATTATGTATGCAGTGGATAATAATGTACTCTTTGCTTTCCTTTTACTTATCTGAAGATTTCCTCATTGATATGTGCTGGGAACCTTTTAAAAGACTTTTACATCAAAATATGAAACTTCTGACTGAATAAAATCCAAGTGAGGTTAACACAGTATTTTTGCTTCTAGTATTGTGCCTGTGAATTTTACACTTCACCCTAAATTCACTCTTATTATCAACCACAGTATGGTTAGGGCTCAATACATTGGTATGTGAGTGTACGATTTGAAGATCCCCAAAGAATGTGCTGTAACAGGTTCCATCATCAACTTTTGATATTTTTGCTACATGCTTCTCTATAATAAATACATTTTTTGACCATAGCTTACATTGTTCAAAATATTATGACATAGGACAGTATTGAGTGAAAATATTCAACATATGCTACCAATCTGTAGGTCAACTCAAGGAAAGTGACACACTGTATAAAGAAAATCAGGAAGGTCTGAGTACCTTTACTGCAGGAGATTAACAGAAATATTGCAGAACTCTCAGGGTGATGATTACCAGATAACAATTTGTTGTTCTCTTATGGAATCTGTTGTGACTCACCAATCATTCAAAGTACCGCCGCGCAATTACGTGCGTCCTCTACGTGCAGCGCTGTCTGCCAGCCACGCAGCAGCTCCGCCACCTAAGTGGCCAGCCGAGCAGCGGCCGCTAGACTGGGACTCAGTGCTCATTTGAATGCTAATGTGTACACATGTCTTACTTGTCAACTTACTCTGTGACTTATATGTGTTGTGTCGTTCTGAAATATATGTGTTAAACTTGACATTATAACAATTGGCGACGAGGTAGTGGATTTTTCCACCGTTGACCCATAGGGTTCCATGGCTACTGTCGAGCAACTATTGCAAAATCTCCTTGAACAGCAAACTCTTCTAACAGCAGTGATTCGTGATTTTGTCGTGGCGTCAAATGCGGGGCATTTCTCGTCGTTGGCTATACCTCCTTTTCCTCCTTACGACGAGATGGTGAAAGACTGATCTGATTATGAAAAACATCTTCGACAGCACTTCTTGGCATTTCATGTCAAGGACGAACAATCATGTAAGTCTCTGTTCCTTTCCTGGATTTCACCTCAAATGTATGGGTTGTTGTTGCAATTGGCTCCTTTGAAGGATCCTGCGTCTTTGTCCTTTGCTGAAATGAGCTCACTTCTGTCTGTCTATTTTCAAAAGCAAACACAACTGATAGCCTCTCGTGTTGCCTTTTATCATTGTGAAAAACAGTCACATCAATCCTATCGCGCTTGGGCTGCTGAACTTCATAGCCTCAGTCGAAAGTGTCAATTTGTTACAAACATTCACAAATAATCCTAAGCCGATTCCATGGTATGGGATGCTATTATCCGGTCGGCGCCTGACAAAGAAGTTTGGTAATGTGTCCTTCAGTTGGGGAATCCGACTCTAGATGAAGTTCTCTCCATTGCGCAGTCTTTTGAAATTTCTCGCACCGCTGGGCAGCAAATAGAGGCATGGGGTGATGTCGGGAAAATACAACCTCTGTGTGCTGTTGACGACACGTGCAGCGCGTCCCCGCCAGCCGACGTGGCCGCAGTGCGCTCCCACGCGCAGCCTAGGCCTAGCCGTAAACAACCCGCTAAGAAACTGCAGCAAAACCCCCGGCAACTTCCTTCATGTCCGCAGTGTTTTACGAAACATTCACGCGAGGATTGTCCCCAACGTTGGGCTGTGTGTCACAATTGCAAAAAGAAAGGTCATGTGTCTTCCGTTTCCAAATCCGACCGCATACATGATGTTCATGAACATGACACTGATTCTGTGTTGTCTGTCAATTGCACTTCTTCCCTTTCAGGGAAGTTGTTCCTCACTGTCCAAATACTTGGTTGAGATGTTCGCATGCAAGTGGATACCAGTTCTGCTGCCACTATAATTAATTCTCAGACATATCTTCAGTTGGGTTCTCCACTCCTGTCACCTGTCACTCGGCAATTACGGACGTACAATAAACAGAAGATTTCTCTCTTGGGACAGTTTAATGCTGAGGGTATCTTACAAATCCATTGTTCGCACTGTTCCCATATTTGTGGTCGACCAGAGCAATGCAGAAAATCTTTTTGGTTTCGATGCCTTTCGCGTTTTTGGGTTCTCCATAGATGACTCTGTCAATATTGTCTCTGATGCTATTCCTTATGCTCAACTGGATTCCTTGTCGACAAAATTTTCGTCCCTTTTTTCTCCTGGGTTAGGCCGTGCAAATGACTTTGAAGCTCATATCACGCTCAAACCCACTGCTCAGCCTAAGTTTTTTCAGGCTTGGCCCAATCCTGTGGCCCTTCGTGATCGGGTAAAATGGGAGTTGGATCGTCTCACTACTTCAGGGGTCTTGCTTCCTGTCACTTCCAGTGAGTGGTCCTCTCCTGTCATTGTCGTTGTTAAGCCAAATGGTGATATTTGTCTCTGTGGCGATTTCAAAGCCACTGTAAATGCTCAATGCCTCATTGACACTTACCCTATGCCCCGTCCTGAAGAGCTGTTCACTAAACTTGCTGGAGGCCAGTATTTTTCTAAAATTGACCTGTCAGAAGTTTATCATCAACTTCCTCTCGATGCTGCTCCCTGGAAGTTTCTGGTCCTTAACATGCCTTTTGGCCTCTATCAATACCAACGCTTGCCATTCGGAGTTGCTAGCACCCCTGCTCTCTTTCAGCGATTCTTGGAACAATTATTGCTCCCTGTCCCTGGGCGTATCAATTACATGGATGATATTGTTGTCACTGGCTCCACCATTGAAGACCATTTTCAAAATCTCTGCACACTTTTTCATGTCATACAGACTGCCGGTCTTAAGTGTAATCTTCAGAAATCACAATTTTTTCAGGCATCTATCACGTACTTGGGGTTTCAACTCTCTCAGGATGGTATTCGTCTGCTTCAGCAAACTGTCGCTGCGATCGATGCCCTTCCTCGCCCTACATCTGTTAAGGAACTGCAGGCTTTCTTGGGGAAAATAGCATACTATCACAAGTTTTTACCGTCTGCGGCTTCGGTGGCTCAGCCATTGCATTGCCTGTTGCATAAAAATGTGCATTTTCACTGGTCCGTGTCATGTGAAGCAGCTTTCCAGAAACTGAAGACTATGCTGAAACAGGCCCCGTGCCTGGCTACTTATCGACCTGGCCAACATCTTGTTCTTGCCACAGACACCTCTCCATATGGGGTTGGTGCAGTCCTTGCGCACCGTTTTTCTGACAGTTTGGAACAACACATTGCTTATGCCTCCAAAACGCTCATGGATGCCCAACAAAAGTATTCTCAAATTGAGAAAGAAGCTTTGGCCCTTATTTATGCTCTTCATAAGTTTGGTGTTTTTCTCTATGGCTCAAAATTTCATCTTGTTACGGATCACAAACCACTTGTTTCCTTGTTTCATCCATCAACGTCACTTCCCGACACGGCTGCACACCGCCTCCAGCGTTGGGCTCTTTACTTGTCTCGTTTCAATTATGAGATTCATTTCCGGCCAACGGCTCAACATGCAAATGCTGATGCTCTGTCTCGCCTTCCCATGGGTCCTGATCAGGCATTTGATAGGGACGAACTTTTGTGTTTCCACCTGGATGTTGCCGAGCAGCGGATTGTGGACGGGTTCCCCATCACTGGGGACAGGCTGGCGGCTGCTATGGGTTCTGACCCTACCCTCTCCCAAGTTTTATGCTGTATTCAGAAGGGTGGCCAGATCGCCCGTCTGCTAAGCGCTTCTGATCCATTGCAGAACTACTACGCTTTGCGCTACCGCCTCACGGCTAGGGATGGTGTTATCCTTCTCTCCACTGACAATGCTTCGCCGCATGTTGTGGTACCTGCTTCTTTGCGTGCTTCGGTCTTGCACCTCCTTCACCAAGGGCACTGGGGTGCGTCTCGCACAAAATCTCTGGCGCGCCGTCATGTGTACTGGCCTGGCATCGACTCTGAAATAGCACACATGGTCGCTGCCTGCGGCCCTTGTGCGTCACAAGCCGCTGCCCCGAAGTCATCTTTGTCACCGTGGCCTTTGCCTGAGAAGCCCTGGAAGCACATTCATGCTGACTTTGCGGGACCCTTTTTAGGTACTTATTGGCTCTTCGTAATTGACGCCTACTCTAACTTTCCTTTCATTGTCCGTTGCACATCGCCTACCATCGCGGCAACCAGCAGTGCTCTCACCCGCATTTTTTCTTTGGAAGGCCTCCTCTCTACTCTTGTTACTGATAACGGCCCGCAATTTGCCTCTTCTAAATTTGCGGATTTTTGTGCTCGTCACGGCGTTATGCATGTCACGGCCCCGCCATTCCATCCACAATCCAACGGTGAGGCTGAACGACTGGTCCGCACATTTAAGGCTCAGATGTGGAAACTTCTGACTTCTTCTGCTGCTGATGATGCGCTTCTCCAGTTTCTGGCATCTTACCGTTTCACCCCCATGGGCGACCACAGCCAGGCTGAGATCTTACATGGCCGACAGCCCCGCACGCTACTTCATCTTCTGCGGCCTTCCACCTCACAGCCGCGGGTACCTTCACTTGGCCGGTTCACCGCCGACGACCACGTCTGGGTACGGGGACATGGCAGGCGGCCAAAATGGAGCCCAGGCTGCATCTTAAGACACCGTGGCAGATGCCTGTATGAAATCCAGATTGACACAGGTGTTGCTGTGCGTCATTCGGACCAGCTTCGGCCTCGTGTGCCAGCAACGCCTGTTCCGAATGCCTCTACACCACCTTTGGCTCTACCTGACGCTCAGGATCTTGGCATCTCTCAATACTCACAATGCAGCCCTCTCACCGTCATCGCAATGCCAGCACAAGAACAGATGCCACCAGGAGACGTGCCCATGCAGGAACCGGATGACCATCCTCTGTCAGAGCAAATCTACTCGCCTCCTCCTCCAACGGATGCCGACACATCGCCTGTGTCTCCTGTCATATCAACTGGACTTGCCGCAATGGGCAGATTGGTGCATGGGGCCCCAGCAGATTCGACCCCTAAGTCTCCTGTCATCTCGACCTGTTATCATCGGGGACACTTCCGTCTGTACGGGAAGCCTCCTCCTCGAGACTTTACGGCGAGTCAAACAACGCCTATGGACATTAGCCATCTCCAGGACACCTCCATCAAGACCAGTGCAACAATTTCAAAGGGGGGAAAAGTGTTGTGACTCACCGCTCATTCAAAGCACCGCCGCGCAATCACGCGCGTCCTCTACGTGTGGCGCTGTCTGCCAGCCATGCAGCAGCTGCACCACCTAAGCGGCCAGCTGAGCAGTGGCCACTAGACTGGGACTCAGTGCTCATTCGAATGCTAACGTGTACACATGTCTTGCGTGTAAACTTACTCTGTGACTTATATGTGTTGTGTCGTCCTGAAATATATGTGTTAAACTTGACGTTATAACAGAATCGTCTGGTACAAAATGGCAAAGCAAAAGACTATCTGACAGGGCAAAGCTACAAAGATATATTGAAGAAAATGACTTCACTGCTTGCCCTTTTCCTTTAGCAGGAGGATGCCACTCACTTCATGAAGAACAGAAAAGCTCCATGCCAATATGCCCTATAAATTGAAAAAATAAAGAGATTTGGGCCATGCATTAAATAGCAGGTTTTAAATTTAATTAACAACTTTGTCTCCAAGTTCCAGACACCAAAAATCTGGCATAAAGCTAAAAAGGCAGCCTTATTGAAACGTGGGAAACATATGACAGACCACTAGAATTTCCAAGCAGTCTCACTTCTCTGTCATCTATACAGACTGCTGGAAAGAATGATTCTGAACTGTATATCAGGACATGTAGACCAGACCTTTATTAAACATCAGGCAGCATTCTTCCTGGGAAAACCATCTTGTGAATAAATCCTCAATCTAACTTAGTATATAGAGATTGTTGGTACTCACCATGTAGCTGAGATGCTGAGTGGTAGATAGGTTCAACAAAAAAACTGTAGAAAAAGTAATCTTTTGACCAAAAAGTCCTTTGTCAGAATTAGACAACATACTAACACATACTCACACAAATGCACCTCGCACACATATTACCGTTAGTTACTGAATTCTGATGAAGGCCTTTTTGGCCAAAAGCCTGCTTGTTTGACAGTCTTTTTGTTGTGCCTCTCTGTGACTCAGCATCTCCACTATATAGTGAGTACCAACTATCCTTTTCACAACATTGCCATTCATCCATCCTGGATTTTCCATTGTTTTATTTAACATATAGAGAATGGATGTGAGAGGGAGGGTGGGAGAGGGGGGGGGGGGGAGGGGTTGAAGGGACCAGACGACAAAGGCCATCAGTCTGAGAGAGGGCAGATTACAGTTGTGTAGTTCGTAAATCTAATAGTGGTGTTTAACACAGTGAATTATAACAAATTCCCAAGGAAGATTTATTCAATCATGATGGACTACTGACAAATGGAGTTTATTCAATGCCTACTACAAAACTCTGCCACACTGAACAAGAAAAGTCGATGGAGAATCTAGAAGACCAGACTTCCTCAAGTAATTGTCTTTGCACCAATGCTGTACAATACCTATGCCAATAATCCACCTGTCAGAGCAAACAACAGATTTTTCATGTATACCAATAACACAGCAGCAGCCCAAGGAAAAATGTTTGAAGAGCTAGATATGTAACTGACTGCAACCCTTGAAGACCTGGCTGGACACTATGACAATAACCACTTAAAAGCCTAACCCCTCCAAAACACAGGTCCATATGATTCACTTGAGAAATAGACAAGATAGTAAAAAACTGGAAGTAAGTTGGAGGGGAAAGCAACAACAACACTGTGGCACTCCTACATATCTTGGAATAAAGTTTTACCACACACTTACTTTCACTTACCTGAAGCTCAAAGTCTGCAGCCGAAGTAATATTATACACTAGCTCACTTACAACTCACACAGGAGGTGTGTGTGTGTGAGGGGGGAGGGGAGGGGGGGGGCTCAACCAAATATTCTGTCAATATCTGCTCTGGCTCTTATGTTGCTATATGGCAGAATTTGCTGCACCCGTCTGGCAGAACTCAATATACATCAGGCACGTTGATGCCTCTCTTAATGTGACAGTCTACGTCTGCATCTACATTTATATCCTGCAAACCACCATGAAGTGCATGGCAGAGGGCATGTCCCACCGTACCAGTTCTTAGGGTTTCTTCCTGTTTCATTGACATATGGAGCACGGGAAGAATGATTGTTTGATTGCCTCTGTGTATGCAGTAATTATTCTATTCTTATCTTCATTATCCCTATGTGAGTGATACATAGGTTGCAGTATATCCCTAGAGTAATCATTTAAAGTTAGTTCTTGGAACTTTGTTAATAGATTCTTGTTATAGTTTATGTCTGATTTCAAGAGTCTGTGACAAAGCTAGCTGGGATCTCTTTACTTTCTCTCTTGTTTTGCCATCTGCCTCCTTAAATTCATTTTATTTTCATTTTTATCTAATTACCATTAACATTCATGAGTATAATCTACATTTCCACAAAAGACAAAGGCTGACCCTCAGTCTTAAAGAATGTAGCACTAGGTCTAATTGTAGCTTAGTTTTGTGTATGTAATTAATTTCCTAATTTGTTTTGACCATTCCTAGTTAATATCTTTTGCTACAGATCATTATAGGGTGAAATCAATAATTGTTTTTTGACTTAGTTTCCATTGTTGACTTATAAACAAGTATAAATTCTGTACTAATTATGAACATTTGGAAGAAGAACTACTAGGATTAAAGTAGTTATTTGGCTCTATTTGAAAACATATTAGTGAAGCCAGCCTTTAATTAATTACAAAATAATTACCAGGTTTGTCAAAAGTATTGTTTGTATATCTGTTAATTTTGTTACTTAAACAATTTTTCCTAATCTTTGTGGTAGAACAAACTGTTAAAAAGAAGGAATTTTTTGATGTGTTCAGTTAATTGAATGAGTTATGTTTTAATTGTAATTTCTGTAACTTAAACTTCAAACAATGTATAGTTTTATTGCTTATTATTGTGAGGATATATAAAGGACTGATTTTTACTTCTGAGAGACCACAGCCAATTTTCAAATGTGAAACATGTATTCGTTAGATTAACAACAATTTATCAACTTAATGGTGAAATAGGCCATGGGTTAGAACAATTAATGACCATGTCTGATTAATTTATTTGAAAAATGGTGTCACACGTACCGTATTATTCTGCAAGAACTGTGAACTGTTTGGTTAGGTTTTTACTGCTCATAGATGTTCAATGGCAAACTGTTGTAGCAGTATGCTGATGTTGCCTGCAACCTATTAATGAGGCTTATTAACATTTACCAATAGTGAACTGGTTATATAATTGTGTAATATTGGTGGGGTTGTGAACAGTGAAAGTAAATAACTGTGAAACATAATTGTACAGCTGTCGGCTACATCATTTACAGTAGTCAGTGTTGAACCTCCAACCCCCCCCCCCCCCCCATTTTTCAGTCAGTATAACAATGCAGTACAACAACACCAAGGACTAGCAACGAAGAAATAAAGCAGGCGAACATCACAAATCTGCCATTCAATAAAACACACACACACACACACACTCATGCAGCTAGAGCCAGACTGCGAGTAACAGAGCATTATGGGAGAGGCAACCAGTTGGATTAAGGAGGAGGCTGAGGCAGGAGGGGGAGGGATACCTTCCCTATTCCCATTCCAGTACTACACCGCCCACTATTCCACCAACACACCTGGTCTTTACTTCTCTCCTTTTCCGCTATCCCCCCCCCCCCTCCCCCACTCTCTAACCTCCAAACTGCACCTAGCTGCCTCACCCTCCATCATCCCTGCACGCTCCCAGCAGCATTTTACCATCGCTGACCCCAACTTGCTATCCCTCCCCCTCCCCATCCCAGCCTCCTCCTTGCCCCCATCCAGTTTCCTCTCCCATAATGCCCTGCTACTCACAGTCTGTCTCTAGCTGCCAGAGAGTGTGGTCATGTGTGTGTGAGTTGCATTTGTGTGAGGGTGTGCATGTGTGTATATTGTTTACTTTTGACAAAGGGCTTGTTGGCTGAAAGCTAACTTTCCAACAGCTTTTTTGTTGTGCCTTTCTGTGACTCAACATCTCTGCTACATAGTGAGTAGCAATTATCTTTTTCATTATGTAGTTACATTCATTCCTGGGTTTTTCATTGCTTCATTTAGTCTTTTTGTTGAGCCTATCTGCCACTCGGCATCTCCACTGTATGGTGAGTAGCAACTAACTCTATATGCTAAGTCAGACTGAGGATCTATTCACAAGATGGTTTTCCCAGGAAGAATCCTACCTATTGTTTAATAAAGGTCTGGTCTACATATCCTGACATTCAGTTCAGAATCATTCGTTCCAACAGTCTGTATAGTTAACACAGAAGTGAGACTAATTGGAAAGTCTTTCATCCTACCAGATGTGAAGACTTCAGGCAGACTATAAACTGAGTGAACCTATGTGATCATTCCATTTCATATCCCTACAAAGTGTTACATCCAGGTATTTGTATGAGTTGGCTCATTCCAACAGTGACTCATTGATATTATAGCCATGGGATACTATGTTTTTTTTTTTTTTTCATTTTGTCAAGTGCAAAATTTTATATTTCTGAACATTTAAAGCAAGTTTCCTATCTCTGTGCCATGTTGAAACTTTATCAAGATCTTACTGAATATTTATGCAGCTGCTCTCAGACAGTAGTTCATTATAGATAACTGTATCATCTGCAAGAAGCCTGAGTTTATTATTAATATTGTCTGAAAGGTCATTAATATACAACACAAACAGCAGGGGTCCCAAATACTTCCCTGTGGCACACCTGAAGTTACTTCTACATCAGACAATGACTCTCTCTCCACGATAACATGCTATTTCCTACCTACCAAAAAAGTCCTCAATCCACTCACAAATTTCACTAGATACTCCATATGTTCATATTTTTAACAATAAATGTAGGTGTAGTACAGAGTCAGATGCATTTTGGAAATCAAGAAACACTGCTTCCACCTGGTTGCCTTGATCCATAGCTTCCAGTATGTCATGTGAGAAAAGTGTGAGTTGGTTTTCACATGATTGATGTTCTTGAAAACCATGTTGGCTGGTAATGATGGGGTTATTCTGTCCATGATATCTCATTCTGTTTGACCTCAGAATATGTTCTAAAATTCTACAACAAATCAATGACAAGGATACTGGACAGTAATTTTGTGGGTAACTTCTACTATCCTTCTTGTGGACAGTTGTGACTTGTTCCTTTTTCCAAGAACTGAGTACAGTTTTTCGTTCAAGTGATCTACGATAAATTATAGTGAGAAGAGGGGCTAGCTCAGCTGCAAATTCAGTACAGAATCTGACAGGGAGTTTCAAGTTCCTCATTGAGATACAACATTGCTGATTTTTTAAAATCTAGTTTACTGTATATACACATCTTTCTGCTTGTTTTAGTTATCCTTTGTGCTTTGGTAATCATTAGGACACATTGCCTACTACCAATTCCAGTCAAAAAAAATTACTTTGTTATAGGTATAGCACCCCTAGATATTAGACAAAGAACAGCGGCCGAAGTTGAGAAGAAAAAATAGGAAAATTATTCTAGACATCCCATGTTTGGAAGCAAAGCATCGTGTCCTAGGCTGAAGCCTAAGAAAGACCTTTCTTTGAACAACTGAAGCAATCACATCATCACCTTCTATTTGCCAAGTAGAACTGTGGCATAAACAGGCAACTGCAAGAAAAATCCAAAACCTGAAAGAACTCACTGCTGGTTTCCAACTACCCTACCAGATGCGGAAGACGCTGAACAGACTACGAATGGGAGTGACATGGTGCAAACCAAACTTGAAGTGGTGAGATGCAATCTGCAAATGTGGAGAACTTCAGGGTGCTGAACAGCTCTTGGTTTGCCCGAAATTGCCTGAAGCCTGCATGCTGGAGGACCTGATTTCAACGAATGGTCCAGTTATCAAGACTCCCAAATTCTGGGCCTCAAAATCAATTTGACATGTAAACAGTTTTGTGCACATATAGTAGACGTGTTTTGAATTTGTAAGTAACTATACTGTGTGTCCTGGATATAATAATAATATTATTACTGGAACATACCAACACAAAATCTTGTAGATCCCAGGCCTTCTCAAACCCAAATCATGCTTCACTGAGAACAGTAGAGCTCTGGTCTTAGCTGGCAGATGGAACACACTTTAAATATCAAATTTCTATAAAATTCATCCTATTTTTAAGGTATGCTCTCTGCAAAAGGTAGGAATGCCATCGATAAGCTTGTATCTTCTGTTGGTTCCTGCAATGGTCTAATCTGTAGAGCACGGCAGATCTGATTCTCAGTATAACCATTCTGCTTGAACACAGCTTTTAGATGATCCAGTTCTTGTATCAAATTATCTTCATCTGAGATGATGTAACCTTTTTTTACCAATATATGTAGGACCCCATTGTGTTGGTATGGTGGATGGCAACTTGATGCATGAAGATATCAGTTCATATGCGATAAACACTATGTCCTAATGTCCCATCATTGCTCCTGTAAACCAACACAGCTAAAACAGAAGTTTTCCATCATTTTCTACTTCCATCATTAACTTAATATTGGGATGCAGCCAATTAAAATTATCTATGAAACAATCCAGAGTATCCCTCCCATAAGGCCATACCATAAACATATCGTAGACGTATCTCCAGAAACAAGTTGGTTTTAAGAATGCTATCTTCAGTGACATGTATTCAAAACTTCCATAAACAAATTGGCGACTATGGGGGATAATGGAGTCTCCATAACCATTCTGTCAGTTTGTTCAAATTGTTTGTCATTAAATAAAAAATACATCGATGCAACATATGGCAACAAAACTTAGTTGTTTCTTCGTCCAATTTTTCACCAATTAACTGCAAAGAATTGTCAAGAGGAACTCTGGTAAACAGAGACAAAATATTAAAACTAATGAGCAAATCCCTGATACTGAGACACAAAGACTTCAAACACTGAATAAAACCCAGAGAATTGGAAATATAGTGTTCACATTTTCCAACATGGGGACTGAGAATGGATGCTAAATACTTGGCTAAATTGTAAGTAGGAGCACCCAAATTGCTAACATTCATATGGACCATGATCATTACATGGAGCATCATTACTGCACACATTTATTTCAGCTAGAAAAATTTGCAGTGGCAGAAAATTGTTTTACTGATGGACAGAAAATGTTGTATGATGAGACAAAAGTGGTTGCCCCTGTGTCACAGTATTGGGACTGTGTAGTGAAAGAAGCCATTGAAATCCGGCTTTCTGGCAATATTATAAACAGAGATACGGGGTATCCTTTAAGTAAGATTTGGAACCCTATTCTGTTTGACATTAAGAAACAACGGTCCTCATTTTGGTCATCAAAAACTGTCAGTAGTATTTGATATTGATTTATCATTTCCATGAGCTTTCACTGCTGGTTCTCTGTTGTGACTGTTGCTAGAGGGCAGTTACGTTCACATACATGAGGTGTCTTTGACTTCAGTCCCAGCGAGTTAGTGGGATGACCTACTCATCTGAAGATGGTGGCCAGGTGGACTGCCAAAATATTGTGTCCAGATGATGATATCTTCTGGCTGGAGACCTGATATGAATACAACCAATTATTATGCTGGAAAAGTTTATGGAGCCACTGAAAACTTCTGTTTGCTAGATGAGAATCTATTATAAATCTGCATGACAAGTAGTAATATTCAAAACAAGCATCTGATGTTACAGATATAGATAAGAATATCAGCATGACCATGTAATTTTGTAAATCTTTAGCTATGAATGGAAGATAGACAGCAGCTGTTTAATATGGCTGCTGTAGCAGCAGCTTTTTTCAGTGTAGTGGTTTTTGTCGAATGTATTGGGTTATGTAGAGCAGGCATAATCACAAGCAGCATCAAGCAATATGGTAATAGGTTACTGTTAATACAGTGTACAGATAAAGTTTCTAAGCTCCAATGGAGTCTATTGAACACGATCATGAATGAATGAATTTCTAAGTGCAAAGCAGGCAGAACTTAGTTTTATTGTTAACTTATTCACCTGATGGAGCCATCTCAGTTGGTTATCATCTGGATACCCAGAAATTTCACACAAATCTTCAGAAAGTTTATCTTCAGTGGTTCTAGTACATGATAAGTTGTTTCTATTAGTCTGGAATTAAATGTTAATAGCTTTTGTATGGTAGTGATTTCAGTTATTTGTTGTAAAACAGGTGTAGGGTTACTCTTGCCTTCTGCTGGCTGTGTCTAGTGTGAATGTGGTTTGGCATTTTATCTGTATATTTTATTTGTCAGGAAAACAACATAGTTTCTGAGGAGTCTTCAGAAAAATCATTTACATAAAACTGGTTGTATGAACTTTGTACAACAGCTTGTCGACCTCTGTTCTCCAAATAGCATGAGAAATTCTTTGTACTACTTATTTATATATTTTATTCATTTATTTGGGGCCCATTTTATTACATTCTTGGTACCGTATATGTCAAAATGCAAGACAGTATAAAATTTTACACATTTGCATTCATGTGCAAAATAATATAAGTTGTGAAACAATACTAAATTAAAGAATAAACTCAGTATAAGCCACCTAGTAATTTTGGGTTGGGTTAAAGAGGTTATTGTGATACCAAGTTTGACAAGTATGTCAGAAATAGAAAATTTTACATATTTACATTCATGCACAAAATACAGAGATTTATGTTGTAAAACAATATGAGCCATCTGTTGCTTCTGGCCTGGGTTAGAGGGTTTGTTAGGAAACAAAGTTTGACAAGTATGTCCCAAAAAGCTACAGAATTTGACAGGATCTTCAACAGAAAGAAAAAGAAGGATGTGAGACACAGGCCCAGTTATTTCAAAGGATGCATTGATTCAGAATTTATAAGTAGATTTTTCTGCTGAAAGAAGCTGTACTCTGTCTTTTTTCTCTTATAAACGTGAAACTGATTCATATGACTAACAATTGAACCTGCATCTGTGTATCATGCCAACTACTTTTCTTCCCCCTTCTGATGCTATAGGTAGTTTCACTGTTTACACAATGTGGTTTAACATAATATTATTCTGATATTTTATATCAGAAACTTGCCTATATACATTTGTTTATAGGCCTAATTCTCGTAACGTTTTTCGAGAATCAAAGTTAAAGTATCTCGTTTAATTGTCCTTTTTTTCATTCCATCGAGTGAAATATATAATAAATAGCGTATACCTTCGTTGTTTTAATACAGATCTCAGAAAAACAGCGGAATTTTAAATCAGAAACTTGCTTATATACATTTGTGAATAGGCTTAATTCTTGTAACGTCTTTTTTGATTTTCGGTAATTTAATTGATTTATTCTAGCTAAAGTATTATTTTTGCCATGTGTGAGAAGTGCCTGACTTGCCGTAGAATTGTTAGTTCTGGGGTTTGGTGTGATGGATGCAGTAGTTTTTTTCACTGGGGGGACTGCAGTGGCGTGGGTGTTGGGAAAGTGGATCAGGCTCATCAGTGGTTATGTAGGATTTGCAGCAGAGATAGGAAGATAGTGGAACAGGAGGGGAAAATTGCTGCCCTTCAGGCTGAGCTAGATCAGGCTAGGGAAGATCTGGACAGGTTAAGGAGGGAGAAGGGCAAAGAGAGGTGGGAAGTGGCAACAGGTAGCAGAAGGAACAGGCCTAGAACTAAGTCTGACAGTTTTGTGGTGAATGTCAAAAATAAGTTTGACCTGTTGCTTCAGTTAGAAACTGATGAGCCTCAAGCAGAGGTTGGTGTAGACAGGAAACAACAAACTTTCAATAGGAAATTGAAAAAGAATGTAGGAAAGTCATCGAAAAGGAAGAAAGTTTTGTTGTTAGGCAGTTCTCATGCCAGAGGTGTAGGCCAACTTCTGCAGGAGGAATTAGGACCAGAATACCAGGTCACAAATTTTTTCAAACCAAGTGCTAGTCTGGATCAGGTGACAGAGGATTTAGGTTCACTCTGTAAAGGATTTACCAGGGAAGACACCGTGGTTATTGTGGGAGGGCCAGGGAACAGCATCGACAGAGATCCTGGGTACAGTATAGAGTGTGACCTGGTAAAGATTGCGTCGGCATCGAGACACACCAATGTTGAATTTGTATCTGTCCCGAGACGCCATGACCGGCCTCATTTGGACTCTTCTGTTGGGAGAGTTAATTTGGAGTTGGAACGGCTGCTTGGGTCAGGTGCGGGGGCTCATATTGGTGTGGTTCCTGTTGATTATCTCAGTAGGTGGGACTATACCAGGCACGGCCTACATCTCAACAGGAAAGGGAAGGGGAAACTGGCTGGGGTAATAGCAGGAAATTTAAGGGGGGGAGGCACTGCCATGAATGGTAAAATACCAGTGGTTACAGGTGTTGGAGCAGCACCTTTTTTAGGATAGGTAAGACAGAAAGATGTCAAGTTCTACGAGAGGTCAGGATTGAAACAAATCTTCAGTTTAGGAAAGAAATTAAACAGCACAATTCTAGCACATTAGATCACCAATCACAGCTACCAATTATAAATTTTCACCAATCACCAGAAATTTTATCTCCACCAAGTTGTATCTCAGTCCTAGGTAATTGCATTGATGAATTAAAGTCACCCAACCCAGTTGACATAATCTGCCTCTCTGAACACCATGTGACCACTGGTATAGGAACTAGGCCTAAGCACAATGAGAAACTCAGACAGGAGAGTACTGCAAATGTTAGAATAAGGAAAGGTTCTCATAAAAGTATAATTAAAAATAATGTAAGTATATTTCATCAAAATATTGGGAGTTTAAAGAATAAAGTAGATGAGCTTCTGGTTTGTTTAGAAGATTTAGAAGCTGAGAATGAAATAGATATACTATGCCTGTCTGAGCATCACATTGTTACTGATATGAATAAGGTAAATGTAAGTGGTTATAAGCTCTCTGCACATGTAATGAGAGAAAATATGGAGAAAGGAGGAGTTGCCATATATGTCAAAAGTAATCATTGTGCAAAAAGTATAGAAACAAAAAAGTTTTGTGTAGAGAAACATATAGAAGCATGTGCCTGTGAGCTTAAATTAAATAAAGGCACATTTATAATTGTAACTGTATATAGGTCCCCATCAGGAAATTTTCATCTATTTCTGAAAAATTTGGACTCCTTGTTGTGCTATCTGTCAGACAGGGGGAAGCAAATTATTATTTGTGGGGACTTCAATGTAGATTCTCTGAAAGAGGGTAATAGGAAAAATGACCTTGAAGTATTACTCGGTTCTTTCAATTTGACACCCGTTATTAATTTTCCTACTCGGGTGGTAAAGGATAGCAGCTCACTGATAGATAACTTCTTTGTAGACCAAGATAAGTTTAACCAGATAAATGATCAGCCTGTTGAGAATGGTCTTTCTGATCATGGTGCACAGCTAGTTACAATATATGACATAGCTCCATTCAGCAATACTAAACAGTCCTCCAAAGTAGTACGTTCAGTCAACGATTTAACAATTGCAAATTTCAGGGAAAGCCTACAGCAGTTAGACTGGGATGAGGTGTACCGTGAACCTGATGCCAATTTAAAATATAATTTATTTCATGACATTTTTGTAAATGCATTTGAAAACTGCTTCCCCAAGAAAATAGTTAAATATACTTGTAAGAAACCTTGTAACAAACCATGGCTTACTAAGGGTATAAAAATATCTTGTAACCGGAAAAGGGAAATGTATCTGACAGCAAGAAAGAGTAGTGACCCAGAAACTATCAAAAATTATAAAAACTACTGTGTTATATTAAGAAAAGTTATTAAAAAATCCAGGAGTATGTGTATCATGTCTGAAATCAGCAACTTTGATAATAAAATTAAAACAATTTGGAATATTATTAAAAGAGAAACAGGTCAACCAAAAGCAGAGGAAGACAGTATTACCATCAAATTGAATGAAAGCTTTACGAACAAAAAGTCAGAAGTTGAAAATATTTTTAATAATCATTTTCTAAATGTTGTGGATATAGTAGGATCCAGGTGTTCATTAGAAGATGCTAGGCTGTTAATGGAAGAGGCCATACCTATGCAATTTGATACAATTGAAATCTCACCCACTTCTCCCTCTGAAATTAAGAAAATAATAAACTTGCTTAAAAGCAAAAACTCACATGGAATTGATGGCATTTCCAGCAAAATACTAAAAGCTTGTTCTCAACAGATAAGTAAGATTCTCAGCCACCTGTGTAATAGCTCTCTGGAACAGGGCATTTTCCCTGATAGACTGAAATATGCTATTGTTATACATTTGCATAAAAAGGGGGATAGATCTGATGTCAACAATTACCGTCCAATCTCCCTTCTAACAGCCTTATCCAAAATTTTTGAGAAAGTAATGTATTCAAGAGTAGCTTCACATATCTGTAAAAATGAAGTACTAACAAAATGTCAGTTTGGTTTCCAGAAAGGTTTTTCAACAGAAAATGCCATATATGCTTTCACCAGTCAAATTTTGAATGATCTGAATAACCGAAAACCACCCATTGGGATTTTTTGTGATCTCTCAAAGGCTTTTGATTGTGTAAATCATGAAATTCTGCTAGACAAGCTCAAGTATTGTGGCATGAGTGGGACAGTGCACAAATGGTTTAATTCGTACCTAACTGGAAGAGTGCAGAAAGTTGAAATAAGTAGTTCTCGTAACATGCAAAGATCAGCACATTCCTCAAACTGGGGAACTATCAAGAATGGGGTTCCACAAGGGTCAGTCTTGGGTCCTTTGTTGTTCTTATTATATATTAATGACTTGCCATTCTATATTCATGAAGAGGCAAAGTTAGTTCTCTTTGCTGATGATACAAGTATAGTAATCACACCTGAGAAACAAGAATTATCTGATGAAATTGTCAATACTGTCTTTCAGAAAATTACTAAGTGGTTCCTTGTAAACGGACTCTCACTGAATTTTGATAAGACACAGTACATACAGTTCCGTACAGTGAATGGTATGACGCCATTAATAAATATAGACCTTAATCAGAAGCATATAGTTAAGGTAGAATGTTCCAAATTTTTAGGTATGTCCATTGATGAGAGATTAAATTGGAAGAAACACATTGATGATCTGCTGAAACGTTTGAGTTCAGCTACTTATGCAGTAAGGGTCATTGCAAATTTTGGTGATAAACATCTTAGTAAATTAGCTTACTACGCCTATTTTCACTCATTGCTTTCATATGGCATCATATTTTGGGGTAATTCATCACTGAGGAATAAAGTATTTATTGCACAAAAGCGTGTAATCAGAATAATAGCTGGAGTCCACCCAAGATCATCCTGCAGACATTTATTTAAGGATCTAGGGATATTCACAGTAGCTTCTCAGTATATATACTCTCTTATGAAATTTGTTATTAACAACCAAACCCAATTCAAAACTAATAGCAGTTTGCATAACTACAATACTAGGAGAAAGGACGATCTTCACTATTCAAGATTAAATCTAACTTTGGCACAGAAAGGGGTTAATTATACTGGCACTAAAGTCTTTGGTCACTTACCAAATAGTATCAAAAGTCTGACAGATAACCAACAAGTATTTAAGAAGAAATTAAAAGAATTTCTGAATGACAACTCCTTCTACTCCATAGAGGAAATTTTAGATATAAATTAAGAAAAAAAAATTATTAAAAAATAAAAAAAATAAAAATAAAAATAAAAAATAAAGAAAAATAAAAAAACACACAAAAAATAAAGTTGTTATATTAACTTAAGTATGTTGTTAAATTAACCTAATTACGGTATGTCATGTATTGGAAAATTCGACTCGTTCCACATCATTACGAAATATCGTATTCATGATCCATGGAACTAGTATTAATCTAATCTAATCTAATCTAATCTGATGTGTAGCTTTACAATGATTTTCAAACAATGGAAAATCCAGGATGGAATGTAACAATATTAGAGAAGGAAAATTGCTACTTACCGGATAGCAGAGACGCTGAGTCGCGATAGGCACAACAAAAAGATTCACATAATTATAGCTTTCATCCGTTAAGACCTTTGTCAGCAATAGACACACATACATACAAGCACACAAACACTCACGCAAATGCAACTTGCACACGCCTGCAGTCTCAGACAACTGAAACCACACTGTGAGTAGCAGAACCCAGTACATGATGAGAGTGGCGACTGGGTGGAGGTAAGGAGGAGGCTGGGGCGGGGAGGGGGAGGGATAGTATGGTGGGAGTGATGGACAGAGAAGAGTGCTGCAGTTTAGATGGAGGGTAGGAGAGAAGGTGGGGAAGGGGCTGGGAGGTAAGTAATGGAAAGGAGAGAAATAAATAGAAATCAATACCCCCCTTAATGGCCGAAATCTATAATTGTGTGAATATTTTTGTTTTGCCTATTGTGAATCAGCATCTCCGCTTTACAATGATGGTGAAATATAAACAGTATAATGATTTAATATTTAGTAAATACTATCTGTTGTGCAGATATGTTATGTATGTCTCATGGGGCTAGTCATCCTGAGGAATGACAGTTGTCTTTGAGATGGGATGGTGATCGCATTAACTTTACAAGTGTAAGAACCTTTTCGGGCTTTTGAACACTTCAGGAATCATCACCCTGGGTCAGAGAAGTGCATTGGCCCTGGAACAGGAGCCACAGATGAGAATGTGGAAAGCTATTGAAACAAACAAATGCCCATATTTAAAATGTATTCTTTCTCCTGGTATGTGTTGAACTGTCAAGTTGACATTTTGTATATGTGATGTTCCTGTGTTGAGAAAATTTTATTCAGAAGAGTTTACAATATCGTTTTTGAGGAGAGTGTCATTGCTGAAGTTCTTCATATTATTTATAAGAATTTAATGTTACATCTACATCTGCATTTACACCTACATCTATACTCTGCAAACCACCATGAGATGCATGGCAGAGGGTATGTCCCATTGTACCAGTTATTATGATTTCTTCCTGTTCCATTCACATATGGAGCATGAGAAAAATAATTTGACTGCTTCTGGGTGTTAGTAATTATTTTTATCTTATCCTCATGATCCCTGTGTGAGAGATACATAGTGGGTTGTATCCCTAGGGCCTAGAGAAATCATTTAAAGCTGGTTCTTGAAACTTTGTTAATAGACTTTCTCAAGATAGTTTACATCTGTCTTCAATAGTCTGCCATTTCAGGTCCTTCAGTATCTTTGTAACACTCTCCCATCAATTAAACAAACCTATGACAACTTGTGCTGCCCTTCTCTGTATACTTTCAATATCCCCTGCTAGGCCTCTCTGGTACAGGTCCCACACACTTCAGCAAAGTTCTAGGATGGGTCACACAAGTGGTTTGTCAGCAATCTCTTTTGTAGAATGATTTCACTTCCCCAGTGTTCTACAAATAAACCAAACCCTACATCCTGCTTTATCCACAACTGAACCTATGTGATCATTCCACTTCATATCTCTACAAAGTGTTACACCCAGGTATTTGTACGAGTTGGACAATTCTAACAGCAACTTATTGATGTTATAATCATAGGATACATTTCTGAACATTTAGAGCAAGTTGAAACCTTATCAAGATTTGATTTATTTATTTATTCATCCGTGGAACAATAAATATTTTATGGATGTCGTCAGTTTACAACACATGAGCACACATTTACATTTACAATGAAACAGGTTTCTCATATTTTGTGTAGTTTTTATAACTAGTCATACACACATTTATAATTACATAATATTTTGGTGATAATGTCATATGTTGCTAATAATCTACATCTACGTTAAATATTCTTTTACAGTATAACAACTTTTACGTACTAAGAAGGTTTTAAGCTTTTGACTTTAAGTGAGGGGCTCATTTATTTCTTTAATTTCCTGTGGTAATTTGTTATACAGTTTTATCCCATTATAAAATATACTTTATTGCGTCTTTGCCTTGTTCTTTCTATCTAGATGGAGGTGGCGACAAGCTCTTGTTTCATGGTCATGTATTAGGCTGTTTGTGTTGTACATGTTGAGATTTTTCTTAATGAACATTATGTTCTGAAAGATATACTCACAAGAAACAGTTAGAATTCCTAGCTTTCTAAATAATTCTAGACAGTGGGCCCTGTTGTTGCTGTTTGTTATTATCCTTATGGCTCTTTTTTGTACTTTGAACACAGTGTGTATGTTACTGGCACTTGTTCCCCAAACATGATTCCATAGCTGAGGACTGAGTGTAGATATCCGTAATATGTTATTTTAAGACAGGTATTATTGCATACCGGTGCAAGGATTCTAACAGCATAGATGCTGTGGATAATTTCTTTGCCAAAATGTTGACATGGTTTGTCCATTTCAATTGGCTGTCTACATTCATCCCTAAAAATTTGGTACTTGTTGCACATTCTAATTCATTATTATTAACTTTTATTCTAGTGGCAATGTGTTTTTCATTCAATTGGAAGTTAATATAGTTAGTTTTCATTACATTTAGGGTTACTTTATTTTTAATGACCAGTTGTGGACATCATTGAGAGCCTCGTTTGCTCTTTCTGACAGTTGTGTTGGATTTTCACCTGTTATTACTATGTTGCTGTCATGGGCAAAAAGTATTTTTTCTCCATGTCTGATACTTTGTGGGAAGTCGTTAATGTATATAAGAAACAATATTGGGCCTAATACACTTCCCTGTGGGACGCCTATATTCACATTTTCTGGGTCAGACAGGTGTTTTACAAGGGAGTTGTTTGAAACTTATGATATCTCAACTCGTTGAACTCTGTGTTCCAAGTATGATTTGAACCACTTCTTTGTCACACCTCTTATTCCTATTTGCCCTAATTTATGAAGTAAGATTTTATGGTCAGCTGTATCAAAGGCCTTGGACAAGTCTAAAAAGATACCACTTACATTGTCATCTGTGTCCAGTGCTTCTAAAATTACTTTAGTGAACTGTGCTATTGCAGATTGTGTGCCTTTCCTGGGCCTAAAACCAAATTGGTCATTGGAAAGAAGGTTATATTTATTCAGGTAATTTAGCAGTCTCTTTTTGACTAGTATTTCTATTATTTTAGAAATGATAGACAGTATAGAAATCGGCCTGTAGTTCTCTACATTTTCCACATCTCCGTTTTTAAGGATATGTATAACTTTTGCTTGTTTTAGGTACTCTGGAAAGTATCCAGATTCGAAAGATTCATTAATTATGTCTGTTAATGGGCCCTTTATGGAGTCTATACATTCTTTAATTACGCAGACTGGGATTTCATCAAATCCTACTTAAGTTTTACTTTTTAGTTGGTGTACTACTAGTGCCACTTCCCTTTCTGTAGTTGGCAAGAGCACCATTGAGTTTGTTTGCTGGTTCTGAGTAGGTAAATCATACATATCTGGAAATTTCTGCTGTAATTTTTTTGCAATACTACTGAAATATGAGTTTACAAAATCAGCTAATTTTTTAGGGTTACCTACTGGTACATCTTTGTTTTTAATATGTGAATTGAGGTCCTTTTTAGCAGAGTTAGATGTTTCCTGTTTGGCGATGTTCCAGGGTGCTTTGCTCTTGTTTTCAGCTTCAAGTAATATTTTGTTGTTTGAAAGTTTTTTTTTTGCAGCTAGCAACACCTTTCAGTATATTTTCCTGTACTTTTTGTAGAATTGCAAAACTTCTGGGTTAGATTTATTATTTTTTATGGAGTTGAAATATCTAAGAGTTTCTGAGGATTTTTTGATACCTGTAGTCACCCATTGATTTCTCTTTGTAGTTTTAATTTGATAAAGAGTTTTGGGAAACCTCTTCAAATCTGAGTTTAAAATTGACATGAACTTCATAAACTTCTGATTTGCATTGGTTTCTGTATGGTCTTCCATCCAATCTTCATATTCTAGCTGGGATTTAAACTCATACAGGGCTGATTTGGAAAACATTCTTTTGTATGTACACAGTTTAGGAGGAGTTTCTACGTGAATGTTAGTTTTTAAGATCTGGCAGAGGTGGTCTGATAGGCCCAGGTTTTGGACAATAATTATGACATTTTTTACTAACAATATCTGTAGCTACATGATCTATAGATGAGGAAGATTCTTTCGTTATAGTTGGACAATTAACAAGGGAGGATATTCCATAACAGCTTAGAATATTTACATATATGTTGCTAGCCTTATCAGGCTTCATCATATTAATGTTTAAGTCACCACAGATAATTACATTTGCTTTTGGTCCAGAAACATTGTCAAAGCTTTGATTTAGTTTTGAGAAGAATATATCAATGTCTCCACTGGGAGAGCGGTACACACAAAATATAACTAATTTTTTTGCTGTGCCAGGTCCTATTATTTCAATAGCGGAAAGTTCAAAATGTTTGTCCTCACCTAGATCTAAAAGATCATATCTTACTTTAAATGACATACTGTTTTTTACATAGATACGTGAACTTCCACCATTCATTGAGATTCTGCTATAGTAACATGCAAGGTCATATGAGGCTAATGCAATGTGTTCAATTTCCTTCCCTTTGCACCAGTGTTCAGTGATACACAAAATTTGGCTATCAAAATTCTCCAATTCTACTTCTAGCTGTTGTGCTTTGTTCTTTATGGCTTGAATGTTTTGGTGAAACACTGTTAGGCATTTGTTTTCACTTATCTTGGTGGCACCCTTCCCTTTAGACCTGATGCTAAAAACTCCTTCAGATGAGCTGGTGGAATGGTTATTCTTCTGTTGATGACAATGGAGGTGAGTCTGTTGCCAGATAGACTTGGAAGTTGGTGTATCTGAAGGTATCTGCCTTATATTAGTCTTGTAACTGAGGCTGGGTACCAAAAATCCTGCAGGGTTGTAAGTTTCCTGGTTCTTGTGCTTCTTCTGTTTGCTTCTGTTACTGCTGATGATGGTGAAGCTGGTGAAAAGTCTTTCACTGTTGAAGACTGAGGAGGGGCCAATACTGATGAAAGATCGTTGGCTGCTGGCACATCATTGTTAATGATGCAGTTGCGTAGTATGTAGCTGCTTCTGCTGAAGCTGCTTTGGAAACTTCTGTCCTAGTTGAATCATTATGCTGCTTGGCTCACTATATATAACTGCATCATCTGCAAAAAGCTTGAGTTTACTATTAATATTGTCTGAAAGGTCATTAATACACAACATGAACAGCAAAGGTCCCAACACACTTCCCTGATGCACATCTGAAGTTACTTCTACATCAGACAATGACACTGCGTCCAAGATAACATTCTGTGTCCTCCTACCAAATAGTCCTCAAACCACTCAGAAATTTCACATGATATCCCATATGATTGTATTTTTGACAGTAAGTGTAGGTGTGGTACTGAGTCAAATGCTTTTAAAAAATCATGAAATACTGCATTACCTGATGTCTTGATGTAAACCTTTCAGTATCTCATGCGAAAAAAGTATGAGTTGCATTCCACATGATTGAATTTTTTTTAAAACCATGTTTGTTGGCATTGAGGAGGACATACTGTTCAAGATAACTCATTCTGTTTGACCTCAGAATATGTTCTAAGATTCTACAACAAATTGATGTTAAGGATATTCTATGGTAGTTTTGTGGTTCCCTTCTACTATCCTTCCTATAGATGGGTGTGACTTGTGCCTTTTTCCAAGAAGTGGGCGTGGGTTTTTGTTTGAGGAACCTATGATAGATTCAGTGTAGAATCTGACAGGGATTCCATTAGGGCCTGGAGCTTTGTTCAGTTTTAATGATTTCAGCTGTTTCTCAACACCACTGACACTAATACTCATTTCATTCACCTTTTCAGTGGTACAAGGATTACATTGAAGAATCTGACTTCCAGTATTATTCCAAACAGCAAACAGAAATAAGTCCAACAGATTTGCACAATCATGCTGAAAAATGTCAATGAATTATAGTCACTGCACATCATTCCCCAAAAAAGCAGTATATTCAAAGCAAAGAACATAATGGGGACACTGCATTCTGGTGATGGAGAATAATTAATGCTGGAAGAAAAAATAATGAAAATTTTCAGAAATTGAAACTGATTAAGAAGAACTGTGAATATTGAACAAACATATCTTGGGAATTTATCATTGTTGTTATTCACAACCAAGTAAACAACATAGTATTAAGAAATTTTTAGATAAATACATACATTGAAAGTCAAGCATGAAAGAAGAAATAGTTTTGCTGATAAAAAAACACTCAAAGTTATTGGCAAAAGATACATTCCAGAAGTTTTGTCCCTGGGTCAGAAGACGTGGCCTGGCCGACAGTGACTAAGGGCGACAACTGTGTTCATCCCTAGAAATGATGCAGCAGCTAGCAGTATCAACAGAAGGCGCTCACCGTATCGCAACAGCCCAATCTCACCGAGATCTAAAGCAGTTAAATGTAAACCTAATAGCTCAAGGCATTGAGCTGAATATGGAAATAGATGCCCAATGTGTTGCAACAAATGTCAAGTTAGATATGGCTAATACCAAAATAGATCAACACATTACAGACTCATGTCAAGAAAAACAAGGAATGAATAATCAAACAACATTAACTAAAGGAAACACTTGTTTCACTAACTTTATTATTATTTTCACGTAGAAGAAGGTGTAATTAGATGAATGACGAACACTAACTTCACTTAACGAAGGTTTATTCAGCACTTGCACATACAAGAGCACAGAGCGAACTGCCTCCGGCCAGAACACATACACAGGGCCGGCCTTAGCCATCCAGGTGCCCCGGGCGAGTCGTCCAGTTGGCGCCCTTTATTGTATAAATAGCGAACCTGGCAGTGCTTTGCAACATGGTATTTGACTGTTTTCTAGAAAGTGGTTAATGGCGTCATCTTATGATCATAACATGGTTTTTTCCATCGTAAATTTGAGTATTTTATTTTTTTAAATGGAAATGAAATCCAAATAATCTGAAAGCCCGCTAAGACGCTCCATGTGAGTCTTGTGTAGCCTGTGACGTCAGTCCAGCATGCTGCTGTCGCTGCCGTAACAGTCAGTATAGCAGTGATATATTGTTTGGGCATTCACGTTTTGGGAAATTGTCTAAAAATATTGCGTAGTACTGCACTGTACATCTACAACAACTCCAGACAATTGTTTTTGCGTGTTCCAAACAAAGAAAAGATGCGTAAAATGTGGTTGAAACAGGCTCGTATATCCCAAATATTTCTTGCTCTTTGTGAAAGTTTCTAAGTTCTTATCAAGGTCACGCGCAAGTCCGCGACTATAAAAGCGAGCGCTGCTGCACAGGAAACTGCATTGAACGCTGCCAAGATGCAGTATTACAGAAGATATCGTCGACGTTCAAAACATACAATATATAAAACAATTGAAGACGTTGAAATGACAACTTCTGCTGCAGACAAGAAAAAGAATACTATAAAATCTGTCGCCGCACATTCTCTTCTCGATGGCCCAGCTGTCTTCTGTGGATGCAGACTAAACTTCAGCATTGACATCAATGATTCGTTCACACATGGCAATCATTGATGTCAATTAATGGCGCGCATTCGTGAGATTAGCGACGTATGTTGAATGAGACTGAATAATATTTTAGTTTCGCGAAATGGGTGACTGTAAATTGTAATTTTTTTTTTACATGCGTTTAGTACGTGGCGCCCCTTGGGCCCCGGCGCCCTGGGCGAACGCCCGAGTCGCCCCACCCTAAAGCCGGCGCTGCACATACAGTATATGTACAGCTACAGAACATTCCAGTACAATGATTCTTGACGTTTGTGGATACTTCTTGAATGCACTCAAACCAGGGGTGTACCTAGGGGTTGGCAGGAGTGGCCCCCGCCAGGGGAGCAAGAACAAGGGGAGCGCAAATTCCAAAGGCCGCCGACGATGACGTGACAGAGCGCTGCGCCGCCCTCTGAAAAAGTAACGCAGCGCCACGGCCAGTCTAGTACGAGAAATTGTGGAAAAATTTGCTACAGAACGGAAAAGAGATAGTAAAGGAAGACGCTCTGATTTCTTCGCTTTACTGGGAGGCACTTTCCTCAGACTATGGCGTAGATGTGCAGTCTGCTCGAAACAGAATGTGCGCCGCGGCCGTATTATCTTTTTAGATAAACTTTTGAAAAGTACTACTACTACTACTACTACTACTACAACTAATTTATTCATGATTTTTTGGCAGTGCTCAGCTAATATATATTACTCAAGCTGAAACTACTACTACTTCTACTAATTTCTTCATGATTATTTGGCAGTGCTCAGCTAATATATATTACTCAAGCTGAACCTCCTTACTCCATGAACTTTTTTTATCAGAGCACGAGAGCAATTAACCTTGCAAACCAGTTTTGACATTTTCATCTTCCTGCAAACGCATGAAGTGCGATTGTGGTCAGACCCAGTTGACATATTTCTTGTTTAATTGGGCAAGTAAACGTATACTCTATATTCACGGAAAGTAAATATTATTTTTAGTTGTATTAGCTTATGGCAACAGTTGCGAAATATTACCTTAAAAAGTACCCAGAAAGTCATATTAGACCTATTTAATAACAATTATCACATACACCTATAAACAAGATTCGTTGTTAATTATTACTGGTCTCATTTATTTTGCTATGGCAATTGCCATATCAAATCTTTTTACCTTATTCTTTTTATCTGCGCTGAGTCGACAATTTATTAGCAGATTTGAGGTTTTGAAGGAACATAGATCCTTTTGGCTTATTGTACTCTCGCCAGGTCAGGACAATTACGACTTGCCCAAACGTTTGGGGGTGAGGATTTTGAAGCATGAGGCCTTACGAGAGCGACGTAGAACAAGTCATGCTGAACGCACCATGTACACTTCCGGCATTACCTGGTTATCATATTGAGAAATACCAGGTGATCAAAAAGTCAGTATAAATTTGAAAACTGAATAAATCACGGAATAATGTAGATAGAGAGGTACAAATTGACACACATGCTTGGAATGGCAGGGGGTTTTATTAGAACCAAAAAAAATACAAAAGTTCAAAAAATGCCCGACAGATGGCGCTTCATCTGATCATCTGATCAAAGTAGCAATAATTAGCATAACAAAGTAAGACAAAGCAAAGATGATGTTCTTTACAGGAAATGGTCAATATGTCCACCATCATTTCTCAACAATAGCTGTAGTCGAGGAATAATGTTGTGAACAGCGCTGTAAAGCACGTCCGGAGTTATGGTGAGGTATTGGCGTCGGATGTTGGCTTTCAGCATCCCTAGAGATGTCGGTCGATCACGATACACTTGTGACTTCGGGTAACCCCAAAGCCAATAATCGCACAGACTGAGGTCTGGGGACCTGGGAGGCCAAGCGTGACGAAAGTGGCGGCTGAGCACACGATCATCACCAAACGACGCGCGCAAGAGATCTTTCACGCGTCTAGCAATATGGGATGGAGCGCCATCCTGCATAAACATCGTACGTTCCAGCAGGTGTTTATCAGCCCGGCTGGGGATGATGCAGGCGATTCTGTAACATATTGGCGTACCTCTCACCCGTCACGGTAGCAGTTACAAAACCAGAATCACGCATTTCCTCGAAGAAAAAAGGCCCGATAACGGTAGATGTGGTAAATACAACCCACACCGTGACTTTCTCGTCGTGCAATGGAGTTTCCACGACAGTTCTAGGATTTTCGGTAGCCCAAATTCTGCAGTTGTGGGCGCTGACAGACCCTCGGAGCGTGAAATGAGCTTCGTCGGTCCACAACACGTTACTCAACCAATCGTCATTTTCCGCCATCTTTTGAAACGCCCACACCGCAAATGCCCTCCGCTTCACTAAATCGCCAGGTAACAGTTCATGATGCCGATGGATTTTGTACGGATAGCACCGGAGGGTACGCCTCAGTGCCAACCAAACCGTAGTGTATGGAATGCCGGTGCGACGTGCGACTGCACGAGCGCTGACTTGCCCGTGCATAGACGAACCCACTACGGTCTCCATTTCTTCCTGAACTGTCTCAGCAGCATTACGCCTTGTGCTCAGTCGGCCACTACGGGGTCTATCGTCTAAACAATCCGTGGCTTCGAACTTCGAGATCATTCTCGCCATAGCTGCATTTGTCAACAGACCTTTACCCGTTCGAATCCCCTTCCTACGGTGATAGGATCGTAACGCTGAACTAGCACATTCCCCATTATGATAATACAGCTTCACTAAAAGCGCCTTATCAGTTAACATCAACATGCTGCGACTGCTGGCACATCTGATTCTCTCTCTCTCTCTCAGTACAGCTCCTTCTATACACGATTGTCATGCACAGTCTCTGACGTTTTACTGCCCAGCGCCACCTGTCGGACATTTTATGCACTTCGTTTTTTTTTTTTTTTTTTGTTCTAATAAAACCCCATGTCATTCCAAGCATGTGTGCCAATTTTTACCTCTCGATCTACATTATTCCGTGGTTTATTAAGTTTTCAAATTTATACTGACTTTTTGATCACCCGGTAATTTAGCACTTAAAAGTTCATTGGGAGTGACGACTCGCCTACCTCCCCATCCTGGTCGGCTTTCCATCAGGTTTCAAAATCGATCCACCTTCGTAGTGGAAGGTGTTTGTGTTAGCTGGCGGCCGGCCTTTGGTGGCCGAGCGGTTCTAGGCGCGTCAGTCTGGAACCGCGCGACCGATACGGTCGCTGGTTCGAATGCTGCCTAGGGCATGGATGTGTGTGATGTCCTTAGGTTAGTTAGATTTAAGTTGTTCTAAGTTCTAGGGGACTGATGACCCCAGATGTTAAGTCCCATAGTGCTCAGAGCCATTTGAACCATTTTTTGTTAGCTTGCGAGCGGAAGTAACCCAGACCGGACACGCATCCCCGTGTTGTCTGTCGCCAATTCGCAGAAGGACCTCGGTGCCGACACTAATCCTGTCGACCGTGAGGCTGACTGCCCCCCCCCCCCCTCCCCCCCTCAAAGGCTCGCTGAAGTTGCATTCACAGTTGCACAGCCCTGCAACAGTTACCAGTTCATCTGTGGCTGCGTAGCAAGAGGAAACGCTCGGTCGTACATCAAGGAAGGTGAGTAATGTGTTCTGTAATAGCAATATGTTTCCTGTGCTCATGCTCATGGTTCATAAGAAGCTACGATTCATTCATGTTTGAATGAAACTCTATTTTGTTTTATCAGGCAGTTAAACATTTTCCCCGTTTTTCTCGCAGTAGAATCGCACTATTTATGATTTGACGCTTCTTACGTATATCTGCTTAATTTATGGACTGGTTTTTTTCCGCAGTCAATTTTTCGATTTGAAATTCGTAGCAGCAAGTAAAACTATATTACAACAATATATACATATCAAAATTTGTGGAAAGGTGTTGCCAAAAGCGTCCATAGGGAAGGTACTAAAATTATCAGTCTTGTTGTTAACGAGTACATAAAAAACCAAAGTTTAACTTTTGATTATTCAAAATAATATGAACTCGTTCATCTACAATGCCAGTCGTACAATTTTTCTTTCTCACAACTACATTTCATTTACTAATATTAATAAATATGAACATATTCGTGTTTGATAATTGTAGCACCTTTATTGTTCATTTCAGTAACATTTGATATGCTGTCTAAGGGGATTTGGCTGTTTGCCATATTGTTTATAACAGACGTACCAGTTAAAATTACACATAAGATTTAAAAGTAGGTATCGAAGATGAAATCAGTTGTTTTATCCTAAATGTCATCACATTTGATAAATATCAAAGTGACGCTAATTTCATTATAATCTCAGATAATGTTTTTGATAAAAGCCTTCGACCATAAATATAATAGACTGGCCCTGACGTCATTTTCGTGGCTCCAACATCTCTGGGCTGAAGTCACGTGAATGTTGGCAAAACATGGTTGTTTCGTGTTGCGCTTATGGCTGCACTCAGCGTTTTGTCGGGGGAAATGGCACTACATTTCACGTGTAAGTGTTTCTATGATAGTGCAGATCCATTTATTGAAATCTGCTGAAGTGACTTTTATATGTTTTTTACGCTTGAAATAGAGTATCACATAAATTGAAGTGTTGAAAGTGATGCCTGTAAAGTCAGACTCATATTACATTTTGGAAAGTATCTGTGATAATTCGGTTACAGAAGTAAGTATAATTGTTTCTCGTTCCTACTCATAGTTCCCTAAGGATGAAAACCGAAGGCAGCTTTGGATACAGGCCCTGAAACGGAAAAACTTTAAGCCATCTGCACATACGCGCCTTTGCTCGAAGCAAAGGTTAGTTATTATTTACAATGTATATTTATAATTTATATTTACAGTTTCTGTCATTTTTGAACCTAGGATCCAAAATTATTTTCTGAAACTTCAAAGTCTCACCTTTCATCTAAAATATCATTTTTTTTAAAACTGATAGTTTAAACGTTTGTAAAAATAGTGGGAACTGAACCTTTGAAGTGCACCTAAAATTGATACTCTAAAATCGACCTGCTCCTAAAGTCGACAATTTTGGCACCTATAGTAGACATAATTCCCATATCCCAATTTCTTTTATAAGTGACTAGAGCTCATAACGAGGCCAATCCAATGTTTAAAGTTTCGACACGAGCCCACTCTTACTGTTTAAAAGAATGTTAACGACATTTTACTTTAATTGATAGTTTACAGTAATTTCGTCCCGCTGCCCACCAGTGTGGCGTTCGCTGTATTTGTTAGATTTTATAAATGGTACTGTGAACAAATCCAGGTCAACTGTAGTTCTGGCATAATTTTTCGCAAATTAAAAAGAAATTTTCTTTGGAAGCGTTTGGCAGTCAACTGAGAAATGTGGGGAAAATACGATACAAACATAGGATGGCAGACCGCTGATTTGAAATCCCGCCACGTTTTGCCAACAGTCACGTGGTTTATGTTGGAGCCACACCAGCCCTATAGCTTCTGCACAGCAAGGCCAGTCTACTAGTATCTATGGTCGAAGATAAAAGCATGCAGTGTTAAAGAAGCAACTTTGATGTACGTGCCAAGTAGAAGCTAGATATTGGTAGTATCTCTGAATTTTTTGCACTGTACTACTATCTGCTGTTTCGCCACATGAGGTACGAAGTGTCCCTTCGTGCATTCCACTGAGACTCTCTGGGTTAATGAAATCCAGCAGAATTTTCTTGCATTTCTCAAAGCGTTTGTATGGAATACTTCTCAAAGCGTTTGTATGGAATACAGATCACAGAACGACAACAATAACTTTCTTTAATACGGAAATAAAGCCTGACGTGTGAAAAATGCTAGATGCTTATTTCTCTCTCTCTTACAGTTTTTCTTTTTTTTCCCTCCAGACATCGATGATCCCTTCACAATTTTTCCTGTACGTAAAGCTGGTATTATCGGCGTGAATCAAAGTTTGTGGATCATTCACACAGGTAACAATGAACCATCCAGATTATAACGGGCGTTATTGTGTAAAAATGTGTCAATAGCAAACGTTGAATGGAAAGTCGCCTTTGTATTTTTCACCTTTGATTGAAAGTGTCCTAACGCTCATTCCCTTTTTTAAAATCAGATCTACGTGCTATGTGCATTCAAGGTTCACTAAAACTGGCGATACCGCACTAGTTAATTTGCATTCGTAAAACAAGCTCTGAGCACTTCAGTTTGAGTCATATCTGGTTGTGATATGTTTATCGATACACATTGTATCTCTCTATGGGAATTTTTTTTTGAAACAAATAGGTTAATTCTAAATTCTCTAGCTCTTACATCGTTAGTATTGTCTACTCTAAAGCAACATCGTGTGCGCAATGTTGTTTCCCTGGCAATAAAATTTGTTTGAATTCAAAGAAATATTAAAAAGTCACGCATTTATTGTCACCGTTATTTCTGATATACTTCTACATTGTTTTGCTGCTTTGGTTTTTTACCTTGATATTTAACATTCAGACCAAATCAAAGTGTCGATGGATAAGCTTTCTCTATACCTTACTCCTATTCTCTTCAGAATTTCGAACATCTTGCACCATTTTACATTGTCGAACGCTTTTTCTAGGTCGACAAATCCTATGAAAGCGTCTTGATTTTTCTTTAGTCTTGCATCCATTATCAGTCGCAGTGTCTTGACTGCTTCTCTGGTGTTTTTACTTTCCTTAAAGCCAAACTGATCGTCACCTAACAGATCCTCAAATTTCTTTTCCATTCTTATATATATTATTCTCGTCAGTATCTTGAATGCATGAGATGTTAATCTGATTGTCCGGTAGTTCTCACATGTATCTGCCTATGCTATCTTCGGAATTGTTTGCATGATAGTTTTCCGAAAGTCTGATGGTACGTCGCCAGTCTCATAGATTCAACACACCTAGTTGAACAGTCGTTTGGTTGCAACTTCTCTCAATGACTTCAGAAATTCCGATGGAATATTACCTATCCCCTCAGCCTTGTTTGATTTCAAGTCCTCCAAAGCCCTCTTAAATTCTGCCTCTAATACTGGATCCCCTATGTCTTCCGTGTCAACACTCGTCTTCTTCTAGCACTCCATCTGACACGTCTTCCCCCTAATAGAGTCCTTCAATGTATTGTTTCCATCTATCCGCCCTCTTCTTTGTGTTCAGCAGTGGAATTCCCTCTGCACTCTTAATGTTACCACCGTTGCTTTTTACCCGGCAGTGCACGCGCCTCGAAACGGGAAGCACAAACGTCAAACACGTAGCTGTTCTTTGAGGCCCTTACAGATTACATCGATTTTTAATTACCATCAGACGACTCTTATTGTTATCTTTTATATGTGCCGACAAGATGGCTTCTTTTAACCAATTTTCAGACATTGTATTAATGTGAAGATTTCTCCGTGATCTGACAGACCAGCTGAGTTTACTGCCGGGTTAATTTCCCCGAATGTTGTTTTCACTTTTCTATATGCTGAATCAGTCTTACCGACGATCATTTCATTTTCAATTTCTTCACATTTTTCATGCAGTCATTTTGGCTTAGCTTCCCTGCATTTCCTATTTATTTCATTCGTAAGTGACTTGCATTTCTGTATTCCTGAACTTACCTGAACGTTTTTATACTTCCTTCTTTCATCGATCAGATGAAATATTTCCTCTGTTACTCATGGCTTCTTCGTATTTACCTTCCTTGTTCCTATGTTTATCATCCCAACATCTGTGATTGCTGTTTTTAGAGATGTCCACTCTTCTTCACTTGAACTTCCTACTCTGGTATTCACGACTGCAGTATCCACAGCCTTCGCGATCTTCAAACGCGTCTCATCATTCCTCAGAGCTTTGGTGTCCCATTTAATTCCCGACTGGTTCTTTCGAACGGTTCTCTTAAACTTAAGCCTGCTCTTCATCATTACTAAGTTGTGATCCGAGTCTATATCGGCTCTTGGGTATGCTCTACAATCTGATAACTGATTTGCGGCGATCTTTTGCATGCACACACATTTACGCAGATACCTGCACAGACAAGTCGTAACGTGTGGACCGGCCTTTCCTTGTAAGCGCCAACACACTAAATAAATGCTTTCGTGATTTCTTTTAGGTAACTTCCACTGTGTCTCAGCAGCTGAAATTTGGCATGTGGGTTTAAGTGACATCAACTACAAGTGGCAGAAATCAAGGCAAGTTTCGACATACAAGTCTGATTATCTCGTCTAGATTCGGCCTGACCTGGGGAGAGTACTTGAGCCAATTGGTGGTACTTGAGCCCAGAGGGTTCTTTTGTGTGTGGCCCATTATAAATTATTCATAGGTTATTGTTATTATTATTTGTATAGGTTCATTTTATTTTCATTTATATTTAATTCCGGGTTAAAACATTTCCTTTCATACAACAAAGATATGGGACCTAAAAAACTATCTGGAAGTGCATTTACAAAACTAAGAAAAAAAGGAAAGAACTGCAGTTCTCCTTTCAGGAGACTTGAAAAATTGGCTAAAACCCAACAAGGAGATGGACACACGTAACACTGCAACAGATCAAGATGAGAGTAATGCCGATTTTGAATCTGATGATACGGAAACACATCCACATACAAATGGCGACAACCAACCACAACCATCAACTTCCCATCATGTAGCCCTACCAGCTTCAGAAAACTACTATGAAGAGTACGAATCTTCCACACATAGCTCGTTAGATGAGGAAGGATCAGCATTGGTTGTCATGATTTACCTCCACTAGAAGAAGACAGTTCACCAGAAATAGGTGAAATAGTTTTTAATGATCCAAATAAATGGCCTAGCTATCCATTGATTACTGATAGTATTCGAACTGTGCTGGTTGAACGTGGCCCTTAAATAGTTGACGTATCAACCTTCAAGTTTCCCGTGTCGGATGGAGATAGACGTTTCGATGGCAGGTGGTTTTACAAAAAGCTCACAAATGCCGAACGTGTGCGAAGACAATAGTTACTTTACAGCCAGTCGGAAGATTCTCTATTTTGTTTTCCCTGTTTCCTCTTTGGGAAGGATCGTCATGGAAAGTCATCTTCATTTTCAGATTTTAATAAAGGCTTCAATGACCGGAAACACTTAAACCCTCTCATTTACAACCACGAAAACTCGTCCAGCCACAAGTGGTGTTGCATGCAGTGGAAAGATTTGCAAAACCGACTAAAACAAAAGAAAACTGCAGATGATGAAATACAAGAAAGTATTCAGAAGGAGGTAGAGAAGTGGAGGAACATACTGAAAGTAGTCATAGATGTAATTATATTTTGTGCTAAGAGTAATCTACCAGTTCGAGGAACAGCAAAGAAGGAAATCATTGGCGAGTCAAGTAGTGGAGTTTTTTTTAAGCACATTGAACATATGGTTCAAATGGCTCTGAGCACTATGGGACTTAACATCGATGGTCATCAGTCCCCTAGAACTTAGAACTACTTAAACCTAACTAACCTAAGGACATCACAGAACACCCAGTCATCACGAGGCAGAGAAAATCCCTGACCCCGCCGGGAATCGAACCCGGGAACCCGGGCGTGGGAAGCGAGAACGCTACCGCACAGAACATATGGCATACGTTAAATCAAATAAAATGGAACTCAGTTACTTTTTCCCTAAAGTCTAAAATGAGCTCATAACTTTAATTGGAAGTAACGTGAGGCAGAAAATCTTGAATCAAATAAAAAATGGAAAATACTTTTCGATCATCTTTGACTGCATACCAGACAGTGCTCACATTGAGCAAATTAGCTGAGTTATTAGATTGGTTGACTTGTCAGATGGGAAGCGTCAAGTTAAAGAAAGTTTCATTGACTTTATTACCACTAATGAACAAACAGGTGAAAGCATTTCAGTGGACATTCTTAAAAAACTTAAAGAAGATGGGCTAAGTATTGATAATTGCAGAGGTCAGGGTTATGATAATGGCAGCAATATGGCTGGAAAATATGTCGATGTGCAAGCTCAGATCCTCAAACAAAATGATAGTACTCGGTTTGTACCATGTGCTGCACATAATTTAAACCTTATTGGATCGCATGCTGCCGCTGTTTCGCCTACAATGATTGCTTTTCTTTGGAACAGTTCAAAAGATATTTACTTTTTTCAGCGGCAAGCTGTGTTAAGTAACTTCGACATTACGTTGAAGGGTCATTGCGACACTAGGCGATCAACCAAACGAAGAGCAGTCACCGCTTTAAAAAGAACATTGAACGAACTGTATGCAAGTCTGGAGGAAATGGCTGATATTAACCAAGACAAATGGAACCTGGAACGTCAGTGAGGGCTCAAGGACTCATCAAGCAAATCGACTTCAAATTCCCATGTCTTTTGCATCTTTGGGAAAGGATTCTACTCTCGATTGATAAAAATCAGCAAGTCACCTCAGAAAGAGACTGTTGCAGTCGACAAGGCTAGAAAAATGATAAAGGGATTGTCAAATACGATTCAGGAAATCCGACATGAAAGTATTGGTCCAGCAATCGACTATGCAACAAGGCCTCTTCTAACAGCCGTGTACCGCAAGTCTCTAGACGAACGGAAGGTTCCAAACGATTGGAAAAGAGCACAGGTAGTCCCAGTCTTCAAGAAGGGTCGTCGAGCAGATGCGCAAAACTATAGACCTATCTCTCTGACGTCGATCTGTTGTAGAATTTTAGAACATGTTTTTTGCTTGAGTAACATGTCGTTTTTGGAAACCCAGAATCTACTATGTAGGAATCAACATGGATTCCGGAAACAGCGATCGTGTGAGACCCAACTCGCTTTATTTGTTCTTGAGACCCAGAAAATATTAGATACAGGCTCCCAGGTAGATGCTATTTTTCTTGACTTCCGGAAGGCGTTCGATACAGTTCCGCACTGTCGCCTGATAAACAAAGTAAGAGCCTACGGAATATCAGACCAGCTGTGTGGCTGGATTGAAGAGTTTTTAGCAAACAGAACACAGCATGTTGTTATCAATGGAGAGACGTCTACAGAAGTTAAAGTAACATCTGGCGTGCCACAGGGGAGTGTTATGGGACCATTGCTTTTCACAATATATGTAAATGACCTAGTAGATAGTGTCGGAAGTTCCATGCGGTTTTTCGCCGATGATGCTGTAGTATACAGAGAAGTTGCAGCATTAGAAAATTGTAGCGAAATGCAGGAAGATCTGTAGCGGATAGGCACTTGGTGCAGGGAGTAGCAACTGACCCTTAACATAGACAAATGTAATGTATTGCGAATACATAGAAAGAAGGATCCTTTATTGTATGATTATATGATAGCGGAACAAACACTGGTAGCAGTTACTTCTGTAAAATATCTGGGAGTATGCGTGCGGAGCGATTTGAAGTGGAATGATCGTATAAAATTAATTGTTGGTAAGGCGGGTACCAGGTTGAGATTCATTGGGAGAGTCCTTAGAAAATGTAGTCCATCAACAAAGGAGGTGGCTTACAAAACACTCGTTCGACCTATACTTGAGTATTGCTCATCAGTTACGGAGATGTTTAACAAACTCAAATGGCAGACTCTGCAAGAGAGGCGCTCTGCATCGCGGTGTAGCTTGCTCGCCAGGTTTCGAGAGGGAGCGTTTCTGGATGAGGTATCGAATATATTGCTTCCCCCTACTTATACTTCCCGAGGAGATCACGAATGTAAAATTAGAGAGATTAGAGCGCGCACGGAGGCTTTCAGACAGTCGTTCTTCCCGCGAACCATACGCGACTGGAACAGGAAAGGGAGGTAATGACAGTGGCACGTAAAGTGCCCTCCGCCACACACCGTTGGGTGGCTTGCGGAGTATAAATGTAGATGTAGATGCAAGCGCAAGAAATCGGTATCGATGATAATTTTGCTGAAAAAAGACGGAATATCATAAGCCAACGTCTTTCAGATTCAAACAAACAAATGCATGAAGACTATCTCGACTCAAAACAGGAGTTTCAGAGGGAAATAAATTTGCTTTATGATCAAATCCTGGCAGAAGAGGTATGAGGCAATGGCTTCAATATCTTCAGAATTTTATTTTCTAACGGGAGAAGCTCTAAACAAAAAAAAAAAAAGAGCCAATTGATGTTCTTAAACATGCTGCTGATTTTTGGATTAAATATTCACAAGATCTAGACGTAGTTGAGCTGTCACAAGAATCGGAAATTTTTCGAATGCATGCTAAAGAACTTATTAACGATGTTGAACGCTAATTGACATTCTTAAAGATTCAAGAGCTTTCTTTAGAAGATATATATCCGAATGTGTTCAAATGTGTGTGAAATCTTATGGGACTTAACTGCTAAGGTCATCAGTCCCTAAGCTTACACACTACTTAATCTAAATTATCCTAAGGACAAAGGCACACACCCATGCCCCAGGGAGGACTCGAACCTCCGGCGGGACCATCCGTACAGTCCACGACTGCAGGGCCTCGGACCGCTTGGCTAATCCCGCGCAGCGAATATCGAAATAGCTCTTAGAATTTACTTAACACTTCCTATCTCGGTGGCCTCTTGTGAGCGAAGCTTCAGTAAAATAAAGCTTATCAAGAATTATTTAAGATCATCCATGAACTGGAACGTTTGTCAAATTTAGCCATTTTATCGATTGAACATCAAGAGGTAGCGAAACTTAAGAGGAATTAATTGATAATTTTGCGAAAATCAAAGCCAGGAAAGTAGCATTTAAGTAGAGCTTAATAACAGCGTTAAGTTAAATTTGATATAGGTATTCCTAGAAATAGACTTTGTAAAATATAACAAGTTCTTGTCTTTAAATGTGTGTTTCTGTTTTTTAATCCTTCATAACACCTTTGATTCTGCGCTGTAAATTAGTATCGATCTTTGCCAAGAAACGCCTTCACATTTTTTAGGGACAAGGGAAAATATCAATCTCTCTGTATTGATAAGGGGGTACATTCTTTGCTTCCTGGGGGGGGGGGGGGGGGGGGTTCTTTAGAGGGGCGCCACATACCTCAGGTACACCACTGACTCAAACTGAATATAGAAATTAAAATTGTACAGTCTACATCTACATCTACATCCATACTCCGCAAGCCATCTGACAGTGTGTGACGGAGGGTACCTTGAGTACTTCTATCGGTTCTCCCTGCTGTTCCAGTATCGTATTGTTCGTGGAAAGAAGGACTGTCGGTATGCCTCTGTGTGGGCTCTAATCTCTCTGATTTTATCCTCATGGTCTCTTCGCGAGATATACGTAGGAGGGAGCAATATACTGCTTGACTCCTCGGTGAAGGTATGTTCTCGAAACTTCAACAAGAGCCCGTACCGAGCTACTGAGCGTCTCTCTTGCAGAGTCTTCCACTGGTGTTTATCTATCATCTCCGTAACGCTTTCGCGATTACTAAATGATCTGTAACGAAGCGCGCTGCTGTCCGTTGGATCTTCTCTATCTCTTCTATCAACCCTATTTGGTACGGATCCCACACTGCTGAGCAGTATTCAAGCAGTGGGCGAACAACCTACTTCCTTTGTTTTCGGATTGCATTTCCTTAGGATTCTTCCAACGAATCTCAGTCTGGCATCTGCCCTACCGACGATCAACTTTACATGATCATTCCATTTTAAATCACTCCTAATGCGTACTCCCAGATAATTTATGGAATTAACTGATTCCAGTTGCTGACCTGCTATATTGTAGCTAAATGATAAGGGATCTTTCTTTCTATGTATTCGCAGCACATTACACTTGTCTACATTGAGATTCAATTGCCATTCCCTGCACCATGCGTCAATTCGCTACAGATCCTCCTGCATTTCAGTACAATTTTCCATTGTTACAACCTCTCGATATACCACAGCATCATCCGCAAAAAGCCTCAGTGAACTTCCGATGTGATGCACAAGGTCATTTATGAATATTGTGAAGAACAACGGTCCTACGACACTCCCCTGCGGCACACCTGAAATCACTCTTACTTCGGAAGACTTCTCTCCATTGAGAATGACATGCTGCGTTCTATTATCTAGGAACTCTTCAATCCAATCACACAATTGGCCTGATAGTTCATATGCTCTTACTTTGTTCATTAAACGACTGTGGGGAACTGTATCGAACGCCTTGCAGAAGTCAAGAAACACGGCATCTACCTGGGAACCCGTGTCTATGGCCCTCTGAGTCTCGTGGACGAATAGCGCGAGCTGGGTTTCACACGACCGTCTTTTTCGAAAACCATGCTGATTCCTACAGAGTAGATTTCTAGTCTCCAGAAAAGTCATTATACTCGAACATAATACGTGTTCCAAAATTCTACAACTGATCGACGTTAGACATATAGGTCTATAGTTCTGCACATCTGTTCGACGTCGCTACTTGAAAACGGGGAAGACCTGTGCCCTTTTCCAATCCTTTGAAACGCTACGCTCTTCTAGGGACCTACGGTACACCGCTGCAAGAAGGGGGGCAAGTTCCTTCGCGTACTCTGTGTAAAATCTAACTGGTATCCCATCAGGTCCAGCGGCCTTTCCTCTTTTGAGCGATTTTAATTGTTTCTCTATCCCTCTGTCGTCTATTTCGATATCTACCATTTTGTCATCTGTGCGACAATCTAGAGAAGGAACTACAGTGCAGTCTTCCTCTGTGAAACAGCTTTGGAAAAAGACATTTAGTATTTCGGCCTTTAGTCTGTCATCCTCTGTTTCAGTACCATTTTGGTCACAAAGTGTCTGGACATTTTGTTTTGATCCACCTACCCCTTTGACATAAGACCAAAATTTCTTAGGATTTTCTGCCAAGTCAGTACATAGAACTTTACTTTCGAATTCATTGAACGCCTCTCGCATAGCCCTCCTCACACTACATTTCGCTTCGCGTAATTTTTGTTTGTCTGCAAGGCTTTTTCTATGTTTATGTTTGCTGTGAAGTTCCCTTTGCTTCCGCAGCAGTTTTCTAACTCGGTTGTTGTACCACGGTGGCTCCCTTCCATCTCTTACGATCTTGCTTGGCACATACTCATCTAACGCAGATTGTACGATGTTTTGAACTTTGTCCACTGATCCTCAACTCTGTCTGTACTTGAGACAAAACTTTTGTGTTGAGCCATCAAGTACTCTGAAATCTGCTTTTTGTCACTTTTGCTAAACAGAAAAATCTTCCTACCTTTTTTAATATTTGTATTTACGGCTGAAATCATCGATGCAGTAACCGGTTTATGATCGCTGATTCCCTGTTCTGCGTTAACTGTTTCAAATAGTTCGGGTCTGTTTGTCACCAGAAGGTCTAATACGTTATCCCCACGAGTCGGTTCTTTGTTTAACTGCTCAAGGTAGTTTTCAGATAAAGCACTTAAAAAAATTTCGCTGGATTCTTTATCCCTGCCACCCGTTATGAACGTTTGAGTCTCCCAGTCTATATCCGGCAAATTAAAATCTCCACCCAAAACTATAACATGGTGGGGAAATCTACTCGAAATATTTTCCAAATTATCCTTCAGGTGCTCAGCCACAACAGCTGCTGTGCCAGGGGGCCTATAGAGACATCCAATTACCATGTTTGAGCCTGCTTTAACCGTGACCTTCACCCAAATTATTTCACGTTTCGGATATCCGTCAATTTCCTTCGATACTATTGCACTTCTTATCGCTATGAACACGCCTCTCCCTTCACTCTCCAGCCTGTCTCTGCGGTATACATTCCAATCTGAGTTTAAGATTTCAGTACTGTTTACATCTGGTTGCAGCCAACTTTCTGTCCCTAGTACCATGTGGGCATTGTGGCCGTTTATTAATGAGAGCAGTTCTGGGACCTTTCTATAGACGCTCCTGCAGTTTACTATTAGCAGATTAATATTGTTATTCCCTGTTGCATTTTGCCTACTCCTACCTTGCCACGTCTCAGGAGGCGTCTTGTCGGGCCTAGGGAGGGAATTCTCTAACCTAAAAAACCCACATGTACACTCCACACGTATTCTGCTACCCTTGTAGCCGCTTCCTGCGTGTAGTGCACGCCTGACCTATTCAGGGGGAACCTACATTTCTCCACCCGATAGCGGAGGTCGAGAAATTTGCACCCCAGATCTCCGCAGAATCGTCTGAGCCTCTGGTTTAAGCCTTCCACTCGGCTCCAAACCAGAGGACCGCGATCGGTTCTGGGAACGATACTACAAATAGTTAACTTATATTCCACCCCGGGAGCGAGGCTTTCCGCCTTCACTAACTCCGCCAACCGCCTGTACGAACTGAGGATGACCTCTGAACCCAGACGGCAGGAGTCATTGGTGCCGACATGAGCAACAATTTGCAGTCGGGTGCACCCAGTGCTCTCTATCGCCGCCGGCAGGGCCTCCTCCACATCTCGGATGAGACCCCCCGGCAAGCAGACAGAGTGAACACTGGCCTTCTTCCCCGACCTTTCCGCTATTTCTCTAAGGGGCTCCATCATCCGCCTAACGTTGGAGCTCCCAATAACTAATAAACCCCTCCCCCCGTGTGCCTGCTCGGACCTTGCTGAAGGAGCGGCCACATGTCCACTCACAGGCAGAGCGGGCGATGCCACACGGCCAGCCTCCACATTGACCCTCCGCCTCGTTCGCCGCGAACGCCGCTGAACCCTCCACTCCCCTTGGGGAGAGGGTGGCCCAACCGCGCCCGGTACCCGCGAAGAAGATGTCTCGACAGCAGGGACAGTGGGTGAAGCATGTAACACCTGGGGTGTACCATGCGACACACCAGACTCCCCACTGCCGCTACAGTCCGAGGCAGCAGCCTGAAGACGACTGACCGCGGCCATAAACACGTTTAGCTGTTCGCGAACAGTGGCCAGCTCCTCCTGCGTCCGTACACAGCAGTCACACATCCTATCCATCCTAAGAAATCAATTTACTGTAGAGAGATAATCAACTTTTAACTAGACTGCTAATTCACTAAAGGCGGCTGATGGTTGATTAAACTATCTCTCGACAATTAAAGCTTCCTAAAAGCAAAAACACACGGAAGAAGAAGTGACAAGTAAGAAAAATACAGTTAATACTTAAATTAAGGTAGCTCGCTGCACAGCAGACGTGACACAGACGGCAGTTACGACGACACTGGCAGTACTGGCACTGTGGCTAACTAACGGGACTCTCTCTGACTGTATTCAAAACAAACACGAGAAATATGGAACACTATTACTAGCACTCGACAATTAAAGCTTCCTAAAAGCAAAAAAAAAAAAAAACACGGAAGAAGAAGTGACAAGTAAGAAAAATACAGTTAATACTTGAATTAACGTAGCTCGCTGTGACACAGACGGCAGTTACGACGACGTGCAGCATGAACTTTTGATGTAAACATAACTCAAAGCATTGAGAATAGCCACACTGTGCCCGAAATATATGTAGATCTGGAAAATAAAAACAAAAATTGCGACTGACTGGTGACATTCTCTACCTATTTGTACGAAACAGTCGCTCGGCACCAGCTCAAAAATGGAGTCAAACCTGATTGAAGAAATCCAGCTAATTTTAATAAGCCTTGTGAATTTACAAAAATGTTCACATGTGTGTGAAATCTTATAGGACTTAACTGCTAAGGTCATCAGTCCCTAAGCTTACACACTACTTAACCAAAATTATCCTAAGGAAAAACACACACACCTATGGCCGAGGGAGGAGTCGAACCTCCGCCGGGACCAACCGCACAGTCCATGACTGCAGCGCCTCAGACTGCTCGGCTAATCCCGTGCAGCATGAACTTACAGATAAGGTAAAAAAACATTTGTCAGTGGTTGTAAACATATAATGTATTTAACAAAAAACAATTTATTTACAATTTAATAATTTGATTTGAACAATAATATTTACAATAACTATTTAATGTTGAACAAAATAAGAAACAACACAGTAAATAACCAAGACACTGACCATAATATGAAAATTTAAAATAATACTAGACAAATTGAACCTTCCTGCTTTTGCTTGTGCAAAGTCTTTCACAAGATCTGTGTAATTTAAGTTCTCTGCAAGCTCGTGCTCAATCGATATTGTTGCAAGATCATTCAAACAAGTTTGGCTAATCTTTGATCGGTTTCAGTTTTGAGAGACTCCACTTGCAACTGTCACTGGGAGTGTTAGGACAATTCTTAGAGCAATGTTAACATTAGGGCAAAAATTATGTCTTCCTATAACCTTCAGAGTCTCTTTGGGACCTATTCCAGGTTTCAACAATGTTGAAAACACTTTTAGTTCTTCCCTCAACTCGAGTGCATCAATGTCGCTTGACTCATGATCTTGCAAAATCGCTGCGAGGTTTCTACACTTTGTGTCCAGGCTGTCAGGAGGTGCATTCTTCAGCTCACCGATGTCATAGAGAAAATCAAAATAATTACAATGAGATTTCAGTTGATTGAATCTCTCACCCAAAGATGTGGTTACTATATCTAAAAGATAACAGTAGAATTCAATCTTGTAACGTTTTGTTGGGTCATCTATTGTCTCATCCCTTCCTTCCTAGGTAAAGTGTATTGGCTTCATACTTCGTCATCAGGAAACACTTATTCGTGGTAGCGTTAGATCTTCTAGCTCTAATTCTGTAGCCAATTCTTTGGAATCCATCAAGAAAAACACAAACTTTTCTTCTGTTCTGCAGGTCTCAAAATATGCTTTCGTTTTTTCAAGCATTTCCACGGCCTCAGAAACATTTATGTCAATGGTCTGGAGGGTCTTATTGACTACACTGATGTGAAGCAGAACGTCGTACCAGATTACCAGAGAAGTGAGAAAGGTTTAATTTTTTTATTTGATTCGCAAGTGACGTTGCTTCGTGAGCGGTCATGCCATCGAATTCTTCTGATATCTGATCCAGTGCATCATAAACGCCTCTAATTTGAAACCTTAGGGGAGTAAGTGCATCGATGCGACTTTCCCACCTAGTATCGCACAGTGCCTTTAGCGAAAGGGTAGGCAGATACTTCCAGACATCCCAACGTCGAACGGAGGACGAGAAGAAGTCGTACAAGCTTTTCACTGTCGGAAACACGGAAACAGCATATTTAGAAGACATAGCGGCATCGTTTACAACAAGATCCAATGAGTGACTGCTACATAGTACATAAAATGCTCTCTTGTTCATATCTGAAATTCTTTTCTGGTGACCAGACTTCTTTCCTTTCATCGTTGTTCCATTGTCGTATCCTTGCCCTCTCATATTACACAATAGGATTTTTTTATCTTCCAAGAACTTGAGTACGACCTGCGTCAAAGTGGAGCTTGAAGAATCGGTCATTGGAAGAAATCACAGGAAATGCTCCCGAATTCGGATATCGTATACCCCGTCGAGTCTTGTCTCCTGGACGAAACGTACCACAATTGTCATCTGCTCAACTTTTGAAAAATCTGGTGTGCAGTCCAGAATTATACTGTAATACTTTGCAGATTTCATCATTAATAGAATGTTGTTGGTTATAGATGATCCAATAAGATGAATTATTTCATTCTGTGTTTCTTTTCCAAGATTTTCCGTTGTCAGGCTGAAAGAGTGGATCTGTACTTCCTCTCAAAGGCAGACATTGCCGACCCAGGAAATGAATTATTGCTATTAAGCGCACAAGAACATTTTTCCAATGTTCGCTTTCAGTATTCAGAAGCCTTTGATGATGGGCCTCGACAGTTCATGACTTTTTCAGTCTCTCTGAAAACATGATCCACTTTTTATGTGAATTCAAATGCTCGGTAGGCTTCCCGTGACTTTCGAGATACGAAACAAGGTGTCGCCAGTCGCTTGTACCGTTCTTTGTAGTTTTTACTGTAGATGACGGGAAAAAGTTAGCAACAAAAGCAGAACACAGCATCCTTGCTCTTTGACTACACCAACCAATGTCTATCTGCTTCTTCTAAACTCTTCAAAGAATAGCTGTAGTGCACAGGGCTGAAACGCCGGTTGTCCGCGTTTTTAGGACATTATTCAGCTTCCTTCATGCACTCGGGAGGACCTCGCATGACCAAAGTCGTTTGAATGCAGTCGGTAATAATTTCCGGCCATCTTCCGAGATCTGAGTCAGTTGTTTCTTCCAGTTTAGGCTGGCCTTCAATCCCTTCTCTGGTGGTGAGTACTTCGGCTGATGTTCCTCCGGTATTTTCCGAATCGGGTCGCCTAATTTCAGTTCTGCCTGATGTTTCAATCTCGGAGCTTTCGTCACAAAGCAGATCTTGAGTCCAGACGAGGTCTATTGAACATATTGTGGATGGCCCACCGTCAGCATTGCTACTGTATGCGGTGGTCGCAGTACTGTGTTCGTCAACTTTCTGGTCATGTCCTGAAGATCAAGATGTAGCTGCAGTAGCTCCACTAGTTTCTGTACTTTCACGATCTATTTTCCACCCTCGCCGCTGCTAGGTCGTTCCCTCTTTGGCTTGAAATATCGTTGTAGTGCATCCTTTTGCTTCTTATCGTCATCTTCCTTCAGCGCCCGTCTTTTCCTATATTCACTGCTAGGCTGTCTTTTTCTACTGTTGGACATGTTTCGATCCAGCCTGTAAAGAACGATTACGTGAAACTAACTGTTGATGTCAGTGTACTAACTTTATTTGCAACCCACTTCACAGACAATTTCCTGATATTCCACTGCACGTAAACGGAAAATTATATTACTGTAGGATACACTGTTCAGGAGATGACGTGATAAGAATTGAGCCGCGTGAAATTGAATTTCAGGCCGAATTTCACTACAGACGCAGGCGAAGCGGTCAAAGAGTGGGGCGGAAGACAATGGAGAAAGGAAGAATAAGGAGATGGAGTAACATAATAATGCATTAAACACACATCCGGACATCGACGGGTACCAATGCTAGTCGAAATATATTAACTCACTGCACTGCTGTTGTTCATTTCAAAGAACTGACACTCGACATCTGTCGTAATTTCCATGTGTCACTTACTTCGTGTCTGATTATGGAATAAGGGGTAACAAATTAGTCATCGCCGTATCACTTCACTTTTCTTCGCTTTATTTTCATTCTAGCTGTTGGGACGACACGTGCTTATTTGCCGACTTGCCAATTTTGAAGTAACAGATCATAAGAAAAATAAATTTTCCTATTCTGCAATCTAGAATGAGAAAAATTCTAACTTATGAGTAACGTGCATCCACAATACTAATTGTACGTTATATGAGAAGACTATTACATTCCAAGTTGCAAGAAACACAGTGAAAGTGCTTCTGACCAATCTTGGCTCCCTCGGCCAACTACCGAAACAAATTCTGTAGTTTTCGTTATAGAGAACGCAACAATACCTATTGCCTGGAAAAGCGAAGAGGTGACGCGGCAGTGCCAGGAACTAGGTCACGTGACGAGTTACAGCGAGGATACGGTTAAACTAGCGACCAAGAAGAAGAAGCAAGAAGCTCACAATAAGTATGTGACCGATGATATGGATAAATGTTTTATCAGGCAGCAATTTCTATGGCATTACGAACAATAGAAAGAAATACGAACTTTGCGAAAACTGCACAACTTTTGTCAAACAGAAATGAGCTTCAAAGCTAGCAAGGAAACCCTTAGAAGCAATGTTCTGTGCATGGATTTTCGTTTTAGGTGTCAAAATTAAGGTTTTGTTTTGTGCAGGCGAGAGGGCATTGTAGCTAAAAGACCATACTTTCTTAGGTTTTCATCAGAATCAAAGCGACCAATAGTTTACTAAGCCGAAACACGGATTCACACGCATTATACAGTAAATAAATGTTGGAAAAGTGATAGTGTGCGAGTACTATTGTCAAACAAAAGTGCCGGTCAGAGTTTAATTTTTGTTCATGCAGGTGGAGACAGGTGTTTCATGGCTCAAAAACCAAAACGTCCTACTATCACTCAGAAACGGATAGCAAAAATTTTCAAAAATCCGTCGAAACCCAACTTATGCCAGGCTTATTAGCAATGTCTTTATCCCTTGTAATTCCTCGCAGCGTATTTACTCATTCGGAATACTTCTAGCCATCGTAGTTGTTGGACATGTTTGACTGTAGTAATGTTCAACCATTTTTTTCCATAATGCGGGAAGGATAAAACACTCGGAAAGTGCCATTGAAGGGCTTAGTAAAATTGCTTCAGGCTTAACATGTAACCGCAGTATCGAACATTGCATTCGAATTTCCAAATTAGATTTCGTCTTCCGCAAAATCAGTTGTGAGTAAACGCACGGCGCGTAACAGGCTGGCAGCGCTCCACTCATAAGAACACTGGCGTGTACGCCAGACTGCTTCCCCTCTCTTGTTCCTACGGCGTAAACACGACGGTGCTGCCACAGTGGCGAGGAAGAAATTAGTCCTCCTCCCTCCCCTTGTTCAACAGGGGCGGCCGGCAGGTAGTCGAGGCGCCATGCAACAGTCCCCGAAGCCGCTCCCTCCGAGGTTTGGTTTCGAATCCCCTCTTGGGAATGAATGTTGAGTTTATCCTAAAAAAAAAAAAAGTGGGGAGTGGCAGATTTGCCGCCCCTCGGATAGTGCCGCCTCGTGCGGCAGCACGTTTCGCACGTGCCTTGCGCCAGCCCTGTTCCCGGGATCCACATGCCGGCTCTACCGATTGCTCAGAGGCCAAAGAGACTGTCACTAAGCAGCCAGTTTATCAATTTACATGGGTGAAACTATCGTCAATCACAAAAACCTGCCATATTGAATTTTCTCATTCAACACACACTCCACTTCCGTCGCCACTCACCCGAAATAGTGGGTACTTCGCTAGTCCCCTTTGGCTGCGGGTAAGAGCCGAGTAGCCGGAATCGATCTTTGTACCTGCCAGTGACGCGAGGCTAAGCCTCCCCTTCTGGTCGGTTGCTGGCTGTAGACATAGCGAGACAAGCACTTGAAGCCTGGGCGAATACATTGACCCCCAGTTTAAAAAATCCACTTGACTCAGTCGGAGACAGCAATATTGTTGACCGTACACTTCGAGTTTATCACGCAAAATGTAGATTCCTCACTTTTATATGAGCTATTTTCGAAAAAAGAAGAAATCATGGCATACATGCGTTTTCACATCGCTATAGTATCATTACTTGTTGTGAAAATCCTGTAATAGTATGGTGAAGGTTACATTTCCTCTAAGTATCCCTCAGGTAAAAAAAAAAAAACTGTTCTAATCAATTAAGTCCTACATCACAGGACTAGGATATTAAACTCATTGTTGGCTCATAAGGGAGTGCTAAGAGCATGCTCTACCTCTGTCACAGAATGCTTCTTTACTTTCGAAATCTCTTAAACTAACCAAATACTTCATCACATACGAAGTCTCTTAAGCTATCAGCACACAGAAGTTGTAAATATCAGGTTTATCTGCGTATCACATTCTAAATTCAGTAATATAGGTGATTTTGTTAGGATGGTCATCCCTCCCTGTGTGGGTGGGAGACTGAAATTTCGTTAAAAGATCTCTCTGCAACGAAAACACGCCTGATTACCGCTCCAACTCCCCAGTCATAACCATGGTACTCTAGCCCTCGACCCCCCCCCCCCCCTTCCCCGCCCAGCGGCATGCCATTGATATCAAATTGATAGGCTAATTAATGAAACTGATCAAGAGAGTCACTTTGCACAGCAAGTAATTTTTTCCAGCTGTCGGATTACACTCGCCAGGTGTTGGAAAGGTTTTGCATAATTGCATTTGCGTGTGTTTGTAGTTCTTGTTCTGTTTATACTCACATTCTGACAACTAGTGCATAGAGTTTATTTATACGAGCGCAGCTGTTTGTCTTCTTTGCAGTAATAGTATTCGTTGTATTGCTTTTGTTGCATGTGGAAAGCCAGCTGTTGTAAAGAAAGCCAGTTATTTTAATTAATAAAAGAAGTTTATACACAGCTTTATTAATCTCTCTTAGGAAACCTCCAGTATCCACATCAGGTTATGGGCCCAGGCACCGCTCGGTTTGCGTGAGGAAAGTTGTTATTTCATATAAACATTCGGTATCCCGACTGTGACGTGTTCGGACGAATAGAAGAGATAAGAAATCTGTAATGGCTGAATAAGTGTCTTCAAAATACATCTCAAAGCTGGACGCTAAAACTTATCAGACATGAAAATTCCAGATAACTGCAATCTTAAAGGCTTACGGAATTATCGATGTTGTAATTGGTACTCGAGATCAACCTAACGAAAACGACGATGCCGTCTTGAAAGCATGGACAAAAGAAAATGTAAAAGGTATGTTTCTGATTTCCACATCAGTAGACGATACACAAATGGAAAGTCTGTTGGTTTGTGAGACAGCCCACGAAATGTGGAACAAGTTGAGATCACTACATGAACAACGGTCAGAAGTCAGAAAACTAACAATAACTCAATGTTTTCAAGAATATCGGATGAATGCAAATGTTTCTACGGTTGCACATGTAGCTAAAGTTGAAAATCTAGCATTACAAGTCTGAAATTTTGGAGAGAAGGTTTCAGATGTAGCTGTAATGGCGAAAGTCATTGTGTCATTACCACAAAATACAACGCATTAAAAAAAGCTTGTGACAGTGTGTCAGTTAGTCAACAAAACATGGAAGCTTTTACGGAATGTCTTATCAAAGAGGAGACCCAGTTGAATAAGAGTGGTGAAGAAATTGGCGCATTTACAGTGATGTCCATCAACAGACAAAAGGAAAAAGCAAGGTATTCTGATAAAACCAAAAGTTCACCAGAACGAAAAACAAGATCACATGTCGAGTGCTTTTACTACAAGAGGCGTGATCATATAGCTCGAGGGTGTCGAAAGAAAAAGCACAGAGAAACATAAGAGTGGCGAAAATAAAATCGGGTGTGCATTTATTGTGTCAGCAGATAACATGTGTCGAGTTGTCAGAAAGTCAAGAGAGACATAGGCGAAGTGGTTTGAACGAGATCAGTCAGATGTGTGGCTGTTGGACAGTGGTGCATCGCGTCATATGGCTTTTCGACGGGAATGGTTTTCAAAGTTCTGTCCAGTGACGGGGCAGCATGTGTTACTGGGTAATGATAAAGAATGCTGACAATAATAGTACCAACACCGGCGACTTGGCAAATAAGTTAGCGGTAAATGGAGTGAGGCACGTTTCTAAAATGTTTTATATGTACCAGGTATCAAAAAGAACTTGTTTAGTGTCGGAGTATGCACGTCGAAGAAAAACACTGCAACATTCAAAGAAAATCAAGTTGTACTAATACGTGACGGAGAGACTGTAGCTGAAGGCGTGAAGGAAGAGACCAATATGACGTTCAGCAACAAAGACACAAATCGTTCAACAACACCAGAGGAATTTGCTCATTCAAACCTATGTGGGCCAATGTCAGTTGAATCAATTGGTGGTGCAAAGTGTTTTGTCATATTCAAAGACACTGCAACTGGATACAGAGTTGTTTACTTTCTAAGACACAAAGCCGATGTCATTCATCGGTTCGGTGAATTCAGTAATCTTGTGTTGAACAAGTTTGGTCAAAATGTCAACACATTACGTGTGGACAATGGCACTGAATAAATTAACTATGGTATGAAACAGTTTCTGAGGGACCATGGAATTCAGTTAGAAACCACTGCTCCATATACGCCAGAACAGAACGGTAGATCTGAGAGGGACAATAGCACAATTGTTGAAAATGCAGTCACAATGTTGAAAACCAAAAACCTTCCGAAGTTTTTAGGGGCAGAGGCTGTTAACACTGCTGTATACATATTAAATAGAGTTACAACAAAACGCAATTTGGAGCAAACTCCATATGAGTTGTGGAATGCACAAAAACCATATGTTGGACATCTTTGTGTTTGAGTCAGATGCTTTTGCTCATGTACCAAAACGATTTCGCTGCAAGTTTAATACAAAATCCAGAAAAGTTGTATTTGTTGGTTATCCAGAAGAATCAACAAATTATCGACTTTATGATGCCGCGAGTCACAAAGTGTTTGTATCAAGGGATGTCACATTCAGTGAGTTAGCAACAGCTCAGTGTCTGCAAACAAGAAGTTGATGACACATGCTTAAACTTCAAGACTGACGAAGAACAAGATATCGTTGACTGGCACAAGCAAATTACTGGTGAACCAGCACAAGCACAGGAACAGATGAAAATTTCATAAAACTGGAAACTGAAGGGCAACCTACCAAAGTGACGTCAATGCAGCTACGAGATCATTCTATCATCCTCAAGCCAGCAAGATATGAAGCTGATTTTACTCAATATAACAATCCTTACAACTTCAAAGAAGCAATTTCTGGCCCTGACTCAAAACACTGGAAAAAAGAGATTGAAGAAAAACTGGAAACTCATGAAGACAACAAAACCGGGAAGATAGTTCCTAGAACTAATAGCCAGATAGTTATTGACTCAAAATGGGTGTTCAAGGTTTTATTTGACACAGATGATAAAATTACTCGATACAAAGCACAGCTTTGAACAAGAGGTTTCAAACAGGACTATGGTGTTAACTACAATGAGACTTTTTCACCAGTGAAACGATACGATTCACTCAGAGTTTTCTTGGCAATTGTCACACATAATGCTCTAGAGATGGTAAAGTTCAATGTTCGCACAGCATTTCTGTATGGAAGCCTTGAAGAAGAAGTTTACATGGGTATACACTATGTGATCAAAAGTATCCGGACACCCCAAAAACATACGTTTTACATATTAGGTGCAGTGTGCTGCCACCTACTGCCAGGTACTCCATATCAGCGACCTTATTAGTAATTAGACACCGCGAGACAGCAGAATGGGGCGCTCTGCAGAACTCACTGACTTCGAACGTGGTCAGGTGGTTGGGTGTCACTTGTGTCACACGTCTGCGCGCGAGATGTCCACACTCCTAAACATCCCTAGGTTCACTGTTTCTCATGTAATGGTGAAGTGGAAAAGTGAAGGGGAACGTACAGCAGAAAAGCATACAGGCCGACCTCGTCTGTTGACTGACAGAGAGCCGCGACAGTTGAAGTGGGTCATAATGTGTAATAGGCAGACACCTATCCATATCATCACACAGGAATTCCAAACTGCATCAGGATCCACTGCAAGTACTGTGACAGTTAGGCGGGAGGTGAGAAAACTTGGATTTCATGGTCGAGTGGCTGCTCATAAGCCACACATCACGCCGGTAAATGCCAAACGACGCCTCACTTGGTGTAAGGAGCGTAAACATTGGACGATTGAACAGTGGAAAAACGTTGTGTGGAGTGATGGTTCAAATGGCTCTGAGCACTATGCGACTTAACTTCTGAGGTCATCAGTCGCCTAGAACTTAGAACTAATTAAACCTAACTAACCTAAGGACATCACACACATCCATGCCAGAGGCAGGATTCGAACCTGCGACCGTAGCTGTCGCTCTGTTCCAGACTGTAGCGCCTAGAACCGCACGACCATTCCGGCCGTCCGTCTGGAGTGAAGAATCACGGTAGCCAATGTGGCGATCCACTAGCAGGGTGTGGGTATGGTGAATGCGTGTGTAGTGTCAACAGTAAAATTTGGAGGTGGTCGTGTTTGCCATGGAGTGGGCTTGCACCCCTTGTTGTTTTGCATGGCACTATCACATCGGAGGCCTACATTGATTTTTTAAGCACCCTTTTGCTTCCCACTGTTGAAGAGCAGTTTAGGCATGGCGATTGCATCTTTCAACACGATCGAGCACCTGTTCATAATGCACGGCCTGTGGCGGAGTGGTTACACGACAATAACATCCCTGTAATGGACTGACCTGTACCGAGTCCTGACCTGAATCCTATACAGGGTGGTCCATTGATCGTGACCGGGACAAATATCTCACGAAATAAGCGTCAAACGAAAAAACTACAAAGAACGAAACTTGTCTAGCTTGAAGGGGAAAACCAGATGGACTATGGCTGGCCCGTTAGATGGCGCTGCCTTAGGTCAAACGGATATCAACTGGTTTTTTTTTTTAAAATAGGAACCCCCATTTTTATTACATATTCGTGTAGTACGTAAAGAAATATGAATGTTTTAGTTGGACCACTTTTTTTCGCTTTGTGATAGATGGCGCTGTAATAGTCACAAACATATGGCTCACAATTTTAGACAAACAGTTGGTAACAGGTAGGTTTTTTTAAAATTAAAATACAGAACGTAGGTACGTTTGAACATTTTATTTCGGTTGTTCCAATGTGATACATGTACCTTTGTGAACTTATCATTTCTGAGAACGCATGCTGTTACAGCGTGATTACCTGTAAATACCACATTAATGCAATAAATGCTCAAAACGATGTCCGTCAACCTCAACGCACTTGGCAATACGTGTAACAACATTCCTCTCAATAGCGAGTAGTTCGCCTTCCATAATGTTCGCACATGCATTGACTATTCACTGACGCATGTTGTCAGGCGTTGTCGGTGGATCACGATAGCAAATATCCTTCAACTTCCCCCACAGAAAGAAATCCGGGGATGTCAGATCCGGTGAACGTGCGGGCCATGGTATGGTGCTTCGACGACCAATCCACCTGTCATGAAATACGCTATTCAATACTGCTTCAACCACACGTGAGCTATGTGCCAGACATCCATCATGTTGGAAGTACATCGCCACTCTGTCATGCAGTGAAACATCTTGTAGTAACATCGGTAGAACATTACATAGGAAATCAGCATACATTGTACCATTTAGATTGCCATCGATAAAATGGGGGCCAATTATCCTTCCTCCCATAATGCCGCACCATACATCAACCCGCCAAGGTAGCTGATGTTCCACTTGTCGCAGCCATCGTGGATTTTCCGTTGCCCAATAGTGCATATTATGCCGGTTTACGTTACCGCTGTTGGTGAATGACGCTTCGTCGCTAAATAGAACGTGTGCAGAAAATCTGTCATCGTTCCGTAATTTCTCTCGCGCCCAGTGACAGAACTGTACACGACGTTCAAAGTCGTCGCCATGCAATTCCAGGTGCATAGAAATATGGTACGGGTGCAATCGATGTTGATGTAGCATTCTCAACACCGACGTTTTTGAAATTCCCGATTCTCGCGCATTTGTCTGCTACTGATGTGCGGATTAGCCGCGACAGCAGCTAAAACACATACTTGGGCATCATCATTTGTTGCAGGTCGTGGTTGACGTTCCACATGTGGCTGAACACTTCCTGTTTCCTTAAATAACGTAACTATCCGGCGAACGGTCCGGACACTTCGATGATGTCGCTCAGGATACCGAGTAGCATACATAGCACACGCGCGTTGAGCATTTTGATCACAATAGCCATACATCAACACGATATCGACCTTTTCCGCAATTGATAAACGGTCCATTTTAACACGAGTAATGTATCACGAAGCAAATACTATCCGCACTGGCGGAATGTTACGTGATAACACGTAGTTATACGATTGTGACTATTACAGCGCCATCTATCACAAAGCGAAAAAAGTGGTCCAACTAAAACATTCATATTTCTTTACGTACTACACGAATATGTAATAAAAAATGGTGGTTCCTATTAAAAAAAAAAAAAACGCAGTTGATATCCGTTTGACCTACGGCAGCGCCATCTAGCGGGCCAACCATAGCTCCACCTGGTTTCCCCCTTCGAGCTAGACGAGTTTCGTTCTTTGTAGTTTTTTCGTTTGATGCTTATTTCGTGAGATTTTTTGCCCGGTCTATATCAATGGACCACCCTGTATAATCATTCTTAAAGCTTTTGGTGTCTCCAGGTCTCTTCTACATATGCAAGGTTCTTTCCTGATCCGTAAACCAAATGTTTGCGAGGATTATGTTCTGTGCAAAAGTCTCCCACGGGGCTTCCTCTTTCATTCGTTTCCACCAGTCCATATTCACCTAATATTTTTCTATCTCTTCCTTTTCCTACTATCGAATTCCAGTCCCACGTCACTATAAATTTTCGTTTTTCTTAACTATCTGTATAATTTCTTTTATCTCCTCATATACTTCTTCAGTCTGCGTAGCTAGTTGTCATAAAACTTGTACTACTCTCGATATCGGCTTTGTGTCTATCTTGGCTACAATAATGTGATCACTATGCTGCTCACAATAGCTTACCCGCAATCCCGTTTTCTTATTCATTTTTAAACCTAGTCCCGCATTACCCTGTATTCACCTGATCCCGAGTTCCGGTCCTCCTGCCACCGAATTTCACTAATCCTACTATATCTTATTTCAATCTATCCATTTCCCTTTTTAAATTTTTAACCTACCTGCCCGATTAAGGGATCTAACATTCCACTTTCCGACCCGTAGAAAGCCGGCTTTCTTTCTCCTGATGACGACATCCTCCTGAATAGTCCACTTCCGGAGATAATGGGGACTATTTTACCTGCGGAACATTTTACCGAAGAGGATGCTGCCATCATTTAGCCATACAGTAGAGCTGCAAGCCCTCGGGAAAAATTACAGCTGTAGTTTCCTCTTGTATTCCAGCAGTACGCAGCACCAGCTCATCAAGGCCGTTTTAGTTGATGTTATAAGGCCAGATCAGTCAGCCATCCAGATTATGTCCCCTGCAAGTACTGGAATGGCTACTGCCCCTCTTTAGGAACCATAAGTTTGTCTGGCCTCTCAACAAATGCCCCTCCGTTATGGGTGGATCTAGGGTGCGAACATCGGTATCGCTGAGACATGCAAGCCATCCCACCGAACGTTCATGGTTCATGGGAGAGAGGGGGGAGGGGGGAGATTCTTCAAGTATGGCATCGATATCTGTACCCTTACAGGTGCCGTTATTCAAAACTTTGCTGATGTTGCTCCCTTACACTGCTCATTGTCAGCAGGTGCCCAACGTAGTTGCCGCTGCTAACCGACCGCGTGGTGAAGTGATGCTGGGGCTGGACTTCAGTTAAATAGTTTCAGTTCGACATGGTATCACGGTACTATAGGTTTTAATTTTTAATGCTGACTGTGCCTTACTCTGGCATGTTATAGTAAGAAGTCTAGATTATTCTAGCCGAAACCTGGGTAAAGACCAGAAAATTCTCACAACTGAGGCGGATCTTTCATATATTAGTCTATCACAGTTGCTGATGGGGCTGCAATATGCTAAAAATTCTTAAATGAAATACGTTTGCCTAACAAGAGGGAAGGCCAGGACTTCTATTACTAGCACAACAGTATATTATCGAAAGATTGTTCAAGTAATCCAAAGAAATTTGATAATGTTATAAGACTGTCAGTGACATTAAAGTTAATGTTAAGGCATTCATGCATAAAATAGGAACTGAACTGAGGGAGGAAATACTGAACACTGCTTTGAAATGTACCTTAATGAAGGAAAATCCAGGAGTGTTGCATTAGCTCATTTCTCGCCCCCACTGCAAATATGTGTTATGTAGATAATGATGTCAGCAGCGCTGACAAACAGCTGAAATCGATAAAACTGAACGAAGCACCAGAGCCAGATAAAATCCATCACAGATTATATAAAAAATTTGCGATTGTGATAGCCCCAGTTCAATTATGATGCCATATACCATACATCCCTCCAACAAACGACTGCGCCCAATAGTTGGACGAAAGCACAGGCTATACGAGTGTACAAAACCACCGTCTAATATTCTGGACTTGGATCTGTGGTAATATCTTAGAATATATTCTGATTTCGAAAGTAATGTGCCTCGAACAGAATCAGCATGGACTGCGAAAACTTCAGTCACGTGAAACTCAACTCGCACTTATCTCACATTACACCCTAAAAGTCATGGATCAAGACAGTTAAGCAGATGCAGTATTTCTTAACTTTAGAAAAACGTTTCACACTGTATGACACCTACAGCTGTTCTCGAAAATACGATCGTATGGTTATCAAACAAAATTTGCGCCTGGATTTCGGGTTTCTGGTTTGGAAGAACGCAGCATATTATCTTGGGTGGAGAGGCGTCAGCCGAAATAGATATAACTTCTAGCGTGCCAAATCAAAGTATGTTGAATCTCTTGCTGCTCATGTTTTATGTTGACCATGCAGGTAATATTAATAGCAACCTCAAACATTTTGTAGATAATGTAGTTATTTATAATGAAGTTCTGTCTGAAAAAAAAAACTGCACAAATATTCAGTCAGATCTTGAAAAAATTCAAAATGATGCAAAAGCTGATAATTTGCATTAAACGTTTAGAAACGTAAAACTGTGCATTCAAAAAACGAAAAAATTTATTATCCTATGGCTATAATATCAGTGATTCACAATTGGAGTCAGTCAACTCATACGTATACCTAGGTGCAAGAATCTATAGGGAACTGATATGAGACGATCACATTGGCTCGGTCGTAGGTCAAGCAGGAAGCGAACTTCATTTCGTTGGTAAGATACTAGGAAAAATTAATTCATCTAAAAAGGAGTTTTCTTGCAAGACACTTGTGCAAACCATTCTAGAATACTGTTGAGGTACGTGAGATACGTAAAAGATAGGAATAACCGGGGATATTACACATATGCAAAGAAGGGCAACACGAATGGTCACAGTTTTGTTTGAACATGGGAGACTGTCACAAAGAAGTTGGAAAAAACGAAACTGGCCGACGCTTGAAGATTAGACGCAAACTATGTCATGAAAGCTTACTTAGAAAGTAGTCAGAATCTAGCAATATACTACGACCTCATATGTATCGCTCTCATAGCTATCGCGAAGACAAAATGACCTGATTACACAACAAACCAAGGCGTTTAAGAAACTGGAATACACGAATGTAATGGAATAAAGCCCAAATGGATAGTACAAAGGGATATAGCCCCAGCCATTCTCTTCACAGTGGTTTGCGGAGTATAGATGTAGATTTTACATTAAAATATTTTATATATTCTGCCTGAGGAAAAAAAAAAGAGTCAAGCATCCAGCAGGGGATAAGGAAACGAAATGAAACTTCTTGGGTTGAGAGGATAGGCGATGCTATTTCGAAGATTGCAAAATAGAGGGAAATTTTCAAAGAATTTGGCAATATGAGCCCACTTTCAAATATGACATTGCAGCCTTCTAGCCTTATTGCACTGTTTCGGTCATAAAGACATTGTATCCTCTCCTGAGGCAACGTGGATCATAGCTGTTGTTGTTGGTCCCTGATACGCTGGACAGTACCATTGGGATACAGTTGGCGTCCGAGATGTATCCACTTATGTTCTATCGGGGACAGATACAGGGATCTTGTCGTCCAAAAGGCGGAAACACAGATTAATCTATTGAATGATTTCGCTCAGGTGGTGCTAAAGTTTGAAGTCTTTCACTGAGCATTAATGATGTAAGGTGGCAGATTAAATTAATGTCAATTTCACACCTTACATGAGAGTTTTTATACATTGTAACAGGAAGGTAAATATGTCACATGACATACTTGGGCGAAAATGTGCAGATTTGCCTATTAAAATGTACAGTATGTAATGCAAAGGGATGACACTCAATCGACGGTATTAACACACCGAACCTAAATCCTGCATATCAATGAGCAAGAAGTGGAACAAACTGCTCACCGAACCTAAATCCTGCATATCAATGAGCAAGAAGTGGAACAAACTGCTGGAGGAAACGTTTAGTTTGGGAGCAGATGCGAATGGCGACGTCAAGAGCCGAATGCAACGGAAAGCTCTTAAAGTGACCTGTGGCAAAGGACAACGAACGGGCCAGGTGACTCATCCAGGAGGGCAAGTAGCGGGCCACCGGAGTGGTACGGAAAGAATCTTTAGAAAACTGCGTTGGGGAATTTCCAGATGGATAAAAAACTGGTGACACAGTCGATCACATGAACTATGCATGCTCATGATGTAAGAATGTAACTTTCAGGGATCTGGAGTGGGCACAAAATGTCCGATTAGCTGACATGAACTAGGAAGGGGTAAAGTGCCGAAATTTCGCCTCAATTTGATGGTGGGCCCTTTGCGATTGGCAGAGATAATTTCCACAAAATAAAAGGAATGCTCCTATTGGTCGGAAAAAGTCGTGACATGAAGCACGAAAGGACCCAGATGGGGGACAGTTTTGCTACGAGAGACACAAGACCGAAAATTTCGGGGACTCTCCTCTGAACAGGGCGCATCACACTCTGTATGACGTAAAGGAGGAATTTTGTGTGAACAGTGCGTTCACTTTAGCTGACATTCAGCTAGATATTAGCTGTAGCATCGTTGAGCTCCAACAGCGGAGAAGCGAAACAGTCCCATAGTTAATTGTTCTTGTGAGAGCTGAGAGGGCATTGTAATATGCATGCTGCTCCATCTATGCACGTGTATATCGCCATATTTCAAGAGTAGGGATGAGCGCATGTTTTCTCGCTTAACAAGAAACGTAGGAGAGTTTCTGCTCATAATATCAGCAAAGGTTTTGATTAGCTTTTATAGGACTTTCAGAGGATGAGAGCGGCCATGCAGCCGACAGCTCATTGCAGCTAAGTTAAATACCACTAGCAGAGGTGTAAACTTGTTGGTTCACCAGCTTGCGTCCACTGTGAACTCGAGCAAGCTCGAGTAATCTTTTGTTCAGCTTGTCACGAAAACAAACCATATTCCGTAGACCTGACTGTCATCCTAAACAGTACTGAACTTAGAACCGGAATCGGATGATTTGTCTTAATATTGACCAACTTTACGATATAGTAGTAACAATAATTCTGTAAAGAACCTTTTGGTTAAAATGTGATATTGTTGTGTTTAGAGTTATTTCGAGTAAACAGGACGTAATGCGTTATCTTGACAACTGTACTGACATTGTCATGTTGCAACTATGTAAACTTGTGTATTTCTTTGATAATAATTCTGAATTAAAAACATTTTGTATACACCTTAAACACCGTTGTGCTCTGTCATAGAATAAGTGTCCACTCCTCACCCCAGTCATTTATTCTGTAGATGCTAACACACTCACAGGGTGTTTATGCTGATGTCTAACGAAAGAGAAAAGGAGTGGATAGTCAGAATGATAACCCCCTAATTTTCGCAAATCGATGTTTCATCACGCTCATCATTGTTGCAGACATGTAAATTAGTCGTTATAAAATCAAACTAGTATCTTGATATAGCACTAGATACAAGTATATTGTGGCTATCACTCCTACTTGCCAATACATTTTCCTCCTTGGCGCCACATATGGCTACTGTGAAGAAGAACAGCTGTGAATGTTACTGTCTCAGGTTAGATGATTGTACAGAAGACGAGATGAAAGTACCAAGAAGGAGAATGTATTGGCGAGTGGTAACTGACAGCCGTAATATACGTGTATTTACTCCTACATCAAGAGACAGGTTTGATTTTATATTGACTAATTTACATGTCTACGACAACGGTGCCATATTATACTTGTTCTTTTTGCGGCATAGCTGATAATACGTTCATCAATAAATAGCTGAAATATTATAAAGGGCTTTTCCCCTTCATGTCTAGGACAATAAACATGCCACATGACATTTTATGACGACATGGTTGCAAACATTCCATAAAAGGTAAATAGCGGTGCCATTTTTTAAACTGTTATATATTTCATTTCTAGTGGGTTTATGATACATTTTTATTTCAGGAAAACCTACACGTTACGGCTATAAATTCTGTTGTGGTTGTACTTGCGAAGGGTGCTTTGTGTGACTGGAACCATATTAGGCATCTGGCTGTTGCAATGACATATTGACAAGAGCTTCGGATACAGGGTTGTGATGAATTATGCTGAGTCAGCTGCTGCAGATCGTACGCTATCGTTTTTTCTTTGACAGTTTGTTCATTGTTATTGAACTCATGCATGATTTTGAGAAGAGGAACATTGAAGCAACAGGAGCTAGCCGTTAGAATTGTATGCATAAAAGCTATGTTCTTACCCGAGCTGACAAATATAAGAAGAAAAAAAGCATGTTTAAATAGGGAAACTGGTGAGAAAATAAATTACTTATGTGTCTTATTACATTATCCTCTTATAAAATATTACATAAAAATTTCTTGCAGCTTTCGCGAGTTTCTATCGTCACACGGAATGACAACAGTATAGTTACAGTAACGACAAATTGTGATCCGTTCCTTCCTTTGAAGCTAGTTGGAGGTTTTTCCAGAAAAAAGATGCAAACTGTTACTGTGCCTCAACCAGAACTACTCGGGACTTACAATAGTAACACGGATGGCACTGTCCTTGCAGACCAAAATACAGTATATCACTTTACTGCACGTCAGTCAGAGACAAAAAATGGTATTTTGCATTAATTGCTCACCTCGTTGATGCAGCAGAGGAAAATCCTTGGAATTTTTGTTGGCTGTTACGAACTTCGTAGAGGAAAGCATATCACAAGGGCAGTATGTAATAATGTCTAGTCTTGATGTTGAGGGAGCTTTTGACGCAACTTGGTGGCCCAGCATCCTTTAAGCGCTACTAGGATTTGAATGACCTAGAAACTTAAATAACTTAGCAAAAAACTATTTCAGCGATAGAACGTCAGTGTCGGCGTTTAACAGCATCAAGCTAGAGAGGAAGGTGACAAAAAGGTTTTGCTGTGGCCAACGTTTTTGGAATACAGAATATAGTTCTGTGCTTAATTTGGATTACACAGCAAACACAAAAACGGAAGCGTTTACTGATGACTTAATCGTGTTGACCAAATCAGATACTGTCATTCTTCCTGAGGAGCTCAGCAACAGAGAAATGGAAAAAAATTGCAGCTTGAGCCCAAAACAACAACATGCGTTTTAATGATCAAAAATCGAAAGAAATGCTGATAACAAGGAGAGGGTGTAAAGACAAAGCAACAGTTAGTATCGTTCTAAACAATAAAGTTTTGCAACAAGTTAAACGATTAAATGGTTCAAATGGCTCTGAGCACTATGGGACTCAACTGCTGTGGTCATAAGTCCCCTAGAACTTACAACTACTTAAACCTAACTAACCTAAGGACATCACACACATCCATGCCCGAGGCAGGATTCGAACCTGCGACCGTAGCGGTCGTGCGGTTCCAGACTTTAGCGCCTTTAACCGCTCGGCCACTCCGGCCGGCCAAACGATTAAATATTTGCGTATAATTATTGATTCTAAATTTATTTTTAACGAACATGTACAGTACATGACTGAAAAATGCACGAAACTTATTCATTCTTTATCGAAATAAGTGAGACTCAACTGGGCCCTGGTTCTAGAGCAATGAAAATAATTTACGTAGGCGCTATATTACCAATATTGAGATATGGAGCTCCTGTTCGAATTCACGCATTAAGAAGAAAATGTAACTGTATGAAGATTCGAAGAATCCAGCGCTTGATCAACATAAGGACTGCTAAGGCTTACATGCCGGCCGGAGTGGCCGAGCGGTTCTAGGCGCTACAGTCTGGAACCGCGTGACCGCTACGGTCGCAGGTTCGAATCCTGCCTCATGCACGGATGTGCGTGATGTCCTTAGGTTAGTTAGGTTTAAGTAGTTATAAGTTCTAGGGGACTGATGACCACAGCAGTTCAGTCCCATAGTGCTCAGAGCCATTTGAACCATTTTGAAGGCTTACATATCGAAATCAACTGAACAGTTGTGCGTTCTAACGCCTATGTATAACCTGTTAGTGATATTATAAGCCACCTTTTAATCCAGCAGTAACAAAGAAAATATAATTGTATGAAGATTCGACGAATCAGCGCTTGATCAACATAAAGATTGCTAAGGCTTACATATCGATATCTAATGAAAAGTTCCAGCACCTACGTATAATAATCCATCTCTTAATGCAGGAGTAACAAAGAAAATAAAATCAGGCCCATCTGAGTTAAACTCTAAAGTTGTGAGGGACAGCATGTCATACTCAGACGGTGGGGGATGGGGAGGGATGGGGGGGGGGGGGGGGGTAAGGCGGATGGCATCAAAACTGTGACCCCCGCCTCCTCCGCAGAACCGAGCCTTGGATTCGCGCCTGTCCAGGTGGGTAGGAGACATGCTGTCGAAACCTCGCTATTTATCGTAACGCTGTTGTGCAGCGATGCGCGGTGCTGAACGTCTTGAGCCGAGCGAGGGGTTGGTGGCGGGTGACTACGAGAGGCCACTTGCAGCTGGCGTAACAAGGCGATCTGTTTCTTTTCTCGGATGACGGCGCGGTAATGGCATTAGCCGCGTGTCGCTTTTCCTACCCTTACCCCATCCCCCACACTCCGGCCACAAAGGGCCGGCTGCTGTCAACAGGCACTCGACCGCCACAAAGGGCACCGCCACCCTTCCCTTCAGTGTACTATAATAGCGTTTGCGGTTGTGCTTGGCTGCCTCTGGCCGCTAGTGGCAGCTCCCACAGCTCGTGCCTGCACGTTCGGGCCAGCGTCATCCCCGCATCTGGATTCGATGCCTTTAGCACTACGGAACGTTGGAACAGAGGGACTCCGCATCCGGCCGCCACACCTTACACTGGTGCAGCACGAAAAGGACTGTTAAGAGGCACGCCACATGAATTCATCAGAATGCGTGACATATGCTGAGGGACAGAGCGATTCCTATAAATCTCACCGCATTTTTTTTTCGACATATGCTTTTTCACCTTCTTCTTCACTTAGAGGCTTAGGGTCCTCGCCTGTTCCGATCTCAGCGTAGTCATCTCTTCTGTGGTCTTCTGGAACTTCGGTTTCTCTCCCTGTCCTTCAACTGTATGTTCAAAATAAACCAACTGAAGAATGCTCCCATCAGGGCTCAACAAAGATGAATATGCTCCTGTTTATTTAAAAGATTCTGATTGAGAAAGTGGGGTACCACTTGCCTTATTCTACCTTCCTCAGCACATTTAAAAATGTTCCCAAAAATTTTGGTATGCGAACATATTCGAGCTCTTTTTAACATGCAACTCACCTCTCACTCCCACAAACTTACGCCCATTGCTCATTGCTGTAAGTCGCTCATAGCCATCCACTGAAACCTGCCCTTTCTCAGTCACTCATTCAGCCTTAGTCATTCTCATTACCTCTTTGTGTCCCTCTAACTGTCATTTTCTCCTGTCTCACAGCCACAGTCCCCTTCATTCAGTCCTACTACTACTGTCTCCCTCTTGATCTCTCTTACTCATTCACCCTTTGCCAATGCAGCTGTCTCTTCTCACTGTCACTCTCTCTCTCTCTTCCTCGTTGTCACTGTCATAGCCTCTGTCTCTCATTATCATTGGCTTTCACCCACTTCAACTTTCTCCTTCTCTTTGTTCCTCTCTCACTGGCACTCTACCCTTTTCTCATTTCCTAGCACTGTTCTGTCTTTATCAACTACGTTCCAGTGTCACTATGTCCCTCTCTTGGTCTCACACTGCCATTGTCTCCTTCGCTCTTTCTATACCACAACTACTGCCTGCTATCTTCCAATATCTATTACTTTTCCGCCTCTTTCTCACTGCCACTGTCTCCTTCTCTGTCAGCATAAAAAAGTGCGAACATGTTTGCATACCAAAATTTTTGGGAAAATTTTTAAAGGAGCCGAGGAATGTAGAATGAAGCAGCTGGTACCCAATTTTTGTCTTTTAAACAAACGGGAGGATATTCGCCTTTTTGTGCTCAGATGGAAAGTTTTACCACTGGTTCCCTTCTTTTCCCTACCACACCTGGGCAAGTTACTCATATGAAAAACACTTTATGGGTCAGTATAATTTTAGAGTTTACTTATGCGAAATTAAAGTAACGCAAGACTTTAGACCAGATTTTACGTGCACAAAAATTTTGCATTTGCTCCAGTACTACAAGATGGAGTTCCCAGGACACTTCTGATGATAACGGAGACAATTAAAGGTGTTTGAGAACTTTTAACATTGCAGCCCGTCTAAATGCGTGAATAATTTAATGATTATAAAGATTCTGCCTCAATTGCAGACTGTAACTGGATGTTGGCCTAGGTTTCGGCGCGGATAACCACGCCTCCTTCGGAACACACTAAAATTACAAATTGCCTAAAGAAGCATGGTCCAACATTAACACAGAACGCCCAGAAAGGCAAAAGACTATTGGTCAGTAGCTACTGACATGGTACATACTTACCGTTTATTTTACATTTTATTGATCAATAGCGATTGACATGGTACATACGTACCGTTTATTTTACATTTTATTCTAATCTTTTGCCCTTTTGGGCGTTCTGTGTTAATGTTGGACCATGCCTCTTTAGGCAGTTTGTAGTTTTAGTAAGTTCCGAAGAAGGCGTTGTTATCCGCGCCGAAATCTAGGTCAACATCCGGTTTCAGTTTGCAATCGAGGAGGAAGCTTTATAACCATTGTACTTAAAGGTGTGTTTCACCGTGTTTTGCTCTTTATAAACTACGTTTTCGCCTCACACAAGATTTTACGTGCGTATTTTACGTGTACAAGTAGGGTAACTTTGAACCTCTGTCTCATGGAAACAGACGAAGACATCAAGATAATTTCAAGGTTCAAATAACTTCCGGGAATTCAGCCAGGTAACACTTTCAGCGACCGCCGATATTTCGGCGGGAGAACACCCCACCATTTTCAAGGCAAACTGCAACGGACAGACGACGTACATGCAAAATTAAAACCTCGGTTCTCGGACTGAAGTAGGAAAGATGACACACACACTGAGCACTAGTGCCACCAAAGATGACCAAAGTCAGAGATATCGATAGTTAGACTACGAACTCGCAGGTGAGGTAGCGTTGCCTCTGTCCCTCTGTTTTTTGACAAGGGAGAGAGTCGGATTCCAAACAGAGTTTAAACAAAAACCTCCATCCCTGTTAAAGAGGTTGCTCGCTAATTTAATCTCAACTGCCTCCTTAATAACATTGTCCCAATAGTTGGACGTGCATGCCAATATCTCGGTGTTATTATATAACATGGGGTGACCAGTATCGAAGCAATGTTGGGCAATAGCAGATCTACTTGGCTGCTGTAATCGTGCGTGCCGTTTATGCTCAGTACATCGGTCCTCCTCGGTCCTGATAGTTTGACCTATATATGCCATGCCGCAGCTACAAGAAATGCGATATACACCAGCCTTACGTAGACCGAGATCATCCTGAACAGAACTGTTAAGCACTCTAATTTTAGATGGAGGTCGTAAAATACATTTCACACCGTATTTCCGTAAAATACGATCGATCTTGTTGGAAGTGTTTCCTACGTAAGGCAACAAGGCAGTAGACTTAGGTATCGACTCAGAATTATCAGCAGTCACCCGATGTACAGTTGGTCGATAGTGCAAAGAACGTTTAATCCATCACTATCACCATTTTGAAGAAACGTAACTTCAAGATGGGACAACTCAGCCGGCAAAGTCTCAGCGTCGGAAACAACATGTACCCTGGGCACCGAGGTACGAAAAACCCCTTCACGCAGAGCCAGATGGTGACAACTATTAGCCTGTAAGTACAAGTCGGTGTGATTACGTTTCCTGTAGACTGCATGTCCCAATGATCCATCATCCTTCCTCCTCAGCAACACGTCAAGAAAGGGAAGGCAACAATCCTCTTCCACCTCCATCGTAAAACGAATGTTCGGGTGGATCGAGTTCAAATGTTAAAGAAAGGCATTCAAATTCTACCTACCATGGGGCCAAACAACAAATGTATCGTCAACATATCTAAAGAAACAGTTGGGTTTCAAAGGTGCCGACTCCAATGCACATTCCTCGGAGTCTTCCATAAACAAATTTGCTATCACATGAGACAGCGGACTACCCATTGCAACTCCATCTGTCTGCTCGTCATCGAATAAAAAGTAAGTGGATGTCAACACATGCCAAAAGAGATTAGTTAATTCAGCACCAAACCTAGCCTCAATTAACCGCAACGAATCAGACAGAGGAACACGAGTGAAAAGAGAGACCACGTCGAAACTCACTAACATATCAGAGTCATTGATCCGCAGTCCCTCCAAACGACGTAAAAAATCAGCTGAGTTCCTGATATGATGTTCACACCGACCTACTTGTGGACTCAACAGAGAAGCAAGATGCTTGGCTACACGATATGTTGAGCGCCGACGTTACTCACTACAGGACGGAAAGGGACTCCTTTCTTGTCTACCTTCCGAAGGACATATAATCTATGGGGAACAACACTAGAGATGTTAAGACTCTTGATAGTGTCCTGCGACAAACAACTTTTTTTCAGGAGGCTGTTAGTCTTTCTCTCAACACTTTTTGTGGGATCAGCATCGATTCTGCGATACGCTGAATCAGGTAGTAAACGTTGCATCTTTTGTACATAATCCTGTTTATTTAAAACAAAGGTGACATTGCCCTTGTCCGCAGGTAAAACAACAATATCGGGATCAACTCTGAGGGAGCGTAAAGCAGCCCTCTCTGCTGCTGTTTCATTACTCTTGGGTGGACGAGCCCTGGTCAACACACGGTATACCTCCCTCATAACCGCCTCTGCAGCGTCAGGAGGAAGTTTGCAAACTGCCTGTTCAACTGAACTAATGAAATCAACTACCGCAAACTCTTCGGAGTAGGTGCAAAATTTAAACCCTTCCCAAGCACGGATAAGATTGCGTCGTCAAAAGATTTCTCTGTTAGATTTATCACAGAACATCGAGATATAACAAACTCCGCGCGATGAAACGTTCAGACTTCGCCAAATGTCGGGCAGTAACGGAACTGCATTCCCAGTAAGTTGACTCCATGTCGCCTGTCCGTTGCAGTTTGCCTTGAAAATGGCGGTATGTTCTCCCGCCGAAATATCGGCGGTCGCTGAAAGTGTTACCTGGCTGAATTCCCGGAAGTTATTTGAAAGTTGTATACGCCAGGAGAAACTCAGATCTCACAATTTCAAGGTTGTTCGGGATCGCGATTTTAGGATTGTATATGGTAAAAATTACACCCGTTTGATTTGCATAATCATCTGGCTCTTTAATAACCGAAACTATGTTTTTGGGGTGTTGTTCGATAACGATGTTTGAAAACGGGAAGATGGCCCTTTTAGTTAAATGCCTATAGTTCATAACGTTGAAATTTCTGCAATTTGCTGTGATTATTTGTTACTTAGATTTCGCCTCACACCTGATTTTACGTGCATATGGAAGATAACTTTAAACCTCTGTACCTCGGAAATGGATAAAGACTTCAATAAAATTTTGAAGTTGATCGAGAGCAGGACCTTACGAACATATCGTAAAAATTTTAGATTTTTCTGTACATAACCTCTCGTTTTCTAAGGAACCGCCTATGCACTAACAAAGATTTCTGGAAACGGGAAGATGGCACTTCTAGATAAATGCCTAGAGCATATAGCTTTAAAATTTGAGCCATTTACTCTGCCTATTTCTTATTTAGATTTCGTCTCATACCGGATTTTACGTGCGTATTTGACTTGTAGAAATATGGTAACCTTGAATCTCTGTATCTCGGAAATGAATAAAGAGTTCAATAAAATTTTCATAGCTATTATAGATCAAGATCTTAGGAATATATGGCAAAAATTTCAGCCATTTGCTGTGTGTATCTGTTTTGGAGTCTGCAGCTAAGTTTTGGTACGAAAAAATTGTAAAAACTTTTTTTTCGGAGATTTTCTAAGGAACCACCCACGAACTAATGGTACTTCCATATTTCCCATAAGGCCTACCGTACACCACGTCGAATGCAAAAAGAACCAACCGATCTGCTCCTTTTCCCTATACAGGAGAAAGTGTGTAATATTCATACTTTGACCCTATACTGTAGGAAAGTGACATTAGGACGATCCTTCTGTTGGTTATACAGATAGTCCCTAGCCCAAAGGCTATTCAAAACACTTGACCCCCACCTTTCTATCACTAACAGAACCAGAGGTAAGAGCCCCGAAAGAACCTCGTTTTGGAACGTACATACGCACCGATGCCGCCTAGTCTAGACTTCCGGCACTCGCACAGAGTTTATATAATCCAGAGGACCTTGCTCAGGCTGAAGGGTCCACATTTTGCACTTTCTATATTTCCTTAAAAGCGGCCATTGATGTGCAACGATTTCATAGTTACCAGTACGTATTTTCATCCTTGAGCGGAATGTCTGCTTATTTGAAACTTCGTTTAAGATCAAAACTGCACGGCGAAAGGGGACTAGAACCTGGGACGTCTGCCTTCCGCGGGAAAGTGCTCTACCGGCTGACTATCCAAACACGACTGACGATCCACGTCAGAGCTTTATTTCCGCCAGTATTTCTTCCCTACCTTCCAAACTTCACTGAGATACTGGCGGAAGTATAGCACCCTCACGGCTCGTCAATCGTGCTTGGATAACACAATCGGTAAAGCAATTGCCAGCAAAAAGTAAAGGTCCCAATTTTATGCTGCCAGGAGGTTGCAAAACATCGCAGACACCGCTAAAGAGTGAAAATTCATTCTGGTGACTATGAAATCGTTGTAGATCAGTAGCAACTTCTAAGGAAATGAGAAACTACGAGATATGAATTCTTTGTAGATCAGTGGCAACTTCTAAGGCAATAAGAAACTACAAGATATGAATTCTTTATCCTTATCCTATCAAGATCCCCTGATTTCTAGAAACACAATGCTAGTCCCGCTCCAGCATAAAGTTTTGATCTGCTAGAAAGTTCTATTTCATAGTTAGTTTACCTCCTTAGAGTCCTTCTTAGTGTTACGATCAGCGCCGCGTTTCAACCAACACAGAGTTGTCCATGATCCCAGAAAAGATTGAACGCTGCACAACAGAAAGTGTCCAGTCTTCTTCTCAGCTTATTGTTTAGCTTGTCCCACAGCGATTCGTCCCGTTTGACGTTGTATACTGTTGTTTACCCTATTTCAGACCTTTACTATCCTCTTAAATCAATACAGTGGCAAACAACCGGATCCGGTAATCCAAACTCTCCAAGTCAAACTTTTCGTTAAGTTTCGTCGAATTCAGTTCAAATACAGGAGGCTGGATCGTACCTCTCGAGGGCGAAATGTAATTAAACATCAGTCTTCTCCTGACACTGGCAGAGAGCTAATAGATGCACGTCCCGTTGTATCTGCCCACCATTCTTGTATTATGCATGAAGAAATTTCCCCGCTCCCCCCCCCCCCCCCACCCCAGAAATTTGCTATTTGGTCTAATTTGTCCCTCAGTTTCTCTGTGTCTCTTCTTTGTAAACGAGTGTTGTTACTCAATCTACATATTCCTCTGCACTTCTCAATTGAGTGCCTGACAGAGGGTTCATTGGCACCTTCAAGCTACTTCTCTACCGTTCCTCTCTCGAACGGCGTGTGGAAAAAATGAGCACTTAAGTCTTTCCATGAGAGCTCTGATTTCTCTTGTTACGGTTCTACTTCTCAGTCGGAAAAAACGGAACCTTTATAGAATCGCTTTATTGTACATCTATATACACTACTGGCCATTAAAATTGCTACACCACGAAGCTGGCGTGCTACAGAAGCGAAATTTAACCGACAGGAAGAAGATGCTGTGATATGCAAATGATTAGCTTTTCAGAGCATTCACACAAGGTTGGCGCCGGAGGCGACACCTACAACTTGCTGACATGTGGAAAGTTTCCAACCGATTTCTCATACCCAAACAGCAGTTGACCGGCGTTGCCTGGTGAAACGTTGTTGTGATGCCTCGTGTGAGGAGGAGAAATGCGTACCATCACGTTTCAGACTTTGACAAAGGTCGGATTGTAGCCAATCGCGATTGTGGTTTATCGTATCGCGACATTGCTGGTCGCGTTGGTCAAGATCCAATGACTGTTAGCAGAATATGGAATCGGTGGGTTCAGGAGGGTAATACGGAACGCCGCGCTGGATCCCAACGGCCTCGTACCACTAGCAGTCGAGATGACAGGCATCTTATCCGCATCGCTGTAACGGATCGTGCAGCCACGTCTCGATCTCTGAGTCAACAGATGGGGACGTTTGCAAGACAACAATCATCTGCACGAACAGTTCGACGACGTTTGCAGCAACATGGACTATCAGCTCGGAGACCGTAACTGCGGTTACCCTTGACGCTGCATCACAGGTAGGAGCGCCTGCGATGGTGTACTGAACGACGAACCTGGGTGCTCGAATGGCAAAATGTAATTTTTTCGGATGAATCCAGGTTCTGTTTACAGCATCATGATGGTCGCATCCGTGTTTGGCGACATCGCGGTGAACGCACATTGGAAGCGTGTATTCGTCATCGCCGTACTGGCGTATCACCTGGCGTGATGGTATGGGGTGCCACTGGTTACACGTCTCGGTCACCTCTTGTTCGCATTGACGGCACTTTGAACAGTGGACGTTACATTTCAGATGTGTTACGACCCGTGGCTCTACCCTTCATTCTATCCCTGCCAAACCCTACATTTCAGCAGGGTAATGCACGGCCGCATGTTGCAGGTCCTTAACGGGCCTTTTTGGATACAGAAAATGTTCGACTGCTGCCCTGGCCAGCACATTCTCCAGATCTCTCACCAATTGAAAACGTCTTGTCAATGGTGGCCGAGCAACTGGCTCTTCACAATACGCCAGTGACTACTCTTGATGAGCTGTGGTATCGCGTTGAAGTTGTACCTGTACACGCCATCCAAGCTCTGTGTTACTCAGTGTCCAGGCGTATCAAGGCCGTTATTAGGGACAGAGGTGGTTGTTCTGGGTACTGATTTCTCAGGATCTATGCACCCAAATTGGGTGAAAATGTAATCACATGTCAATTCTAGTATAACATATTTGTCCAATGAATACCCGTTTATCATCTGCATTTCTTCTTGGTGTAGCAATTTTAATGGCCAGTAGTGTATTTTGATACTCGAAACTGAGTCATCGGTACCTACATGGTATTTCCCTTGGGCCTATAATCATGAAATTTGCCAAAAAGGAATGTTTCACAATACGACCAAAGGAAAAAAATCAGAAAACTGCATATGTGTAATTACATCACACGAAATATATTTTTTTTTTTCATTTCTGTCTGTTCGTGTGTCTGTTAAGACCCCTTTTTCTCAGTAACTGGTAGACATATCATGTTAAAATTTATGGCATGTACTAATGTCTGAAGGCCCTCGGAGGTACAACAAACTTAAGCTTCTAAGCCAATGGAACCAAAAGCTACGGACATTTGTGTCACACCGCGTCCGGCCATCCTGATTTAGGTTTTCCGTGATTTTCCTAAATCGCTCCAGGCAAATGCCGGGATGGTTCCTTTCAAAGGGCACGGCCGACTTCCTTCCCCGTCCTTCTCTAATCCGATGAGACGATGACCTCGCTGTCTGGTCTCCTTCCCCAAAACAACCAACATTTGTGTCACATATTTTGATACTCACAAACTCACACATCAAAATATATGGAGTACTTCCCGTTGGCTTACAGTCATGAAATTTGGCAAATAGGAAGGGTTCACAATACAAGTACAGGAAAAAATCCGAAAACTGTTAATTTGTAATTATACTACAAGGAAGTATATTTCTTTTGTCAGTTGTTAAACGAGGTCAAACTTGAAACTAAAACAATCAATAGTCCTGCTTTCGTGCTGACTGGGTCGCAAGTGGTAAAAGTCAAGCATCAGGCAAGGAATGACTGTATTTCTCATATGACACGTTTCAGAATTTAGCTATCATCAGATATGCAGGACCAATTACTGCACGTTAATATGACGTTTCAAGCTGTATGTGAAACAAACGTTCGCAGACTACAGCAACACTGTGAGGTAACGGGCGAGTTGTGGCGCCCTGGAAATATTCTATGTTCGGAGTTGAGGCGGTCGCATCGGACACTCGTCAAAGCCGCGGTTCGTTAGCCACCGCGTGATGCCGCGCAATAGCTGGACCACGCGGTGCCGAACGTTAGCCGGACGAGAGGGGCAGCGCATGATCGAGCGAGTGGCTGGGAATTCCGCTGTGACGAGGACGGTGCTTTCTGTCGATGAAGGAGATGTCTACGCCGGGAGTGCCAAAATTTCCGTGGCTTCTACAGTGAAGACGTAGTGTGCGTTTAGAAGTGAATATCTCGCGAGCTATGTTGTCGTTCATAACTAATTACTTGCAGTAGGAATCTATGGTTTCCCTGTTATTCATCTTATATTTTATTTAATTGCTGGACCATCGACACCAATAAGTGCTTTCAGAAATATGCGGCAATTTCAAAAGTACTTCTGCTATCGTACTCATCAAAAAAAAAAAATGGTTCAAATCGCTCTGAGCACTATGGGACTCAACTGCTGTGGTCATAAGTCCCCTAGAACTTAGAACTACTTAAGCCTAACTAACCTAAGGACAGCACACAACACCCAGCCATCACGAGGCAGAGAAAATCCCTGACCCCGCCGGGAATCGAACCCGGGAACCCGGGTGTGGGAAGCGAGAACGCTACCGCACGACCATACTCATCATTTACAGTCGTTAAAATAGCACCAGTAGATTTTATTTAATTGCAATCTTTCATTTACAAATTTCTGTATTAATTCGCAATTGCCGAGTGATAGAAACCTTCGCCCATTCGATTCATGTGTGGATTCTTATCGTATACTGTAGACTCGGCAGTATTTGGCCTGTAATGCGGCAACTACGTATCCCAGCCCCTAGACAACGAAACCAGCCAAAACTTTTAATATTGCAACTCTGAGTCGGAGAGTGCGTAGTTATTCGAAAGCCCGCAACTCGCAGACTAGTCTGCGAATTTCTGTAGTACAAACGTGACGTAAAGTCGTGTAAGAGGCAGGCGACAATTATTATAATTATCAGTAGTTCTCCACTCAGGATGACTGGGCCGCAAAGGCAAAAGTCGAATATCTGGCTGGGAATGACTTTATTGCTCATATGTCGCGTTTCGGAATCTATCCATTATCACATATCAGGGAGCGATTACTGCACGCAGATAAGGCGCTGCAAGTTGTATGTGAATCAAACATCCGCAGAATTCCGAAACGCTTTCTATGAGCAGTAAAGCCACTCCTTGCTAGTTGTTTGACTTCACCGTTGCGAACCAGTCAGCCTGAATGGTGAACTACTGATTGTTTAATAATGATCACCTGCCTCTTTCATGACTTATGTCACCTTTATATTACAGAAATTAAAACATTCTCGAAATTATTGGTATCCCTGGGACCGATGTCTTGCCAGTATCAATGCCAATAACAGGTAAAAATATCGGGGATTCTCGATTCATGGAATGGATGAATTGTCTGTATACATAATTAAGTCTGTACGAAACCCTCAGTCCTCGAGCCCTACACGCACCTGACAATTTTTTTATTAGGATGACAATTTCTCCCTATGTAGGTGGACGCCAACAAAATATTTTCGCAATCGCAGAAGGAAGTTGGCAACTGAAATTTTATGAGAAGATTCTGCCGCAACGAAACACGCCTTTGTTTTAATGATTTCTACTTCAATTCACGTATCATGTTCGTTGCACTCTCTTTCGCGATTATACAGAACGAACTGTCCTTCCCTGAACTTTTTCGACGTCTTCCGACAGTCCTATCTGATGTGGATCCCACGCGGCACAACAGTACTCCAGAAGAGGGCGGAGAAGCGTGGTGTAAGCAGTCTCTTTAGTGGAGAGCTTCCTGAGGACGTCCGAGAAGCTCACCGTTTCACCCGAGAAGGCAAGCCTGGAGTTACGGATGAAGTCGACGTCTCACCTCCACGGATGGATGCCAGGAGCTAAAGAACTGCCACCTGGACACAATGAAAGCTGGCTGGTGTGGAAATCTTTAAACAGAGCACAATCAGGAGTTGGACGATCCGGAGACAACCTGTAGAGGTGGGGCTTCATAACAAAAGACACGTCCTGTGATTGTGAACAAGACAAACCACAAGCCACATGCTCCAGCGCCCTTTGTGCTCTACATCCTGCACGAAGAATGATCTCATGGAAGCCACTCCAAGCGCGTTGGAGGTTGCAAAGTACTGGGCACATGTAATATAAATACAGTTTGAATATATACGCGTTCCTTACGTCGTTCTATAATTTTCTGTAGCATAAATATGTTGTCTGTACAGCTTCTCCCCTTTCTGAATCCATTTTGTTCTTCTGACAGCAGGCACTCCATTATGGGTTATTATTCTAGCGTATAAGATTTATGCTAGAATAATAACCGAAAGACTAAAACCCATAATGGAGTGCCTGCTGCCAGAAGAACAAAATGGATTCAGAGAGGGGAGAAGCTGTACAGACAACATATTTATGCAGCAGAAAATTATAGAAATACATAAGCAATTTAATAAAGAAACACACATCCTTTTCGTCGATTACGTAAAGGCTTTTGATAAAGTAAATAGACTGCTATTGTAGGAAATTTTAATAAGAAGAGGTATAACAATACACATTGTACAGGTAGTTCGAAAGATCTATACTAATACAAGAATCCAAATAATTGGGGATAATGAAGAAACAACAAAGGTTATTAATTTAGGAGTTCGACAAGGTTGCAGGCTCTTTGCGCTGCTTTTTAATACATACATTGACGATATTATGCGGCAATGGAGAATGAAACTGAAGAACTATACAAATAACTTCAACCAAAAAGATTACTTTATGACTTTGAAAATTTGTGGTAACGTCTTATGGGACCAAACTGCTGAGGTCATCGGTCTCTAAGCTTACACACTATTTAATCTAACTTAAACTAACTTACGCTAAGGACGACACACACACCCATGCCCGAGGGACGACTCGAACCTCCGATGGGGAGACATTATGACTTTGTTATTCGCAGATGACCAAGTGTTAATTTCGAATAATGAAGATGGACTGCAGAGAGCTGCCTACGAACATTACCAAACATGCCAAATATATAATACGTCAATATCAATACAAAAAACAAAAGCCATGGCTTCCTGTGGAAAAAATCCAGTAAGAAAAAAAATAATTATAGACAACAAGATTATTGAACAAGAAGATAGATTCAAATTTCTAGGAACCATGCTGTCTTACAGGGGAGACCTAGATCAAAAAGACAAAATTGAGAAATTTAACTATTTAAATGTCACGATCAGAAGAGCCCTACAACGTAAAGTAAGAACAGAAACATGTCTAAAATTTTCTAAAGTTACATCAGTACCAACATTACAATATGGAAGTGAATCTTGGGTAATGGAAAGAAAGATAAAATAAAAATGCAAGCCAATGAAATGAAATTCCTCAGGTATATAGCACGATACACCAAGCTAGACTACAAAAGAAATACCGATATCAGGAAGGAATAAAATATTTTCGATATAAACAGTAAGGTTGACGAATACCGACTAAAACGAATATCTAATTTGTTACGAATGGACAAATTAAGATTACCACTACATTTTTGGCGATATACTCCGCAAGGTAAAAGATGCATTGGAAGATCTGCAAAACGATGGAAAGACCAGCTATAAATTTGTATGTTTCTGATGACTGAGAATAAAAGCATACCTTCGGCACCCTCTAAGTGTTTCGCCAATAAATCTTAGTCTTTGGTTTGCTTTCCCCACAACATTATCTATGCGATGGTTCCAATTTAAGTTATTCGTAATAGTAACCCCTTAATATCGCATATGGGACTTGGGCAGAAGTGGTACTGTATGTGCCTATAAATCTCAAAGATATCCCCCTATGCACTCTGCGTACAAGTAATTTACGTTTTAGCTAGTCTTGCCTTTGGTGCCCACGCACTTTCACGGCAATCCGCTTCAGAGAAATAATATGGTTCAAATGGCTCTGAGCACTATGGGACTCAACAGCTATGGTCATCAGTCCCCTAGAACTTAGAACTACTTAAACCTAACCAACCTAAGGACAGCACACAACACCCGGCCATCACGAGGCAGAGAAAATCCCTGACCCCGCCGGGAATCGAACCCGGGAACCCGGGCGTGGGAAGCGAGAACGCTACCGCACGACCACGAGATGCGGGCGAGAAATAATAGCTCAGTGATATATGGTCGTTTATAGCCAGGTCGGACTTATTACGGGCATTCGTTATAATTTTGTCAATGAGTCCGTGAGCTCATTGGCAAGTAATTTCGACGCTGAAGAAAATTTTTCATTTTATCAATGAGCGGTCCCAAGTAACTCGTTACTGCACATCTGTTAATCGAGTTGTTATTTATTCTTACAGCCGACATGTCCATGACAGACCCTCTGTGTGCATTATACAGGGTGATGATGATGATGAGCGTTTGGCGTCATTGGCCGGGAGGCCCCTCGCGGGGCAGGTCCGGCCGCCTTGGCGCAGGTCTTATTACATTCGGCGCCACATTGGGCGACCTGCACGCCGGATGGGGATGAAATGATGATGAACACAACACAACACCCAGTCCCTGAGCGGAGAAAATCTCCGACCCAGCCGGGAATCGAACCCGGGCCCGGAGGACGGCAATCCGTCACGCTGACCACTCAGCTACTGGGGCGGACATTATACAGGGTGATTCACGAAGATATGAAAATATTTTAATATGTTATTGTACAAGTAATACTAAAGAAAAAAAGTTCATATAAACATAGGTCCGCAAATGTTTAGTTACGGCTAATAAAAGATTTTTTTCTCAAATTTAGTAACTTCTTTAATATGAAGCCATCGCCAAACTGTACGAGGTTAGAGTAAAGCCGGCCAGAGTGGCCGAGCAGTCCTAGGCGCTTCAGTCTGGAACCGCGCTACCGCTACGGTCGCAGGTTCGGATCATGCCTCAGGCATGGATGTGTGTGATGTCCTTAGGTTAGTTAGGTTTAAGTAGTTCTAAGTTCTAGGGGACTGATGACCTCAAATGTTAAGTCCCATAGTGCTCAGAGCCATTTGAACCTTTTTTTCTTGTTAGAGTAAAGCACGATTTCCACTTATTTTGTTGCTATTGGTCTGGTGAACCTAGCAAAACATGTCCCAGACGTGTATCTGCAGTAGTTTTCCAGAACGTCCAGAGAAGCAAAGATTATTATGCAAGTAAATTTGTTTATATTCAATTATGAATGTAGAAACCTTTATGTCATTGTTGGCACCCGTTGGTGAATTGTCTCAGTCGTTTCCTAACCCTGAAACGAGTTAGTTTTCTGTAGTGTTCAGTGAAAGAACATGATAACAACAGTGTATTTAAGTGAAACCACATCAGCGTAAGAGAATGAGTTGAGTCGTTGTTGGTGTGCAGCAATGGAGAGCTTTCGAGAGCGGAAGGGAGAGTGGTGTGTACTCCTTTCCACAAGGTGGCGTTACCATCGAGGAAGACTATGATACGTGCCGTAATTCTGGCAATGGTATACCCATTCAGTGATGGACTGGTAGACACGTTACGGAGAAGTACTGTTCGCCAGGTACAGTAAGTCGTCCTTACAAGCCACCATTGACTGTGATACTGAATTACAACGCTTGGGAAATGAGGAATGACGTTCAGGGATCACAGGAGGCGTTCCCCGATGTACATATTGAGACTGAGAGGAAGAGTGTATTGGAGAAAGTATCAGGAGAATACCAGAGATTGTGTCTCTCATATGAAGAGGAACATAACGCCAAGTAACAAAAAATGAAATGAGCGTATGGCACTCAGGAAAGTTCGGCCGCCAAGTAAGTTTTATTTCATTCGACGCCGCATTAGGCATAAGGATAAAAAAACAACACCCAGTCTACGAGTGCAGAAAATCTCCAACCCAGCCGGGAATCGAACCTGGGCCTGCTTGGATGGGAAGCAAGCACTTTACCACACAGCTAACGTGGATGGACAACAAATTGAAAAAGATGGAAGAGTGGAGAAAATGGAAAAATGTAGAAACTGAAGAAGGCTAAAAGAGGTACACGAAACTGAGTAGTGAATTAAGAAGATAAAATTAAGAAGCAAGGGAAAAATGGATGAAATAGAAATGCGACGAAATAGAAATGCGACGAAATAGAAAAAATAAAGAATGAGGGAAAGTATGAAATTATGTAAAGACTGGCTAATGAGATAGTTGCTGAACGTAAAAGAAAGAAGAATAACATGGAAACAGAAAGAGCGGATGGTACTCTAGCAGAAGAACCACAGGATGTTTTGAATAGATGGCAAGAATATAGTGAATGTTTGTATAAGGGGGATGAAATACAAAACGAAATTAAGGTTGAAGAGGAGCAATATGTGCCGGAAGATGGAATGGGATTCACCATCTTGGAAGCAGAAGTAGAAAAGGTGTTGAAGGAGATGAAGAATGGGAAGGCACGTGGAATTAATGATTTGGCAACAGAACTATTGAAAAGTCTGGGAAACAAGGCAATAAAGGAAATAGTCTACCTCTGTAATGAGATATATGACAAAGGGGAATGGCGTGAGGACTTCCTTGTAACAGTTATGATACCAATAGAGAAAAAACACACTAAAAATGTGAAGAGCATAGAACCATCAGTCTAATTTCTAATGCAGCTTAAGTGTTGCTGAGAGTGTAGAATAGAAGGCTATATGGCAAGCTGGTAGAGGGACTGCCGATGAGCTTTCCGGATTTGGAAGAGGAAAAGAAACAAGAGATGCTATTGGCCTATTAAGAAAGATATATGGAAAAAGGTAGAGAAATCTTTGCTGTTTTTATAGGTTTAGAAAAGACTTTTGACAGAGTTCAGTGGAACAAGCTGATGGGTATTTTGAAGAGGAAAGGAGTAGATTGGAAAGAGATATGAGTGATACAGAATCTATATTTACACCAGAAAGTAAGAAAAAGGATTGGAAATTATGTCAGAAGGAAGCAGCACTGGACAGGTGTTAGACAAGACTTTCTCCACTGTTGTTTAACACATACCTTGAAGAGATTATTCCGAAAGACTTAGATGTGAAAAAAGAGGAATATGTATTGGTGGAAAGAGAATAGAATGTATACGATTTGTTGATGACATGGTATTAGTGGCAGAAAGTGAGCGGACAGTGAATAACATGCTGAAAGATCTAAATGAAGCTTGTGTAGAATATGGGATGCAAATAAACACACCAAAAACAAAGAGTATGGTCATCAGCATAAGATGCAGACTGTCCATTCTTAAAATAGGACAAGCTACCATTAGCCAAGTAAGTGCATTTAAATATCTTGGAAGCACAATAACTGAAGACTTGAGATGTCACCAGGAGGTGAAAAACCCGAATTGCCATAGCGAAGGAGGCATTCAACAGAAAGAGGGAACTGTTATGCGGCAAATTAGATACAGGTCTAAGGAAATGGTTTGACAAATGTTTTGTCTGGAGTGTGGCACTATATGGGGCAGAAGCATGGACACTGAGACGAAAGGATAAAAAAGGTTATAAACATTTGAGATGTGGATGTGGAGAAGAATGGAGAGGATAAGCTGGATGGAAAGAGTGACTAATGAAAGAGTATAGGAAAGGTCTGGTGAGAGAAGATGTCTGCTGAAGGTTATAAGAGGAAATGAACTGGTTGGGGCATTTATTGAGAAGGGAGTGCTTGCTAGCAGATGCTCTGGAAAGACTGGTTTGTGGGAGAAGACTGAGAGAAAGAAGGAGATACAAGATGTTAGACGACATAAAGGGAAGAGGAAATTATGCGGACCTGATGAGGATGGCAATAGACCGGACAACCTGGAGAACTACCATGTGAAAACATGCCTTTTGGCAGAACACTAATGATTATGAGATAAATAGGACATGCTGTATATGTACATGTGTCGTTTATTCATCGTCAGAACAGTCCTGATATAAAAATCACACTGTGTATTCTTCCGCATTTGCTCTTACCTCATTGGATTTTATTTCCCGTGAAGACTACGCTGTGTATAGTCGGGGACGATAATAATCTCACTTTTATGAGGCAACATACACTCATGCTATTAAATTAAGGATAATTGCAGAATGTGGTGCCACACAACGTGGCACTACACAAAATTGGCGTTAATTGCATAGGCACATAGGAAACACACACGACACAGATATGTAAGTCCACGGTATTGGTGATAAGTTGAGAAAACCGTCCCAAAACACATATGCTACAAAACGCCACTGTTTCCTGCGCATGTACCCCGACATCAGTATGGGATATGATCACCATGCACACGTACACAGGCCGCAAAACGGGTTTGCATAATCTGTATGAGGTAGTCGAGCAGCTGCTGGGGTATAGGCTCCAATTCTTGCACCAGTGCCTGTCGGAGCACCTGCAGTGTCCTAGGGGTTTGAAGACGTGCAGTGATACGTCGACCGAGAGCATCCTAGGCGTGCTCGATGGGGTTTAGGTCTGTAAAATAGGCAGGCCACTACATTCGCCTGATATCTTCTGTTTCAAGGTACTCCTCCACGATGGCAGCTCGGTGGGGCCGTGCGTTATCATCCATCAGGAGGAAGGTGGGACCCACTGCGCCCCTGAAAAGGCGGACATATTGGCGCAAAATGACGTTCAGATACACCTGACCTGTTACAGTTCCTCTGTCAAAGACGTGCAGGGGTGTTCGTGCACCAATCATAATCCCACCCCACGCCTTCAAACCACGACCTCCATACAGGTCCCTTTCAAGGACATTAAGGAGTTGGTATCTGGTTCCTGGTTCACGCCAGATGAAAACCCGGCGAGAATCACTGTTCAGACTATACCTGGACTCGTCCGTGAACATAACCGGGACTACTGTTCCAATGACCGTGTACTGTGTTCTTGACACCAGGCTTTAACAAGGGGAGGCCGCCAATTGTGAAATTCAGATTCGATTCATACTGCGCATAATAAAGGCTCTTGGCCAGAGGTGTAATGTGGCAAAGCACCAAGATGCACTTCTCAGCCGTTGTCGAGGAAATGGACAGTTAAAAGAAACCGTTGCGATGAAATACTCTCTACACTTAACCAATTTGCACAGCGTCGTGGCGCAGCGGTACGCGCTCGGGTTCGTAATGCGAAGATTGCCGGATCGAATCTGGCGCCATGCAACCTTTTTTTTAGTATTTGTTTTTTGTAATTCAAAAATATATATATATATATATATATATATATATATATATATATATATATATATATATATATAATTCCCGGCAATCAGTTGCATCAATTATGCATATAATAAGTTGTTGAAAGTCGTTTGTCGTGGAAAAACTGGCGACTTCGAACATCATTACGTTTTCCGCAAACAAAGTTGTATTTGACAAATGTTATTAATTGTCTTCATAATGTTTACCACGTATAGTTAACGGAAGACGTAGAAACGATATTCCGAAGTGTAAGTCAAACGTTCGAATTAGAATAGAGACCCCACGAACACAAATTTGCTGTGGCAGGTATGAAATACAAACTCCGTTACTCGCTCGTTACACTTGAAGGACAGATGTTGAATGGGCCGAAACGAGCCGCCGCATAACAGCGTAGTTGCCTGCTAACTTCGAAAGAAGGTAGATGCGGTCCCTAGCGCAACTTATAACATCGTCGAAAATCAGTGCGGACGTGAGAGCTTTGGTACACACTGTTAAACAAACGGAAAAATGGAGGCGGTACAATTGGAGAGCGATCCGGGCCCTTCGCATGAAAATGATGTGATCGAAGAGGATTCTATACACAGTGAAGTGGCGAAACAACAATTGACAGATGCTTGGTGTATCGTTTATCAGATGTGCTCGATGTCGTGCTGTTTTCTGCTTTCCATGTTCCTATGATAACTATCACTCTGGTTCGTGCGATACTCCAGCTACTTCTGGTCACTAATTGTTAATTATGTGCGAGTGTATACCGAACTTTTCAACAAATTGTATCCACTTGAATATTATTTGTGATATTGTGTTTTATTTCAAGTATTATTTTTCCACGACAAACGACTTTCAACAACTTATTATATGCATAATTGTTGCAACTGATTGCCGGGAATTTTATATATATATATATATATATATATATATATATATATATATATATATATATGTGTGTGTGTGTGTGTGTGTGTGTGTGTGTGTGTGTGTGTGTGTGTGAGTGTGTGTGTCTATATATATATATATATATATATATATATATATATATATATATATATATATATATATATTACAAAAACAAATAATAAAAAAAAATTGCATGTCGCGAGATTCGATCCAGCGACCTCCGGATTACGAACCCGAGCGCTTACCGCTGCGCCACGATGCTGCAGAGGATTCTTAATCGTAGAGAGTATTTAACGGCAACGGCTTCTTTTAACTGTCGATTTTCTCGACAACGGCTGAGAAGTGCATCTTGGTGCTTTGCCACATTACGCCTCTGGCCATGAGCTTTTATTATGCGCAGTATGAATCGAATCTGAATTTCACAATTGGCGGCCTCCCCTTGTAAGGGCTCTCCTGTGACCCGGGGTCAGTGGAATGCACCTTGCAGGTCTCTGGGCGAATAAACCGTGTCTGTTCCGTCGTCTGTAGACTGTGTGTCTGGAGACAATTGTTCCAATGGCTGCGGTAAGGTCCCGAGCAAGGCTACCTGCAGTACCCCGTGACCGTCTGCGGGCACTGATGGTGAGATATCGGTCTTCTTGTGGTGTTGTACACTGTGGACGTCCTGCACTGTAGCGCCTGGACACGTTTCCTGTCTGCTGGAATCGTTGCCATAACACTGACTACTCTTAAGTGTACAACTCAGAATATTATTAAAAACATTAACCCTCCTAATATAAAGGTGGAGGAGGGGGGAGGGGGGAGTACTTTGTGTCAACCTTCTAATAAAGCAGTAATCCACACTAGTACTTTATGTTTCAATATTTTGAAAATATATTTATTGTTTTTAATGATTTCTTATATCAGATTCCATAACTGTTTTAAATTTTTCAGTTGAACTCAACCAGTGGCGAATACAGAAATACCTCGAGGAGGGGGCGCTAAAGATATCTTGAGCTACCTTTACTCTTACCGCAATAAAAATTAATCAAGTCACATGCAAAGTTTAAGAAAGTTTTATTTAAACAGAGTATACGCAAATACAAGCCAATGCCACGTTATGATATAAAAGAGTTACAACTGTGGTTCTTTCCTCATCATCATCATCATTTAAGACTGATTATGCCTTTCAGCGTTCAGTCTGGAGCATAGTCCCCCGTATAAAATTCCTCCATGATCCCCTATTCCGTGCTAACATTGGTGCCTCTTCTGATGTTGAGAGGTGGCATGAGCCCCCTCTCATATTTCTATCTTACGATTTTCCTCTCTAATTGCATGCAGTGAAAAGTCGCTATTCCTTCACACGCGGACTTTCCACGCAGTGTCTCTCGTCACCCGGGTGGTCCGGTGACAGGCGGGCACTGCTGATCTGGAAAGGGTTAAGCCGACGGGTGTGAGGAAGTCGAGTGAATGCTTTGCAGACGCCCACATTGTCAAAAGACACGCCCGGAGGGGTCTGAAGTAGCGGCTGGGCTAGAGGTTCCGTTACTTCGCAGAAACTTAGCGAAAACACTTTCTGGCGGGCTACCAGCGAGGCGTGGGAATGACCTGTGTACCCAGGCAGTTGTGGCGGGAAAATTCCCGCGCTTTCTGCAAAATAGTAACTGTGATTGGCTTGCTCAGGGCATAGCTCCGTGACGTAGCAAAATCAGCGCAGAAATTGGCGCCAAGAATCTCCATTGGTGGAATGGTAGTGCTCCGGCAATAGAGTGGAATTTTCCGCCGGTTTTCGAGTTGCTGATTGGAACGTTTAACCACGGCCACTGTCGTGGGGGCGGGAATGTGTGTTCGGCCTGTACGGGTGCTCTAGGTAGTCGGCTCTCGCCTTTCGGTCGAGGACGTCGAAGCAACCAGCCATCGCCTCTGGTACGCCAGAACGTGTTCTGGCAGTTAAGAAGACAGTTTGGTAATGTATGTCCGCAGCACCGGCAGATAGGGATTTTCCTAGGTGATAATCACAGCTCAGCAGAGTGCGCCTGTTCGTCTTTTTCTAACTTTGTTCTGTCTTGAGCAGCAGCAATTAATGTTGGATTAGCTGTGTGTCTCTCTTAAGATTTGAGTGGCAAGGAATTGGCTCCACATACCACTTCATCTTAAACCTCACAATCTAGTTTAGGGACAACTTCCCTTTCATGGCGTTTGTTTGAGTATCCAGTTTGAGCCAATTTGATATATTATAAATGTTTCATGTGTTTTTGTTTATTATTTTGTGTTTAGTCTTAATAAATCATATTGTTATTTTGGACAGAACTTTCATTCTGTTAATCGGTAGAGCAACCCATCATTTCTCACTACGTTAATGAAACCTTCCTTTATTTAACTTATTTATCAAATTAAATTATTGCAGGTGCCAAACTCTTTTCGACTCCACTTGCAGGGTTGATTACAGTCAGTTCGCGTATATTTTTTAATCCATGTGCAACAGCAAAAGTCGGAGTTAGAATAGGGGGGGGCTTAGAGCATCATTTACATATGGAGATTCTAGAAGAATTTAGTGTTAAATACACTGCTTGCCCCGGCACCTCGCATAAAATGGCGACCCTTAGCCTCGGATCTTTCCTGTGAATCGCTGATAAGCAAGTATTATTAGTAGTAGGGACATTCTGAATTTTTTTTGCTTAATTTTTTTTATTGATTAATACCCAAGTTTTTTTTTGGTAGTTCCGCGTTTAGTTTTAAGAAGCGGCGCATGATTACAGTTTTTGTTTTCAGTGTATATATTCTTTTGTTCATCGTTTTTGTGTTCCTTTGATGGTGTGTCCGTATCACATCACACTTTGTCGGGTTTGTGTGCGGTTTCTGTACCACAACAAATCGTGCGTATAATTACAGCGTTGGAGAGGCGTTGTTGAAATTTTATGTCTATGTGTAAAAAATATATGGAGTAGGTTAATTTTATTGTGCATTTTAGATAAATTTGTTTTTCATGAATGATAACGAGAAGTAAGGCACGACTATTATCGAGCGAAGCTAAAACAAAAGAGGATAGCATAATGGATAAGGGGCAGTTTACTGACGGGAATAGGTTCAGAGATGAGATGGGCACATTTTTAGCAGGACAGGACGCCAGGGTCATTGATGAGGAAGGTGATTTGGACGCGATCTCAGAGTAGCGTTGCGGCCGTGATTATGATAGTGATTTAGAGGATGAAACAGAGACAGGCACACAGGTTGAGACGGTAGCAGAAGTTTATAATCAAACGAACGAGAGCAGACAGGGGCTAGCTCGGCCACGTCAGAGCTCTAGCGCCCAGGTGTCCAGAGTTACATCTCCCACGTTTGAAGAGGATCAAAAAGATGACGTCAACCCAATACTGAGCTTCCTACGATCAATGAAAGAAGAAGCTGACGAATTGCGTAAGAGGGAGAAGGAAGAAGAGGAGAAACACCGTAAGAAGGAGAAGGAAGAAACTGACGAACAGCGTAAGAGGGAGAAGGAGGAAGAGGAGAAACAACGTAAGAAGGAGAAGGAAGAAGCTGACGAACAGCGTAAGAAGGACACTGAGGCAATAATTTCGCATATAGGGGAAATTCGTGGGGAATTACTAACAATAAAGAAAGAATGTGGAGAAGCAAAACAAATGTCAATAGTAGCACAAAAAGTAGCAGGTCTAGCCAAAACGGCAGCAACAGGGGCAATGAAAATCGCAAAAGCAACTTCTCAACTCGCAGGGCGCTTGCGACGTGCGACACAAGCCCACTCAAAATCCCTAGCAGTCTTAAAAACTCAAGGTAAAATTGCGGTTATGAACATCACGAAACGAATGAAAGAAGTAGAGTGTCGGATAGCAAAACTAGAGCGAAACGGGCACACGAGCACCATGCGTTCGGATACCTATGATGGAGTACACAGAATTGCTTCTCCGAGGAAAAGCCCGCCGTGCCCTAGCCCAGTGACAGAGTGCGGAACTAACAATGCACACGCAGAAAGAGCGAGTAATAGCTCCAATAATTATAGCCCGCCTGATAATTGTAGCCCACGTAGGAGAGTGAATTCGGAGTGCCACTTCCACTGTGATACAGAGGTAGCACATCACAGTTATCAGCAAGATAGATCAGGACACTCAGCAGACGTGCAAGCATCGGAAACGAGTGACAACACCAGTGCGAGGATCGGACAGGATTTTGATCAGAACCACTTCCTGTCCATACTAAAATTCCAGAAGTTCAAAGATAATGGAAGGCCGATGCATCCGAAGAGCTGGGTGATGCAGTTTACAAATTCATTACCGTCGTCATGGCCAACCCTGGCAAAATTAGAATTCATGTGTGGACACATCGAAGGCTAAGCCGCGGAAAAGATGCGGGGTGTGGCAGCGACGTGTCGGACTTATCAGGAATTTGTTGGTGCTTTCCTGCGGACCTACTGGTCAAAGGAAACGCAAGACAGGATTAAAGAGGAAATAATATTTTGTCCTGAACTGGAAGTATCCGGGCATAGGAGCGCAACCAAATTTTTTGATGATTTACTCAAGAAGAATCAGTTTTTAGATAGTCCATATAGCAACGGAGAAATCATTAAATTTTGCTTTTCCAAATTGCCAGTTAGGTATCAACAGACACTTGTTGGGAAGTGTGGATCTGACATAGAAGCATTCAAGATTCTATTGTGCGAACTCGAAGTAGTCTTTGATAAACAAGACGCAAAGGACAGGAAGAAGGCACAAAATAACAAATACCACGGGCCAGCAAGGGAAGACGACAACAGGTCGCATAATCGCACTGGTCAGTTAGGAAACCAGGGTTATGGAAATCAAGGTTACGCTATTCAAGGTTATGGAAACCAGAGACACGGAAACCAGAACGTCAGGGAACAGGGTCAATCTAGACAAGGAATCTGGGACAGAAGGAATAACGAACGGCAAAGCGACTGTAAATGGAGAGAGCGAAACCAAGGACAACAGGAGAACCAGGAGATTGAAATTAGACCTGCAAATCCTAATGCACGTCAGAGGAGGGGGAGTCTGACAAGGGATTGGCGCTAGTCCATAGGACTCCACCACATCTCTCACACAAAGAAGTTCGTGGAATAATAGTAGTTTAAGTGGTGTACATAATAGAATAGGCAAATATATGAACCTTTCTTCGGGGAACAATAATCGTTGCATTAATAGATTAAGATTGTTAAAGTATTAACACGCTGCGTTTTCTCGCATAAGAATTTACTGCTGCTAACTTTTTGTTTTGTTTATGTTCGCGACTTCCAATGGCGATGGAGTAGGAGACACTACCATTTCATGAGCAATGTTTTTGTCCTTTCCTGTCTGGTGTCCATGTTGAGGGATAATGATGAGTGGGGAGATGTCGCATAAACGGGCACATACAAGAACGTGCTCTTAGAAGCGTTCTGGGAAGTCGTGATACGCTCCATAGCGGCCACAACCAGTTCGTGAGACGTTTATACCAATGCTTGCAGGCACGCGTCAGTGCACTGCAAGATTGTGGTATATTACGTGTTTTCGAGGATGAACATGGGCAGTATAGTTTTTACAGTGATGCGCCAGCATCGTTGTCTTGCAAGTCGGGGTGAGCCTGTGAGCGTTTGACTCCAATGGTGCCCTAGGGCCTAGACTGTAGAAATGCGGGCATAAAGCCTACCATGCCAATGTGCTGGTTGGGGATTTAGCGTGCTGCTTGTGACTGTCACAGATGAATAACCAAGGAATTATACTTGGAAATTCGTGACATATTGTGTAGCTGGTGTGTGGTGGGCGACGGAATCCTCAACAGGAACCAGTCCTGTCTTGGTCATATTACACTGCCTGTGGAAAGTTGTGCTTTGATCGCGAATACTGCATAACATAGAAAAAGAAGTTGCAACTATAAATTTATTGTCTTGTATAGCCATGGCTAACCCAGTCTCTGGAGTTTCAGTGAGGCGTAGTGAGAACTCGGAGGCCATGTCGTACGGCGCGCACATCACTGTCGTCAATAGCGGCGAGCAGCGAGACATCTCAGCGTAACAGGAATTACAAGGTAAAAAAAAAATAGAGAGAGTACCATATACTAGGATAAATTAAACTTTAGTATTTTACAATAACTAGATCCTTAATAGTGTGGCGGTTTTCTAACACAAGTGTTTGACGCGCGCCTGTTGAGATGCTATTTTTCAGGTCACCAAACCACAGACCCGAGATGGAGGAACGACGGGCGAGCGAAAGTAGCATAGTTGCATGTTCTTTATAGCACAGTAAAACTTAGACCTGCATAACAACATAATTTAATTGAAAGACATAGAATGTAGATCGTTGGCAAATGGTAGTTAATTCTTGAGCATGTCTACTGTCGATCTATACAATTAATAGTAATATTAGTGCGGGCCCGCACATTTAGCTGTTCATCCAGTGTAGCGTCACACACCATGTACAGTAGTGAGACCGGTCTCTACACAAATATCAAGATCAATTATTTCCATGTCTAAATATGATACACCAAGATTTTGTTATAATGATAGCCATAGATTAATAACTATAAAAGTAAAATAAGAGTGTCTGAAATGACAGACCATCAATGTGTCATTATGTAAATTTATTATAACATAGAAGGTCATGGGAAAAAAGTTAGGCATAAGATTTTTGTCAGAACTGTGCAGATGACGGGTATCGTGGCAATGCAGAGGCCAGCCAGCGCAAAAACAAGAGGTCTTCGGCTACCTGCAAGAAGGCGAGCGTCCGGTCCTGCAAGCTGACAGTCACGGGCCGTATACCTGAGGGATTAGTCGGTATCCTCGCCGGGCCACAAGCGAAAGTGAGGTTGGCCGTTGACACTGACACGCGACCCACACGCGACAGCCTGCTAGCTCTCCGGACACGGCATCTGCTTGGAGGGATTCCCTGCGGCAGACCACGTTGTCGTGAGTACACGAAGAAGATCACATATCGTGTCAGAACCTGCGCCTCATGTACCTCAGGACAGAAAGGGACGCTATATACTCACCTGTTTGGGTTTTTACAACTCACTAGCATTGGCCGATCTGCATACACAAAGCAGTATCGTGCCACACTAACAAATGTATGGTCTCATTTCTAACTTCTCCTCTCTATTAGAGAGCAGTTTTAGCAATCGTCGCTCCTAGTTCGATCCTGTATGGATGACCTCATACACTTGTGGAGTCACTCCACATGCCATCATCCCTTGTCGAACTGCAATATTGGGAAACGTAAAGTACTGTCCAGCGAGAGAAGAGACCTAGACTAGTGATGTATCCCAACAAGTAGACCTCGGAGACAATTAACCGACGTGAGGAGAGCCTATCACTGTGTCTTCCTACCGTACTGCCATGATCATATGCGTAGGTCTTGGTGCAATCTCAACAGAGTACTGCAGATGCTCCAGCACACCCTATTGCCGTTGCAACAATGTAGCAACAACACCTGACGTTTAGCCCTATGTGATGTCAGTACTGTGGAATTTGTGAAGTGCATCGAATATTTCTAACAATGTGATTTAGTGCCTCATTCTCAGCACAGTCGTGAACTTTGTGCAATGTGCACGCACAACTTGATGCCCCATGAACCTTGTTTTTTTTCTTCAATTTCTTTCTCTAGTGTTGTTTTTGTAATGTATGTTATACCTTGTATGTGTTTGTGTTTTACACTGCAATTCTTATTACAAATTACTGTATTGTTCTCCACACCATTTTTTTTGTATTTTGTATTTATTGTTGTGTGTATGCAAACAGTGTGCCTGAAGTCCCCATAAACTGAAGCAGATACCACCACTGTCATTGTGAATGGACCATCAGTTCAGGGAACATTTTGTAAAGGTTATTCTTGCTGCAGGGAGACAGAATGAATCGGAGGTTGTAATTAGATTCTGAAAGCTCACAAAGAGATTGTTAACTTAAATAGTATCATGTGTGAGTGAGTTCAGGTTAGTTTAATGATTAAAATTGTTGTAACATCTTGGGCATTTAATTGCGGAGCACTCCAACTCTGATTGTAAAGAATAAATTGCTCCATATTTGGCTCACATGCCCGGGCCATATTTAGAGAGTGAATGTCTGTGTGAATCGGTGTTTGGAAGGGGCTCCCTGGGTATGGATGTGTGATGTGAGTGTTAGTGTTCCATATTAAGAAGATGAAGTTGGCTACATCATAAATAATCCTCCCTCTATGAGCTGCATTTTTCAGTTGTAGTGATTTTCTTTATAGAGTGCGGCATGTGCAGCCAGTTTGCGAGATTGTTCTTGGGCGATTGACTCACTACCTTGCTCCTAAGTGAGCCAACCGCTCACCAATTACAATCTAAAATGGCGTAGGAGCTATGAGAGGTAGCATGAGCCCCCTCTCACATTTCTATCTTACGATTTTCCTCTCTAATTGCATGCAGTGAAAAGACTTCCCACGCAGCGTCTCTCGTCACCCGGGTGGTCCGGTGACAGGCGGGCACTGCTGATCTGGAAAGGGTTAAGCCGACGGGTGTGAGGAAGTCGAGTGAATGCTTTGCAGACGCCCACATTGTCAAAAGACACGCCCGGAGGTGTCTGAAGTAGCGGCTGGGCTAGAGGTTCCGTTACTTCGCAGAAACTTAGCGAAAACACTTTCTGGCGGGCTACCAGCGAGGCGTGGGAATGACCTGTGTACCCAGGCAGTTGTGGCGGGAAAATTCCCGCACTTTCTGCAAAATAGTAACTGTGATTGGCTTGCTCAGGGCATAGCTCCGTGACGTAGCAAAATCAGCGCAGAAATTGGTGCCAAGAATCTCCATTGGTGGAATGGTAGTGCTCCGGCAATAGAGTGGAATTTTCCGCCGGTTTTCGAGTTGCTGATTGGAACGTTTAACCACGGCCACTGTCGTGGGGGCGGGAATGTGTGTTCGGCCTGTACGGGTGCTCTAGGTAGTCGGCTCTCGCCTTTCGGTCGAGGACGTCGAAGCAACCAGCCATCGCCTCCGGTACGCCAGAACGTGTTCTGGCAGTTAAGAAGACAGTTTGGTAATGTATGTCCGCAGCACCGGCAGATAGGGATTTTCCTAGGTGATAATCACAGCTCAGCAGAGTGCGCCTGTTCGTCTTTTTCTAACTGTTCTGTCTTGAGCAGCAGCAATTAATGTTGGGTTAGCTGTGTGTCTCTCTTAAGATTTGAGTGGCAAGGAATTGGCTCCACATACCACTTCATCTTAAACCTCACAATCTAGTTTAGGGACAACTTCCCTTTCATGGCGTTTGTTTGAGTATCCAATTTGATATATTATAAATGTTTCATGTGTTTTTGTTTATTATTTTGTGTTTAGTCTTAATAAATCATATTGTTATTTTGGACAGAACTTTCATTCTGTTAATCGGTAGAGCAACCCATCATTTCTCACTACGTTAATGAAACCTTCCTTTATTTAACTTATTTATCAAATTAAATTATTGCAGGTGCCAAACTCTTTTCGACTCCACTTGCAGGGTTGATTACAGTCAGTTCGCATATATTTTTTAATCCATGTGCAACAGCAAAAGTCGGAGTTAGAATAGGGGGGGCTTAGAGCATCATTTACATATGGAGATTCTAGAAGAATTTAGTGTTAAATACACTGCTTGCCCCGGCACCTCGCAATGTTAAGCCTATTGCTTCAAAATCATTCTTAACCGAATCCAGGTACCTTCTCCTTGGTCTGCCCCGACTCCTCCTACCCTCTACTGCTGAACCCATGAGTCTTTTGGGTAACCTTGCTTCTCCCATGCGTGTAACATGACCCCACCATCTAAGCCTGTTCGCCCTGGCTGCTACATCTATAGAGTTCATTCCCAGTTTTTCTTTGATTTCCTCATTGTGGACACCCTCCTGCCATTGTTCCCATCTACTAGTACCTGCAATCATCCGAGCTACTTTCATATCCGTAACCTCAACCTTATTGATAAGGTACCCTGAATCCACCCTGCTTTCGATCCCATACAACAAAGTTGGTCGAAAGATTGAACGGTGCACAGATAACTTAGTCTTGGTACTGACTTTCTTCTTGTAGAAGAGAGTAGATCGTAGCTGAGCACTCACTGCATTAGCTTTGCTACACCTCGCTTCCAGTTCTTTCACTATGTATCCATCCTGTGAGAATATGCATCCTAAGTACTTGAAACTGTCCACCTGTTCTAACTTTGTTCCTCCTATTTGGCACTCAATCCGTTTATACCTCTTTTCCACTGACATTACTTTCGTTTTGGAGATGCTAATCTTCATACCATAGTCCTTACATTTCTGATCTAGCTCTGAAATATTACTTTGCAAACTTTCAATCGAATCTGCCATCACAACTAAGTCATCCGCATATGCAAGACTGCCTATTTTGTGTTCACACATCTTAATCTCACCCAGCCAGTCTATTGTTTTCAACATATGATCCATATATAATATGAACAACAGTGGAGACAGGTTGCAGCCTTGTCTTACCCCTGAAACTACTCTGAACCATGAACTCAATTTACCGTCAACTCTAACTGCTGCCTGACTATTTATGTAAAGACCTTTAATTGCTTACAAAAGTTTGCCTCCTATTCCATAATCTCGTAGAACAGACAATAACTTCCTCCTAGGAACCCGGTCATATGCCTTTTCTAGATCTATAAAGCATAGATACAATTCCCTGTTCCATTCATAACACTTCTCCATTATTTGCCGTAAGCTAAAGATCTGGTCCTGACAACCTCTATGAGGCCTAAAACCCACACTGATTTTCATCCAATTGGTCCTCAACTAATACTCGCACTTTCCTTTCAACAACACCTGAGAAGATTTTACCCACAACGCTGATAAAAGAGATACCTCTGTAGTTGTTACAATCTTTTCTGTTTCCATGTTTAAAGATTGGTGTGATTACTGCTTTTGTCCAGTCTGATGGAACCTGTCCCGACTCCCAGGCCATTTCAATTATCCTGTGTAGCTATTTAAGACCTGACATTCCACTGCATTTGATGAGTTCCGACTTAATTTCATCCACCCCAGCTGCTTTATTGCACTGCAATCTATTGACCATTTTCACCACTTCCTCAAATGTGATCCTATTTCCATCCTCATTCCTATCCCATTGTACATCGAAATCTGAAACATTACTGATCGCATTTTCACCTACATTGAGCAACTCTTCAAAATATTCCCTCCATCTGCCCAAGGCATCCACAGGATTCACCAGCAGTTTTCCTGACCTGTCCAAAATACTTGTCATTTCCTTCTTACCTCCCTTTCGAAGACTGCTAATTACACTCCAGAATGGTTTTCCAGCAGCTTGACCCATAGTCTCCAACCTGTTTCCAAAGTCTTCCCATGATTTCTTCTTGGATGCTGCAATTATCTGTTTGGCTTTGTTTCTTTCTTCAACATAACGTTCTCTGTCTACCTGAGTTCCAGTATGTAGCCATTTTTGATACGCCTTCTTTTTCCTTTTACAGGCTGCCTTGACTGTGTCATTCCACCAAGCTGTCTGCTTCATCCTACCTTTACACACTACTGTTCCAAGACATTCTTTAGTCACTTCTAGTACTGTGTCCCTGTACCTTGTCCATTCCTTTTCCAATGACTGCTAATTGACTACATTCAACTAACTGGTACCTTTCTGAGATCATTTTATGTACTTGTGCCTGATTTCCTTATCCTGAAGTTTCTCCACTCTTATCCTCCTACATATGGACCTGACCTCCTGCACTTTCGGCCTCACAATACCAATTTCGCTGCAGATTAAATAATGATCAGTGTCATGAAAGAATCCCCTGAATACAAGTGTGTCCCTCACAGCCTTCCTGAATTCCTGATCTGTTATTATACAGGGTGCTACGAAAAGGTACGACCAAACTTTCAGGAAACATTCCTCACATACAAAGAAAGAAAATGTTAAGTGGACATATGTCTGGAAACGCTTACTTACCATGTTAGAGCTCATTTTATTACTTCTCTTCAAATCACATTAATCATGGAATGGAAGCACACAGCAACAGAACGTACCAGCGTGACTTCAAACACTTTGTTACAGGTAATGTTCAAAATGTCCTCCGTTAGCGAGGATACATGCATCCACCCTCCGTCGCATGGAATCCCTGATGCGCTGATGCAGCCCTGGAGAATGGCGTATTGTATCACAGCCGTCCACAATACGAGCACGAAGAGTCTCTACATTTGGTACCGGGGTTGCGTAGACAAGAGCTTTCAAATTCCCCCATTAATGAAAGTCAAGAGGGTTGAGGTCAGGAGAGCGTGGAGGCCATGGTATTGGTCCACCTCTACCAGTCCATCGGTCACCGAAACTGTTGTTGGCAAGCGAACGAACACTTCGACTGAAATGTGCAGGAGCTCCATCGTGCATGAACCACAAGTTATGTCGTACTTGTAAAGGCACACGTTCTAGCAGCACAGGTAGAGTATCCCGTATGAAATCATGATAACGTGCTCCATTGAACATAGGTGGAAGAACATGGGGCCCAATCAAGACATCACCAATAATGCCTGCCCAAACGTTCACAGAAAATCTGTGTTGATGACATGATTGCACAATTGCGTGCGGATTCTCGACAGCCCACACATGTTGATTGTGAAAATTTACAATTTCATCACGTTCGAATGAAGTCTCGTCCGTAAAGAGAACATTTGCACTGAAATGAGGATTGACACATTGTTGGATGAACCATTCGCAGAAGTGTACCCGCGGAGGCCAATCAGCTGCTGATAGTGGCTGCACACGCTGTACATGGTACAGAAACAACTGGTTCTCCCGTTGCACTCTCCATACAGTGACGTGGTGAACGTTACCTTGTACAGCAGCAACTTCTCTGACGCAGACATTAGGGTTATCGTCAACTGCACGAAGAATTGCCTCGTCCATTGCAGGTGTCCTCGTTATTCTAGGTCCTCCCCAGTCGCGAGTCATAGGCTGGAATGTTTCGTGGTCCCTAAGACGCCGATCAATTGCTTCGAACGTCTTCCTGTCGGGACACCTTCGTTCTGGAAATCTGTCTCGATACAAATGTACCGCGCCACGGCTATTGCCCCGTGCTAATCCATACATCAAATGGGCATCTGCCAACTCCGCATTTGTAAACATTGCACTGATCGCAAAACCACGCTCGTAATGAACACTAACCTGTTGATGCTACGTACTGATGTGCTTGATGCTAGAACTGTAGAGCAATGACTCGCATGTCAACACAAGCACCGAAGTCAACATTACCTTCCTTGAATTGGGCCAACTGGCGGTGAATCGAGGAAGTACAGTACATACTGACGAAACTAAAATGACCTCTAACATGGAAATTAAGCGTTTCCGGACACATGTACAGATAACATCTTTTCTTTATTTGTGTTTGAGGAATGTTTCCTGAAAGTTTGGCCGTACCTTTTTGTAACACTCTGTATAGTCAATGACAGATCTGGTTCCCCTGCCTTCCCAAGTATACTGGTGAATGTTCTTATGTTTAAAAAAGGTGTTTGTGATTACTAAGCCCATACTGGCACAGAAATCCAAGAGTTCTTTCCCGTTCCTGTTGGCCTCCATATCCTCTCCAAATTTACCCATAACCTTTTCATACCCTTCTGTTCGATTTCCAATCCTGGCATTAAAATCACCCATGAGCAGAACACTGTCCTTGTCCTTTACTCTAACAACTACATCACTGAGTGCATCATAAAAACTATCCATCTTATCTTGATCTGTCCCTTCACAATGCGAATATACTGACACAATCCTAATTTTCTTGCTAGACACTGTCAAATCTATCCACATCAGTCGTTCGTTTACATACCTTATTGCAACTACGCTGGGTTCCATTTCTTTCCTGATGTAAAGCCCTACACCCCATTGTGCTATTCCTGCTTTGACTCCTGACAGGTAAACCTTGTATTCTCCCACTTCCTCTTCTTTCTCACCCCTTACCCGAGTGCCTCTAACAGCTAAAACATCCAGCCCCATCTTACTTGCAGCCTCTGCCAGCTCTACCTTCTTCCCAGAGTAGCCCCCATTGATATTAATAGCTCCCCATCTCATTACCATTTGTTTGCCGAGTTGTATCTTAGGAGTTCCTGGTTTGTCAGTTAGAGGTGGGACTCCGTCACCTCCGAAGGTCCGAGGCATTTTGCTCTGATTGTTGCCAGCATCATATTTAAAGTACCAGGGAAGCAGGTTGCTAGCCTTACTTGCCCCGAGTCCCATTGAGTTTTACCCCTAACGGTTGAGGGACTAACTGGTGGATTTAGTAGTCTTTGCCGTATGAGCACAAAGGTGACCACGACTCAGAATATGTCCGAAATGCCCAGCCTTATTCCAAAGTAACTGGTATCCCGACTGTGAATTCTATGCGCCTATTCTTCCTTGCAAATTGGTTAATTACATCGTCAATAGGACAATCAATGTCAGAGCTAAGCCAAGAAGTCGATCCTACTTCATTGTCGACCTCACCCATGTCTTTGTGCGCCGCAATGGTGAAAAACTTCTTTCTACTGTAGCAATAGATGCAGATATACAAGCAAATATTTTGTACAGCGTGTGCAAAGTAGGTAGACAACGCTTGCATAACAGAATCACGATCATTAAGGGCGTTTATGCTCGTTTGCTTGTATTGAATAATCTCTCTCATTAGTCTCTTTTTAACCCTGCAGTGGTCGCGCTCTGAAAAGAAACGTAAGTGGTTGCATGGATTACATATGTATGCCATTTTCTCAACCAAAAAAAGAGGCCATTGAATTTTCAATTATTTTTATTGAGTGTTATATGTGTTGCCTGTAGTATGTTTATTAAAAACTATCAACAAAAAGTATACATATGACCTCATATTTGTTGTTTCTTCAAACTTTTCACAGCAAGTCACAATTTTAAGCAGTATTGGCTTTGATTTACTTTCAAAAACACATATTTTGTAAAAACAGATCTAATCACTATTTTCTGAACAAGAAATACAGACGATCTTGGAATGATCGGGGCAAATAAATTTTTTATACGCGTTACATATTTTTCTCGTAATTTTATTTCTCGATCTTCTGCAGTCGTAGCAGCGACCCACGGAACCACTCTGTGTCATTCCCGAAGTTGCTGGCTGACTTTCCACGAGAGGAATCCCAAGGAAGTCCTTTATTTTGAAGGACAGACTTCCGGGCAACATTTGTTTGTCTAATCTCCGCTGAGCCAGAGGTTTCATCCGTGACAAAGACAGGTCAATAATAAAATCTCGACGCTGAATAACAGTGTAGTTTTGGTTCGCTGTATAAATGCAAAGTGCATGTAGGGCACTACGGTTCAGCTAATCATAAAATACAGTAAGAGGCCATCTTCTTGAATTTCTGGAGACATCGTAAAGCATACACATCTTATCAACTAGATACACACCGTTCTTTGTACGGTTATAGTACGTTAGGATCCTGTATCGGCGTCAATTTTTGCGTCATTGTGCATTGTTAACATCAAAATCACTACTTTGTTAGGTTTTGGCACGTAAGAAACCAATGTGCAAGAGGGGGCGGAAGGCAAATTTTGATGAATTTATTGGATTTCCTTTCGCCACACGAAATTCCCTGGGCACTTCTCTTTTGCAGTGCCGTACCGTGGCAACCGTGCTTGTTCTATTTTCAGACAGCTTCTTGGCAACATGGAGCGATAAGAACCAATTGTCCAGTGTTATATTGATGTTGCTGCCGAACACAGGACGTACGACTCTTATTACTAAATCACTTCTTTCGTTACCCAAGCGATATGGTCCTTCCGGTTGTTTGCCTGCATATATTTCCAAGTTGAAAGTATAGGAATAGTGAGGATCCACAAACGCAAATACCTTCACTCCATATTTTGCGGACATGCTGGGAATGTACTGCCTAAATGGACAGCGTCCCATGAATGCCAAAAGTTGTTCATCCAAAGTCACCTTCAGCACTCGGAACAAAGTACTGCTGAAAGTTTGTAAGAAACAGATCAAAAATTTCACGTATTGGGCCAGTTTGTCAATTTTTGTACACACTCTTCACGGTCATTAATATCAGCAAATCGCAAAGTCCTGATACGAAATTAAAACCTTTGCTCAGACATAGTCAAATAAGCTGCATCAATTCCAGTATGTTTTATGTGGTCAAACATTTGGCTTGTGCTCGATCGGCTTATTTTCAGCACTCCACTCATCAACAGAATCCCAATAAGTCCCTTTATTTCAGTTAGATCTGTATGTTTAATATCTCTCTCTGTAGAAAAATTGTTGTTGATGTGGTCTGTTTTTATGTTAGTGTATTTGGTTATGAGATAAATGATATTATCGTCCAAAAAAAGGGACATTCAATCTTCGATAGTAGTTTTCTGCCATGCGGTTCCTTTAGGGCCAGGAGGAAAATATACAATGTCATGAGCTCTATATTGAGAGGAGGAGTCTTTGACCAGATTGTGTCATTTACACCAGTATAAAAATCAACCCGTCTGCTTCTCCGGGATGGTTCATCGCATGAAAATTCAGGACTGTTCTCAGTTGCCTCACCTGATACTTCTCCCTCTTGCTCAGACTCAGACTGATGATCCTACTCTTCCTGAACGTCATCTTCATCGTTAGAACTTGAGTCGAGAATATCTTCCTCAACCTCAGTCTCCTTCAGCCATGCCAGAAGCCGAGCTCCTTGCCTCTGACAGATAATTTATCTAAAATTCAATGAAATTCTACTATTATTTCAATTTTTTTACATTGTAAAACAATAATGAATAGATGTAAGATGTATTCCAACAAATACGTGGAAAAAGTGGACTAAGAAAAAAAAACGTTTTTCGAAAATACTTACGTAACAGGTCGCTCAGACTACAGTGGTAGACCGCCGACTTTGACGAGGTCCTGTGAGGCAACCACACGTGACCGGCGCTCGCACAACTCTGAGAGGGTCCACCAACAATCCATCTTAAAGTACACAGAAGCTCGAAGCATTGTCGCTTCTGGACTTCCAAATTTATTTGAATTTCCACAGGTGGATTACATGTGTAATCCACGCGACCACTGCAGGCTTAACAAAGAGTGATTCTTCTTCAAAGAACGGTATTTCAGTTAAGCACTGATTCAATTTATGTGCCAGATCATTACCGTCATGTTTCAGTAGTTATGAGGGCAAAAGTATGTTGAATTTTAAATGATAAATATTTTCTTCAGCAAAACGTACTCTCATGTCAGTCGTAACATGGTCTAGTGTTGGAATAAAAACAGTTATTTTTCAATATGCCCAAGCATCATGCCGGCCGGGGTGGCCGAGCGGTTCTAGGCGCTTCAGTCCGGAACCGCGCGACTGCTACGGTCGCAGGTTCGAATCCTGCCTCGGGCATGGATGTGTGTGATGCCCTTAGGTTAGTTAGGTTTAAGTAGTTCTAAGTTCTAGGGGACTGATGACATCAGAAGTTAAGCCCCATAGTGCACAGAGCCATTTGAGCCCAAGCATCATCATTATGATCGCAGTTTTCTCTGTGTCTTGATCTGCCTGTAAGACGAGGAACACTCATCTCCGCCTCTAAATCTTCGTAACTGCCTTCGCCTCTTCAACAGTACGAGCCAAGTGACTATCAGCATTAGCTCTCATGTCATCGTACACCTTGAGCGTCGAATCTAATTTTGCTTTTGCCATCGCGACGTCCAGGGTCTTGTAAGATTTTGCTGACTGGATATGTTGGAATGTCACTCTTTGTAAACAGAGTGATAATAAACTCTCAATTAGAGAGAGCTCGAAGGAGAATATTGGCTTTTGTAGCCTTTGTTCCATCCCTCCAGCACTGTATTTCTTCAAGAACTTTGCAAACTGTTCCGAGATCAGCTGCGAATTGAATAACTGCATCATGTCGCTCAACCCATCTCGTTTGACAATGTGACTGCAGCGAGTGTTTTAGGTGACTCTTCAATGGTGCGAACCGCTTGCTAGACGCTGTAAAGAACGATGCTACTTCTTCAATAGTACCAAGTGAGTTTCTCCCACTTGTAACTTTGCAACTGTGACAGACAGCGAGGTTGATCTGATGACTTCGACATGGTGCTACTTGCGCGTTGATAGCTTTCTTTTTTTATTGTAGCCACAGCTCCTTTCAATTCTGACATACTAACTGAGCAACCATCACTGCCTATACCCACACAGTTCTCCAGTGACAGAAAACGGCTTTCCATTCTCCTTAGAATCGTAGTACCTAATACTTCGCCAGTAACGCTACGCTCTTCATCTTGGCTCTCTTGAGGTTAATCGTCAATTATTCCACTACAATCATTGTCTTTATGTATGTCAACGAAACCTAAAAATCTTTCATGTAATTTGCCGTCACCATCAACATATCTTGCAGCTAATATGAGTTGTGCGATGTGCGCTATGTCCGCAGTCTCGTCGAAGATTTTGCTGTAATAACGAGAATCTTTGATTTCCTCCAGTATTCTCGATAGCATCACTGTTTCACAGCATGAAATGAGTTCGTTACAAATTGTTTTACTTATGTAAGTGGTCTCAAGGTGATGTTTTAGTTGCAAGTCTCCAGCGTCAATCCTAAATCTTAGAAGAGCTTTAAAGTTTGCCTCGTTATTACTCACTATATTTTCGTTTTCTAATAGACTCCCATCATCTCTATGTCCCTGCAGAGGAATATTTTTCTTTCCATGAAAAATGATTGTTTTTATTATAGTTGCATGACCGTCTCTGTTTGGCCTAATGCTTCCATTCTCTGTCTTGACAGTTGATTTATGACTTCAAGTTCACGGTTGTCTCGTGTAGCCAAACATAATTTTGCATATGTTGACGCTTCAGAGTGGTACCTGAGCTGAGAGTGGGTCTCAAGGTCACAATCTTTACCAGTCAGTTTGGCAAACTTTGTTAGTGGTCCAGTCACAAGTTTCTTGGCGATAATGGATTTCTTTGCTCCAACCATTTTATTATTCACAAAAATTGAACAGTTAATGCAAAGAAGACCCTTTTTAACTTGTGAGAACACCAGCCATGGATACTGTTCGAAGTGATTATTGTGCACTTGTCTGCGTTCAACTTGTCCCCTCTTGTTGTGTTCGGAAGTAGGAAAGATATAACCTTTTCCAGGTTTAGTTGGAGCTTTGAGAAGCTTGTGTTTTATTTCACCATTAATATTTTCTGACGCTAATGTATCCAAATAATTGCCAATATTCGAGGGATTAAAGGAATCAGTCGATGAACTTAGTTGTGGAAATATCGACGAATTGCTGGGATCTACTTGCACATCTGGTGATGTTTTTGCGGCTGTATAGTGACCAGAATCTTCAGATGTTTCTACTTTTCTTTTTCTTATTACATAATGATCCATTTTATTATATTGTTACAACGTAGGTAAATTAGATGCCAATTATTCTCAAATAGACACTTTATTCGCACTGAAAAATGCAACACTAATACACTTAGCACTGAAACACACACGATCACACTCCGCATATTTCTAATGTCACTATGCACAACACTGACTGAAGTCCGTGGTAATAGCCAATAGCCGCAGTTGTTCACTTTTTATCACTTCCAAGTTATCGCGACGACTGCAGCTTTCAAACTGAATACCTGGCAGCGACTCTGCTTCCCTTATATATGTGGCTCGGTTGTTTCGAGAACATTCGCTGCCAGAATGTTCTCTTCCAGACTTTTATGGAGTGTGGACAAATACCTAATGTGAAAGCGAGAAGCCAATACAAGTGTGTACCTTACGACGTATACTATAACGGCGAGTTCCCAATGATGACGTCATACGGCAATTTATGTGTGTGGAACTTCCATTGTCACCGAGCGAAGAGGCGCGGACTCGCATTCGGGAGGTCGACGGTTCAAAAACGTCTCCGGCCATCCTGATTTAGGTTTTCCGTGATTTCCCTAAATCGTTTCAGGCAAATGACGGTATGGTTCCCTTGAAAGGGCACGGCTGATTTCCTTCCCCATCCTTCCCTAATCCGAGCTTTTGCTCAGTCTCTAATGACCTCGTTGTTGACGACACGCTTCCACTTTTATTGTCGATTCCGTTCCTTTCTACTGCATTCGATAGAGGGCCTATATAGTAACAATGCGTTTTTAGGAATCTTCTCTGAAGTCACTATTACCGGAGATATACGCATCAATAGTTTCCCATACCTAACTCATAATACGAGTTAGGTATGGGAAACTATTGTTATGTTATATAGTATAAATATTGTTACGAGTCTCGTAACAATATTTTTAATGAGAAATTACTATTATTAATACTTCACAATCCACTGATCACTCTCACTCTTGACTAATCTCCACACTTGCACTTGCTACAACTAGGACTTTTACTCAATCATTCTTCAGTCTTAATATTTCTGCTTCTGAATGTAAACTAGCTTCCTATTCGGCGAATAGTCCGTGTTTATAACGCTACGTATCGAAGGTTCAAAATGTTCAAATGTGTGTGAAATCTTATGGGACTTAACTGCTAAGGTCATCAGTCCTTAAGCTTACACACTACTTAACCTAAATTATCCTAAGGACAAACACACACCCCCAATCCCGAGGGAGGACTCGAACCTCCGCAGGGATCAGCCTCATAGCCCATGACTGCAGCGCCCGAGACGGCTCGGCTAATCCCGCGCGGCGTATCGAAGGTTCTCTGTACAGGTAAACAGTAGAATATTTGCGACTTTTCTCGAGCAAATACCAGACAGAATAACGTATCGAGATCGCTAGAATGGCCGCGACTTTTCTCGTAGGTACGTGTTAGCTATCTACGTGCCAGACTGAAACGTATAAAATACTATGACGTGGACGCGCGTGCTACATAGGAAAGTACAACCACTCGGTAACTCGATTCTGTCGAGTCGACAGACGAAAGAAACGAACAAATAGCGTGCGGGCTGACTGGCGGGGGCGGCGTGGGTGGCAATGGTGACGGCCCCGCAAGTGGGGCGAGGTTGCGCGCCCCCCGTGTGTATCCGCCACTGAGCTCAACTCAAAATTAGTATTCGAATGTGGCTTTTTCCGACAAATGTCATATTCTTATTTTCAGGTTCAGGACCTTCCTATACATCTATATATCTTTAAAAAGTATGTTGTGAATCAAAATCGAAGATAATTAACCAAATTTGAACTTTTAAATAGCTTTTGTAGCTGTCAAAAGTAGACTTCCACTCAGCGTAAACACTGCAGAAAGTGCGTTGGAGTTGCTAAGATTGTGCTAAAAGATATTTTAGGTTCTGTACCCTACTTATTATACATCTTGGTTCTTTTATAGTTTTTCTGGTGGTGGGCACGAAGTACAGCCCCCCTCACCCCCCCTCACCCCCCGCCTTGGCATTGGCAATACAGATAACGGAAAATGCGTTGGTACTACTAGGGTTAAAAAATGTTGGAGTTGAATCGAACCCACAACCATTAACATAGAAGTCAATTACTATTTCCACTACAATATCGGAACTCTGTTGAGTTGGTGATATTTTTATACTGATTCTATACCATGTTTCTCAAAATTATTAAAAAGAAGGTGAAAACATAATCGTTTAGGCAGTTCATGTTCAAACGAGAAACTGAGAAAGTAATTACATACCAAATCGATATGTTCCAACCAGAAGTAGCCTTAGCGTCGTGCACAGAATTGGTCAGAGAAAGCGACTGTACTCTGAGATTTAAAATAAGAAATAAATGGCGTAAGCATTTAGCACACTGGTCAGAAAAATCGTTGCTGTCTGTTAAAGATTTTGAACGTCTAAAGGTTCGTTAGCGGTAGTATAACACAAACTATCTGATACGGAATTCGGGTCAAATCCCAATGGCGTAACAACACCCCTGAACGTATGCTACCAATCGTCGCGCATTTCTTTGTTTACATCAGAATCGTTCTTACTATGAGTAAAATCCTAATGCTAAATTGCCGGAGCATTCGCAACAAAGTGCCAGAGTTTGAAGCACACCTGAAAAGCAGTGAAGCTCACGTAATACTAGGTACAGAAACATGGTTGAAACCTGAAGTTGTCAGGAGTGAGATTTTTGGGGTAAATGTAAGCGAAGGGTCCATGTAAAAAGAATTGCCTATGGGAAATGGAGGTGGTGAATTGGTCACAGCAGATAAACTCAAATGGACCGAGATAGAAATTGAAGCTGCATGTGAGATTGTTTGGACAAGACTGGATATCAGGGTTGGGCATAAAATGATAACTGGATACTTCTGTCGCCCGCCAGAGTCATCTCCTGACGTAACCGAAAACTTTAGAGAAAATCGCAAGTTCCACAATTGTACTGTAAAAGAACGATGGAGATTTTAATCCTCTAACAATCAAATGGGTGGGCGAGGTAAGATATCATGTAAAAAATTACTAAATGCCTTCTCTGAAAACTAACTAGGACAGATAGTCCGAAACCCCACCTATGATGGAACCATATTGAATCTAACGGCAACAAATAGACCTGACGCCTTTGAGGATGTCCACATAGGAACTGTTACCAGTGGCCATGACACGGTAGTGGCAGCAATGATTACCACAGTACAAAGGACAATTAAAACAAGCAAATATATATATATATATATATATATATATATTTCCAGGAAACTAGACAAAAAGTCAGTAGTGTCGTATCACAATGAGAAATTTGAAACTTCTCAAGTTTAAAAGAATAGTTGACCATGCACTGGATACATATGTACGCAGTAGAACAGTTAATATAATGGGAGGGAATATCCATGGTATACAGTCCCTGTAAAGAAACTTCTAAAGAAACAGTGGTGACTGCTGAACAGTTGTAAAGCAAAGGGCTGTATATATAAAGAGATGCTGAATGAAACGCTGGCTGTAAAGAGAGTAGTCCTTTCAATGACTACCGTAGCAGAATATTGGCAAATGATATTTCGCAAAACCCAAAGAAATTCTGGACGTATGTAAAGGCTCTTAGTGGCACCAAAATTAGTGTCCAGTTCCTAGAAAAAAGACAGGAACTGAATCTGAAGGTAGCAAAGCAAAAGCGTAAATCCTTAACTGCTTTAGAAAGGAAAACCCAGGAGAACTGCACGAATTTAGTCCTCGTACCACTGAAAAGATGAGTGAAATAAGGATTAGTGTCAGTGGTGTTGAGAAACAGCTGAAATCGTTAAAACTGAACAACCTTCAGGGCCCAATGGTATTCCTATCAGATTCTGTACTGAATTTGCGGGTGAGCCCCTCTTCTGACTATAATGTATCACTGATCACTCGAACAAAAAACCGTGCCCAGTTCTTGGAAGAAAGCACAGGTCACAACTGTCTACAAGCAGGGTGGTAGAAGTGACCCACAAAACTGCCGTCCAATACTTTGACATCGATTTGCTAGAGAAAGTTACAGGATTCTCCGAGCTCAAACATAACGAAGTATCTCGAGTAGAATGACTTCCTCAGTGCCAACCAGCATGGATTCCTGAAAAATCGATCATGTGAAATCCAACTCGCACTCTTCTCATTTCTTGATTTCCGAACAGCATCTGACTCAGCATTACACTTACGCTTATTGTCAAAAGTACGATCATATGGGGGTATCAAGAGAAATTTGGGTCTAGGTTGAGTACTTCCTGGTATGAAAGCAGCTGCATGTTATATTGGATGGAACGTCATTGTCAGATGTAGAAGTAACTTCAGATGTGCCCCATGGAAATGTTTTGGGACTCTTGCTGATCATGTTGTATATTAATGACTTGCAGAAAATATTGATAGTAACCTCAGACTTTTTGAAGATTATGCAGTTATCTACACTACTGGCCATTAAAATTGCTTCACCACGAAGATGACGTGCTACAGACGCGAAATTTAACCGACAGGAAGAAAATGCTGTGATATGCAAATGATTAGCTTTTCAGAGCATTCACACAGGGTTGGCGCCGGTGGCGTCACCTACAACGTGCTGACATGAGGAAAGTTTCCAACCGATTTCTCATACACAAGCAGCAGTTGACTGGCGTTGCCTGGTGAAACGTTGTTGTGATGCCTCGTGTAAGGAGGAGAAATGCGTACCATCATGTTTCCGACATTGATAAAGGTCGGATTTTAGCCTCTCGCGATTGCGGTTTATCGTATCGCGACATTGCTGCTCGCGTTGGTCGAGATCCAATGACTGTTAGCAGAATATGGAATCGATGGGTTCAGCAGGGTAATACGGAACGCCGTGCTGGATCCCAACGGCCTCGTATCACTAGCAGTCGAGATGACAGGCATCCTCATGGCTGTAAGGGATCGTGCAGCCACGTCTCGATCCCTGAGTCAACAGATGGGGACGTTTGCAAGACAACGACCATCTGCACGAACAGTTCGACGACGTTTGCAGCAGCATGGACCATCAGCTCGGAGACCATGGCTGCGGTTACCCTTGATGCTGCATCACAAACTAGTGGAAAGTAGTATGAATTAGGTTATCCAACAGGCGAACCAGTCACTAAACGTTGGTGTTGCAAATATGCTGAAAGTCGGGGATGGTCAGCATCCAAATCAGGTATTAGACGCGATATACCCACAAAGCTTCAGAAGTATCATCTTATGGACTGGAAGCACTGTGAGTGTAGAAAGCATCACGATGGTCGCATCCGAGTTTGGTGACATCGCGGTGAACGCACATTGGAAGCGTGTATTCGTCATCATACTGGCGTGATGGTATGGGGTGCCATTGGTTACACGTCTCGGTCATCTCTTGTTCGCACTGACGGCACTTTGAACAGTGGACGTTACATTTCAGAAGCGTACGACCCGTGGCTCTACCCTTCATTCGATCCCTGCAAACCTTACATTTCAGCAGGATAGTGCACGACCGCATGTTGCAGGTCCTGTACGGGCCTTTCTGGATACAGAAAATGTTCGACTGCTGCCCTGGCCATCACATTCTCCGGATCTCTCACCAATTGAAAACGTCTGGTCAATGGTGGCCTAGCAACTGGCTCGTCACAATACGCCAATCACTGCTCTTGATGAACTGTGGTTTATTACGGCCAGAGGTGGTTGTTCTGGGTGCTGATTTCTCAGGATCTATGCACCCAAATTGCGTGAAAATGTAATCACATGTCCGTTCTAGTGTAATATATTTGTCCAATGAATACCCGTTTATCATCTGCATTTTTTCTTGGTGTAGCAATTTTAATGGCCAGTTGTGAATAATGAAGTACTGTCTGAAAGAAGGTACTTAAACATTCAGTTAGATCTGATAAGATTTCAAAGTGGTGCAAAGAATAGCAGCTTGCTTTAACTGTTCAAAACTGTGAGATTGTCCATTTCGTAAAATGAAGAAACGTTGCATCGTATGACTATAATATCAATGAGTCACTGTTGGAATCGGACAAATCATACCAAATATTTGGGTGTAAGACTTTTTAGGGATGTGAAATGGAATGATCACATAGGCTCAGTTGTGGGTAAATCGGATGGTAGATTTCGGTTTATTGGTAGAATACTGGTTAAGTGCAATCAACCTACGAAGGAGATTGCTTATAATCTCTCGTGCGACCGGTTGTAGAATATTGCTCAAGTGAATGGGACCCGTATCAAATAGGAGTAACAAGTGATTTTGATGGTATACAGAGAAGGGCAGCACTAATGGTCAAGGGTTTGTGTAATCCATGGGAGAGTGTCACAGATTTACTGAATACTGAACGAACTGAACTGGAAGACACTTGAAAGTCTACAAAGTTTCAAGAACCGGCTGTAAATGATGACTCTAGGAATCTAGTGTAACCTATGTACTGTTCACTTTGGCATCTGAAAATAAGATTAGAATAATTGCAGTACGAATAGAGGCATTATATGTTCCCGCGCTGCGCACGTGAGTGTGTAATGGTTCTTTATTTGCGAAACCATTACCACCCGCCAACTCAATTTTTCGATACCGTAGATTAATGAATATTTTTGTACGTAATGTCTCATATTTTTCACTCTATTCAAATTTGGTTTCATTTTTAAATGTATGTACGTCGATATTTTGAGATGTTGAAATCGATAGAATATCTAGTGTGAATATCTTTGTAATTATTGTTATCTTTGAGGCTGGTTTGTGACTTTTGGCGCGGAAGCGTACAGAGTAAAGTTTTTGTGTTGAATATGAAAAGTCTTGATTTTGCGTTGGAAATGAAAAGATGAGAAGAGTTGTGGACACTGAAAAATGTTGTGGGTTTATTAAGAGCAGTAACGGCTGCGAAATTGTATGATGAAGTAATGTTTTGAACATGCAAAAGTTTATTGTTGTTGTTGTGGTCTTCAGTCCTGAGACCGGTTTGATGGAGCTCTCCACGCTACTCTATCCTGTGCAAGCTTATTCATCTCCCAGTACCTACTACAGCCTACATCCCTCTGTATCTGCTTAGTGTATTCATCTCTTGGTCTCCCTCTACGATTTTTACCCTCCACGCTGCCCTCCAATACTAAATTGGTGATCCCTTGATGCCTCAGAACATGTCCTACTAACTGGTCCCTTCTTTTTGTCAAGTTGTGCCACAAACTCCCAATTCTATTCAAGACTTCATCATTAGTTATGTGATCTACCCATCTAATCTTTAGCATTCTTCTGTAGCACCACATTTCGGAAGCTTCTATTCTCTTCTTGTCCAAACTATTTATCGTCCATGTTTCACTTCCATACATGGCTACACTCCATACATATACTTTCAGAAACGACTTCCTGACACTTAAATCTATACTCGATGTTAACAAATTTCTCTTCTTCAGAAACGCTTTCCTTGCCATTGCCAGTCTACATTTTATATCTTCTCTACTTCGACCATCATCAGTTATTTTGCTCCCCAAATAGCAAAACTCCTTTACTACTTTAAGTGTCTCATTTCCTAATCTAATTCCCTCAGCATCACCCGAATCAATGCGACTACATTCCATTATCCTCATTTTGCTTTTGTAGATGTTCATCTTATATCCTCCTTTCAAGACACTGTCCATTCCGTTCAACTGCTCTTCCAAGTCCTTTGCTGCCTCAGATAGAATTACAATGCCATCGGCGAACCTCAAAGTTTTTATTTCTACTCCATGGATTTTAATACCTACCCCGAGTTTTTCTTTTGTTTCCTTTACTGCTTGCTGAATATACAGATTGAACAACATCGGGGAGAGGCTACAACCTTGTCTCACTCCCTTCCCAACCACTGCATCCCTTTCATGTCCCTCTACTCTTATAACTGCCATCTGGTTTTATTACAAATTGTAAATAGCCTTTAGCCCCCTATATTTTACTCCTGCCACCTTCAGAATTTGAAAGAGAGCATTCCAGTCAACATTGTCAAAAGCTTTCTCTAAGTCTACAAATGCTAGAAACGTAGATTTGCCTTTCCTTAGTCTAGCTTCTAAAATAAGTCGTAGGGTCAGTATTGCCTCACGCGTTCCCATATTTCTACGGAATCCAAACTGATCTTCCCCAAGATCGGCTTCCACCAGTTTTTCCATTTGTCTGTAAAGAATTCGAATTAGTATTTTGCAGCTGTGACTTATTAAACTGATAGTTCGGCAATTTTCACATCTGTCAACACCTGCTTTCTTTGGGATTGGAATTATTATATTCTTCTCGAAGTCTGAGGGTATTTCTCCTGTCTCAACATTTTCCTCACAAGATGGTAGAGGACTGGCTCTCCCAAGGATGTCAGTAGTTCTAATGGAATGTTGTCTACTCCCGGGGCCTTGTTTCGACTTAGGTCTTTCAGTGCTCTATCAAACTTTTCACGCAGTATCATATCTCCCATTTCATCTTCATCTACGTCCTCTTCCATTTCTATAACATTGCCCTCAAGTACATCACCCTTGTATAGACCCTCTATATACTCCTTCCACCTTTCTGCTTTCCCTTCTTTGCTTAGAACTGGGTTTCCATCTGAGCTCCTGATATTCATACAAGTCGTTCTCTGTTCTCCAAAGGTATATTTAATTTTCCTGTACGCAGTATCTATCTTACCCCTAGTGAGATAAGCCTCTACAGCCTTACATTTGTCCTCTAGCCATGCCTGCTTAGCCATTTTGCTGTTCCTGTCGATCTCATGTCGAAAGTTTAAAAAGTTTAATAAATGTGAATTTTTGTGAAAAGTGAGTGTCAAGAATTATTTTCAAGTGTTCATTGTTTAAAAAAGTATGAAGCACATTGCAATGAAAAACATAAATCATCAAATTAATCCTGAAAGATTGTCTTCGTAAGTTCTTCAAGTCGGCGTAATTAACATACGAGTGCCTTTGGCACGAACAGCGATAGTCATGCTACCTAGACAACTTCGAGCCAAAGCCAGAGCGAGATCGTCGTTGGATTGCAAATATAAGTGATATTATTGTTAATTTTCTTCAGTGACTGTAATCAATTGATGTAGTAATATGTGGCACACTAAAGACCTTTTAGTTGAGCAATAAAAAGAGTGCGTGACGTGATAATTTTTGAACTGATTAACTGTTAGTGGAGGTATTGTTATAAGTGGAATGGGAAGATAACCTAATAACTGGTATAATGGGACGTACCCTCTGCCATGCACTTCACGGTGGTTTGCAGAATGTAGATGTAAATGTAGATGTAGAATAGAGTATGGACTCCAGAAGCATCCTGTGTGCTTAACGTAGTCCCACGACGTATCAGGTGTGTGTTTGTGCAATTGCATCAGTCTCTTGCAGGCACGACACCAATCCCGGGTCGCTACAGGCTCAGAAGCGCAGAAGGGCGGCCGGGCGCGTTGGCTGGATGACGGCGTGGCGAATGCGCCGAAGGGTGTGAGCCGCGTGGGCAGGCGAGCGCTGACTTGGCGCAGGCGCTGTTTGAAGTAAATAGATTCGGCACGCGGGGGCAGGGGCGGTCTCGGCAACGGGCATTGTCGCGCACTTCAAAGGCGCCGCCCATTCTGCCCGCACAAAGCGCCGCCGGCCGCAGAGCGGCTCCCGTAGAGCCGCTAATAACGGCTGATCTCGCCGACTAAGCGGTTTACAACGGGCAGCGCTACAAAATCCACCGGCTGCTGACAGCCGACAACTTTGTTATCTCGAGAAACATGTGCCAAAATTCAACCTGCGCTCTCGACCGAAAGACGTCGGGCCCAGTGAAATCGGAGCCACACTAAGACCCACCTGTGTTAGTGACGCTATTGTCAGTCTCTTTCGCTGTTGAACAAGCTACGCGCCACTTCAAAATACAAGCCAAGATTATGACGTCTTCAAATACAGTTTTTACATATAGATTAGTGTTTGTCAAACTTATTTGTTCAAGAGTCAGTTTCTATATTGTATGGCGGCATCTCGGGCCGCGTATGAATCGATGTTGTTATTAATTGGGTGCCTAAATACGTCAGTAGCTTATGACCCCTCAATACTCTAGCTACATGAAGGGCGCCGTAAGTTGCCACCCGGCCTCAGGTACTGACCGCTAAAAGTCGTAACCATTCGAACACTCGAGTCGACATATGTTTCAGATTGCTGCCACCCTCAGCAACCCCAAAGTTGTGACAGTGTGACAGTCTGATCAAGTGTTTTTGGGTTGCCAGTGTGAGCGGATTATTAATTGATTAAATACCTAAATGCATGGAAATGGAAATGCCGTGTGGCTAGGTCCTCCCGTCGGATAGACCGCCTGGTGCAAGTCTTTCGAATAGACGCCACTGCGGCGACTTGCGTGTCGATGGGGATGAAAAAATGATAAGGACAGCACAACATAAAGTCCCTGAGCGGAGGAAATCTCCGAGCCAAACGGGAATCGAACCCGGGCCGTTCGGTATCACATTCCGTCGCGCTGACCCCTCAGCTACCAGGGTAGGACACCTAAATGCATAATGCAACACGAGACACGATCAGAAATGTTTAATAAATGTCATTTGTCTTCTACTAATTGTGTTGTATTATAACATCCTTAAGAAGCTCTTAACGTTACTTGACGTTTTTGGATTCGGCTGTTATAGTGGCTAGACTCATACTATTATAAAATATGGCTTAGAACCGCGGGACGCAGGAATACTTCATTCGGTTCACATGCGGCCCGCGTGCCGCAGTTTGGCGACTGCTGATATAAGTAGATTCTAGAATCGAAAATTCTAGCGTAGCAAAAGAACAGTAACATACAACCAGACTAAAAAAGAGAAGGAAGAAACGAATTTTCACACGTTGATAGGGTACATGCTGTTATTTCAATGGTTACATTATAGGGTCAGATACACTCTAAGACAAAAAATAATAAAAAATAAAGAAAAATAAAAAGCACCGATGCACCACGAAGCAATTATACGAATAGGAGGGAAATCCGTGGATGTGATCTACATGTACAGACAAGCAAATGATTACAATTTCAGAAAAATTGGATAAGTCATTCAAGAGAAAGAGTTTCACAATTTGTGCAAGTCGATAACGCATTGGTTCACCAGTGGCCCTGATGCAAGCATTTATTCGGCTTGCGTTTGATAGAGTTGTTGCATGGCCTCTTGAGGGATATCGTGCCAAATTCCGTCCTACAGGGGCGTTAGATCGTCTAAATCCCGAGATGGTTGGAGGGCCCTGCCCGTAGTGCTCCGAATGTTCTCAATTAGGGCAGATCAGGCAACCTTCGTGGCCAAGGTAGGGTTTAGCAAGCACGGAGACAAGCAGCAGAAACTCTCGCCGAGTGCGGGCGGTCGGGGCGGGCATTATCTTCCTGAAATGTAAGCCCAGTAAGGCTTGCCATGAACGGCAACAACGGGTAGAATATCATAGATTTATTACACGACCGTGATATTATGGCACTTGGCCTCCCTTGCCCGTTATCGGAAAGAATCATAGTGGAAGGCCTCTGTTGGATTCCTTTCATGTTAATTTCTTAAATCTGTTGTCATTCATGGCATAAATTCCACTTCTAAATTTAATGTGGTGTTTCTGACTATCTGGGAGGAGACTGAGCAGTGGAATGTGTTACTTTAACACATAAACAAGAACGATCTGTCACACTACTACATTTTGAAACACAGTTTATATGTAATTCATGTCACACAGTCTCATATGGAACCTACATCCGCTTTCTTTTATATAGTGTATATGATAAGATACTGTCATCCCCCTTCCCTTCTGTGTGATAGGATGAATGAGCAAATGCATTTCTAGTTGCATGCTTGATGGTAGCAGACAAGCCTGTCTGCTAGAGAACAGTAGGACCAACGTTGGAACAGGTAGCTACGCTTTCTAAAAGCAAAGAGGTTTCTATTCTTGGTATGGTCCTGTCCATCCCTTATGTTGGTATAGGAAGCTGCCTCTCTGGTCACTTCCTTTTGTATCTGTGAGACACCCTCCGTAGGCGCCCATGCCCGTCCGTCCGCGGTGAGCATCTGAAGTGGTAAGATCTCCGGCTAAGCGCGTCTCTGCTAAGTCCGTAGGACAATGGATTTCTTAAGTTCAGCCTAACTGAAAATTTAAGCACCTTTGTTTCAGGTTTAGATCTAAAATATCTTATGTTATCTTAAATTGCAACGCAGTGTAATGCGAGTGTGAAGTTCAGAATATCTTCCAGTAGTTGCTTTGTCACTACTTTGTGAGCAAAGTGGAACCACGTGTTGATGATCCGTAACTCTAAGATCATCAGTCTTAAATACGAATGTGCGTGAGATTATAACGTCTCATCTTGACAATATTTTTCAATATAGTAACTTTTCTTTATGTTCAACCCACGCGGGGTGTACTCTGTGAGACCAGTACCACGTGCTTATATAATTGTTTGACCCATCAGGTTAATAGTATGACGATACTAACCAGTTCGAGGTTTTTCTTTTGTAAATTGCGTTTCGATGTAATTTATTTTGATTATTAAAATTATTATGGAATTACACTCTGTGTAAACCAAGTTGACCACGTGTAGCATGTGGTGTAATCATCAAAGTAGCCCTCAGCTATTCTTTTCGAGAAGATTTCACAGACAATTAGTATGAATTTAGTATACCAGTGTATGGTAAGTTCATGACGGATAGGGTTGCGCTACGACCGTAACTTCTTTGGGTGAAAATTGAATCGGTTGGTTGTGGTTAATTTCCTCTTGCATATGTTTCAACGTTCTTTGTGTGTTATTTTATGAATGCAGTGTTGTATGCAGTCTCCCAATCTTGGCTCCATATTTCATGTGCTCCGTAAGATTACAAACTCACATTTTCACAAGCCTAAATAAGGCACCAGTTTAGTTATGAATCAAGTTTAATATGTTGAAATTTTAACGGAACAATGATCAATGTTAAAATAAATGTCCAAATATAAACTGACTTATTTCTTAGAATTGGAAGGAGAATCAGCATTGGCCGTATTTTGTTGTTTTATTGTCAGCAAAATCGATTGTCGGTCACTTAGTGACCAGCCTCAGTGCTGTAATACACAATTAAAGTTGGTAGGCACTGGTAACAAGCTATAACCACAAGCTTAGAGCGATCACATAAACTGAGTGTTGTCGTAAGATGACTATTAAAATAATTAATGTTAGTCTGGTTGGCAATTTGGTAAACTAGATTGGATAACTGGTGAAACAGTTGCTCAGTATTGCAAGGATAACTTCCCCAGATAGCTCACAGCTTTTAACCCGCTTTTATTATCTTGAATATCAGCACCGCTTTCAGAACGACTTAATGCATCAACTTTACAATAGTGGCGACTAAGGAAAACGCATAGCGTCGTGAATGATTTCAAGACAGTTCTGCACATACTGTCAAATGGAGGAGCGTGTCCTCTTGAAATACCAAGCTAAAAATTTACGGTAGGGTGACCAAAGCGCCTTCACTCGCAGGTTCAAAAATATTGTGGTCAATTAATTCCGCTGTGCTGTAACTGTGCCTCGGATGACAACCAAAGGAGTCCTCCAATGAAAATAAAAGGTACCCCAGACCACCACTCCCGGCTGTCGAGTCGTATGGTGGGCAACAGTAAGGTTGGTACCTCACGTTAGTATCCCACTGCTGTCTAAGGCGTCTCCAGACACATGTTCGCTGGTCAATGGGGCTCATTCCGATGCGGGACTTATCACTGAAGACAATTCTACTCCAGTCATTGGTTTTCCAGGCCGAATGGGTGTCTGGAGACGCCCTGGACAGCAATGGATACCAACTTTCGCCCGTCGTACAGCCCGACAGGCAGGAGAGATGATTTGGGGTGCCATTTCTTTTCATAGCAGGAACCCCTTTGGTTGTCATCTGCGGCAACGGCGGTAGGTCAATGATCACCTCGTTTTCTTGCCCTTCATGGTAAGCCATCCTGGGCATGCATTTCAGCAAGATAATGCCCGCCTGCACAAGGCTAGAGTTTCTATTGCTTGTCTTCATGATTGCCAAACCCTTCCTTGGCCGAAAAGGTCGCCGGATCGCACCCCATTTGAGAACGTTTGGAGCATTATGGACAGGGCCTACCAACCATCTAAGGATTTTGATAATCTAACGCGCTAATTGGACGGAATTTGGTGCAATATCTTTCTCCAAGACGCCCAACAACTCTATCAACAATGTCAAAGCGAAAAATTGCTTTCTTAAGGGTCAGGGGTGGAGAAACGCGCAAACTGACTTGCTCAATTTATGAAGTTCTTTCTCTTGAATAAATCACTCAGTTTTTTTTCTGCTATTGTAATCCATTTTCTGCCTGTAAATGTACATCACATCTAACAATTTCTGTCCCATTCGGGTAATTCCTTTGTGGTGAGTTTTTTTTTTTTGTGGTCCTTCTAGAATATAGATAACTTGACAGCGTGAGCCCACTTCTCAATATGGCGTTGTATGCCCTCTGGCATGGATACATATGCACTGATTTGGCTGGGAGGGATGTCATGAAACCATTGGATTCTCTCCTTAGCCATGATTGGTTTGCTGGAACATGTGTTGTTGTGTGGTGAGGCACAATGTTGCATGGGGATACTGTCGTGTCCTGACACAGAATGGAGGGAAGTCAGGGGGTTTAAGGTCAGTAAGCAATTTCTGAGCGGAAGGAGCAAAGGCAGAAAGACAAATTCCCATTGAAGCAAGTTGATGACTTGGATCAGCGCCAAACACTGTCACAGGACATCTACGAAAGATGCGGATTTTGTGACTCGACATGATGGTTGGGTTGTTTCAAGGAGAAGACCAGACAGCGAGGTCATCGGTCTCATCGGATTAGGGAAGGAAAGCGGTCGTGCCCTTTCAAAGGAACCATCCCGGTATTTGCCTAGAGCGATTTAGGGAAATCACGGAAAACCTAAATAGGATGGCCGGACGCGGGATTGAACCGTCGTCCTCCCGAATTCGAGTCCAGTGTGCTAACCACTGCGCCACCTCGCTCGGTCGCGACAGGATGCTTGCAGCAGGAGACTCATGGAATTCAGATTTCTGATTAGCACTATTTATTGGCAATCAGACTGACTATAACACCGAAGGCTAATTCTAAACATAAGAAAAAGCAAAGGAGGCAATTGCTTGCATATCAGACGTCAGAGTCTGAAGCCACGGGGGCAGGTGCTAACAGAAGTAGTGAACACTAGCAGCTCGTTAAGTAGAAACTTCTGAGCAGCACTCGAAGTGAGAGAAACAGACGTGTCGAAGCTTACTGAGGCTGGCCTCAGGCGACAAGGAGTCAGCGCCCCACTGATCTGACTGAGAACTCCCTCTGGATACAAAAACATGGGATTTTGAAGAAACGTGGCGGCCCACCATTTCTCCCTTCCTGTAGTCGACCTACCAATCCACCGGCGCTTAACAAGCTTTGGTCAATCTGGCGAGTCGCTCTGCACCTCCTGGGTGCCTTTGGCCAACCACATTTACGAGGGTGAGTCAAATGAAAACCTTAAATACTTTTTTAAACATTATTTATTCTGCAGAAGTGGTACAAAGCTGTATCACTTTTCAACATAATCTCCCTCACCCTCATTGCAAGTCCTCCAGCGCTTACAAAGTGCATAAATTCTTTTAGAAAAAAAAATTCTTTTGGTAGTCCGCGCAACCACTCATGCACCGCGTGGCGTACCTCTTCATCAGAACGGAACTTCTTTACTCCCATTGCATCTTTGAGTGGTCCAAACATATGTAAATCACTTGGAGCAAGGTCTGATGAGTATGGTGGATGAAGAAGACATTCAAAATGCAGGTCTGTGATTGTTGCAACTGTTGTAATGGCAGTGTGGGGCCTTTCAATGTCATGTTGCAAAAGGACACCTGCTGACAGCAATCCATGTCGCTTTAATTTGATTGTAGGCCGCGGATGATTTTGTAGGAGATAGGTGTATGATACACTGGTGACAGTGGTCCCTCCAGGCATGTAATGCTCCTAAATGATGCCTTTTTCGTCCCAAAAGAGAGTCATCGTAACCTTCCCTGCTCATGGTTCTGTTCGAAACTTCTTTGGTTTTGGTGATGAGGAATGGCGCCATTCCTTGCAGGCTAGCGACTCTTCGTTTCCGGTTAGTGGAAGTGAACCCAGGTTTCGTCCCCAGTAACGATTCTTGCAAGGAAGCCATCACCTTCTCGTTCAAAGCGCCGAAGAAGTTCTTCACAAGCATGAGCACGTCGTTCTCTCATTTCAGGAATCAGCTGCCGTGGCACCCACCTTGCAGACACTTTGAGAAACTGGAGCCCATCATGCACAATGTGGTGTGCTGGCCCATGACTAATCTGTAAACATGCTGCATTGTCATTCAGTGTTGCTCGGCGGTTTTCCTTCACTATGGCTTCAACTGCTGCAATGTTCTGTGGAGTCAACTCGTTGTGCCTGACCTGGACGAGGAGCATCTTCCACTGAAGTCACTCCATTTGCGAACTTCCTACTCCATTCCTAGACTTGCTGCTCTGACAAACATGCATCACCGTACTGAACCTTCATTCTTCGATGAATTTAAATAGGTTTCACACCTTCACTACGCAAAAACCGAATAACAGAACGCTGTTCTCCCCTGGTGCCAGTCGCAAGTGGGGTGGCCATCTTTATACTGATACTGCGACGGTATGTTTGCATCTGCACTATGCTGCCACGTACAGGCCATTCTGCACACTGTTTGTAGCGCGCTTACCAACTTACAGGATAACGGCGCGAAATTTCGATTTGTTATTACAAATTTAAGGTTTTCATTTGACTCACCCTCGTAGACTCCTCCCCTATTCCTATTCGGTAAGTGAGGATGCTTCTGGATTGCTTGGTATTAACAGCGTTCATCTCAAAGCTAAACGTCACTGACACTCCTATTATGACCAGCAACAACGGTGTTTTACGTCACTTGGCCCCGTCCTCCGTCCTTCTGTGGGTGGGGACTGCTCTAGTAGCACTCCAACCTGTGTAAACCCACTGACGTTGCAGTTCCCAGGAGCAAGTATCTAGCATGCTGCTTCTGCTTGTCTCGGCGATGGATGGAGTTACTAGTCAATTCTCTGAAGGGAAACTTCTCCGCTGGAACAGCTGCACAGAGCGTCTGCAATTTGCACGGCTCTAGTGTTACTATTTATCTCCGGTAACCCAAACGCAACCACTTTCGCCTGCTGTCTCCATTTTGTCTCTGATTTCCTACCTTAGAGTGCCCTTGATGGCTCCAAATAGCCTTAAGAATAACAACCTAGAAGTCATTATGTCGTCAATATATGACAATACTGACCTCCAGATCTATGAATACGGTGCACTCACTGATCCACGTTATTGTTACAATGTACTCCTCCCTCACATGCGTCTGTTCAGGGGTGCATTCGATCCTGACTTTATTTTTATGGACGATAATGCACGACCACATCGAACACCGCAGGTGGAGGTGCTCTTGGAACAAGAGGATGTTTTGGCAAATAGACTGCACTGCCCATTACAGCTACTTAAATCCCATCAAGCATGTGCAACATACGTTGGGAGACGTGGCACAGAAAGTCCACATTGACCAACCCACCACCCAGTTGTCAGCCGTGCAGGTGGAGGATTGGAACTCTCTAGCACAAGAACTCCTTACCGATTCTGAGGCCAGCATAGAAGCACGTTGCAGAGCATGAATTTTTGTCCTTGGTTTATCGCACACCCTATTAAGGACCATTTCCTGCATTGTTTAATGTTCAGGGAACCAGCATAAACCACTGTGGCTTGAGTGTAATCATTATCTTTGAATAAAAGTGTCATGTCTTTTCGTCTCATTTCTCATTTCTTTCGGTAGTCTGCTGTACTAAACTGTAGCAGTTCTTCCCATGTATGCAGTGATACATCATGCGAACGTTACCCTTTCGTCCTTAACGATCCTTGAAAATTTTTAAAAAATCCATTTCTTCGCTTAAAATATTCTGTGGGATGTCTGCTTTACTGTAGCGTTCATCTCAAGTTCGCCAGAGGTACAAGGCGATTCAAGAAAAAGTGTCTCCGGAAACCATTCACGGCAGGAAATAATAGACGTAATGTTATTTCAAAGACGTCCTAACAGACATTATGGAAATTACGAACGTGGTCTAACTTGACATCCGACTAGCCTGTTACAATTTTTACACAAAAGGGGACTAAAAGTGTATCGAGCGAACAGAGCAGCGGTTAACAGAAGCTGACAGTTCGCACCGCAGCACCGCCATGGCCAAGAGGAAGATGGAGGACGACCTCCTTTAGGATCGCAAACGATTGCTGTATGGTCCGGGGGCCGCTGACTACAGATATGTGTATGTACAAAAATTTAAACCAAAACTTTAAATGCGTTTTTCTACAAACAGTTTTTTTCTAATTGGCGAGAAATATAACTAGTGAACGGTACATACGAGTTTGATCGGAATTTGATACCAACATTGTAAATTGAATTCTCTGTCACCATACATAGCCATTTTTCGATGTCCTGAGAAGACCATTTTCGGTGCACGATTTTTTCTCCATTTTGTGGGATAAGAAAACGACATTTGTTTCAATACATCATATTGCTAGAGTTTAATATTTTTCAATTACCCTATGTGTGGCCTGAAGACGGAGTGCTTTTTATGCTGACCGAAAATAAAATGTAAATAACTGGAACAAAATTATTTTGTTACAGGTTCAATAGGAAGGGCTTCAGGAATTCCTGCCGATGACCAATGTCTTGGCTGCAAGGGCTCCTTCCAGTGGTTGCAGGGAGCGTTCGATGTGCACACAAATACGATTTCTTGAATACAAAATTGTAAGGAATATACCTACATTCCAAGATGCTACTACAGGTGGGTGTAAAAATGAATGTGCGCAATGGAGAATACTAAGCGGGAAAATGAAGTTTTGGCCCTGTCTGGCTACCCCATGAAACAGATCTTAGGATCTCTTAATGGTGATATTATTTCCTCCTTCTTACTCTTTAACATATAAATCACAACACAAAATATAAATTAATGATTAAGGAAACTAGTAACTACAAACTGGTAAATATTATTTCTGCTTATACATTTATTGTAGATTAAATCCCCTTTATATATCACAAATGTTTATATATCAATGTCCAATGGATATAAACAGATACAAATGAATGTCCTAACTAATATTACTGATCAGTTGCCCAAATCTGTCCTTTTTATGGATACGCGATCTAATACAAATAACGCAAGACGACTGACATCATCTAGGTACCAAATACTAGAGGGTACTACTTTCGAAGATGATCTGCAATGGTGTGCAACCTTAGTGGAAATAAAGTTACGTGATCCCAGCTATTTAGCTTTATAACGCTAATAAGCCGAAGCGATTGGCTATATCACCGTATGTACTGCGTCTGGTGTGTCGGAGTGATGGTTCTCATACACATCTGCGGCGACGGAAGAACTCCAGCCACAGAATACAAAAAAAAAACCTCATTCAGACACAAGGACGGCAGAAGGCGGTCCTCTGACTAGTACACTACTGGCCATTAAAATTGCTACACCACGAAGATGACGTGCTACAGAAGCGAAATTTAACCGACAGGAAGAAGATGCTGTGATATGCAAATGATTAGCTTTCCAGAGCATTCACACAAGGTTGACGCCGGTGGCGACACCTACAACGTGTTGACATGAGGAAAGTTTCCAGCCGATTTCTCATACACAAACAGCAGTTGACCGGCGTTGCCTGGTGAAACGTTGTTGTGATGCCTCCTGTAAGGAGGAGAAATGCGTACCATCACGTTTCTGACTTTGATAATGGTCGGATTGTAGCCTATCGCGATTGCGGTTTATCGTATCGCGACATTGCTGCTCGCGTTGGTCGAGATACAATGACTGTTAGCAGAATATGGAATCGGTGGGTTCAGGAGGGTAATCCGGAACGCCGTGCTGGGTCCCAACGGCCTCGTATCACTAGCAGTCGAGGTGACAGGCATCTTATCCGCATGTTTACGGCATGTAACGGATCGTGCAGCCACGTCTCGATCCCTGAGTCAACAGATGGGGACGTTTGCAAGACAACAACCATCTACACGAACAGTTCGACGACGCTTGCAGCAGCATGGACTATCAGCTCGGTGACCATGGCTGCGGTTACCCTTGACACTGCATCACGACAGGAGCGCCTGCAATGGTGTACTCAACGACAAACCTGGGTGCACGAATCGCAAAACGTCATTTTTTCGGATGAATCCAGGTTCTGTTTACGGCATCATGATGGTCGCATCTGTGTTTGGCGACATCGCGGTGCACGCACATTGGAAGCGTGTATTCGTCATCGCCATACTGGCGTGTTACCCGGCGTGATAGAATGGGGTGCCATTGGTTACACGTCTGTCACCTCTTGTTCGCATTGACGGCACTTTGAACAGTGGACGTTACATTTCAGGTGTGTTACGACCCGTGGCTCTACCCTTGATTCGATTCTTGCGAAACCCTACATTTCAGCAGGATAATGCACGACCGCATGTTGCAGGTCGTGTAGGGGCCTTTCTGGATACAGAAAATGTTCGACTGCTACCCTGGCCAGCACATTCTCCAGATCTATCACCAACTGAAAACGTGTGCTCAATGGTGGCCGAGCAACTGGGTCGTCACGGTACGCCAGTCACTACTCTTGATGAACTGTGGTATCGTGTTGAAGCTGCATGGGCAGTTGTATCTGTACACGCCATCCAAGCTCAGTTTGACTCAATGCCCAGTAAAATAATAAACTCGCTGAAAAGTAAAAGCTCTTACGGAATTGATGGCATTGCCAGCAAGGTACTTAAAGCTTGTTCCCCACAGATAAGTAGGATTCTCAGCCACGTATGAAATAGCACTTTGGAGCAGGGTGTTTTCCCCTATAGACTGAAATATGCCATTGTAAAACCATTGCATAAAAAGGGGGATACGTCGGATGTCAACAACTATCGCCCAATCTCTCTTCTGACAGCTCTATCAAAAATTTTTGAGAAAGTAATATATTCAAGAGTAGCCTCCCATATTTGTAAAACTAAAGTACTAACAAAATGTCAGTTTGGTTTTCAGAAAGGCTTTTCAACAGAAAATGCTATATACGCTTTCACTGATCAAATATTAAATGCTCTGAATAACCGGACATCACCCATTGGTATTTTTTGTGAACTCTCAAAGGCCTTTGATTGTGTAAATCATGGAATTCTTTTAGATAAGCTAAATCATTATGGTTTGAGGGGGGCAGTGCATAAATGGTTTAATTCATACTTAACTGGAAGAAGGCAGAAAGTTGAAACAAGTGGTTCATGTAATGTTAAAACAACAGCTGATTCCTCAAACTGGGGGGCTATCAAGTACAGGGTCCCACAGGGTTCGGTCTTAGATCCTTATAATGTTCTTGATATACATTAATGACTTACCATTCCACATTGATGAAGATGCAAAGTTAGTTCTTTTTGCTGATGATACAAGTATAGTATTAACATCCAAAAACCAAGAACTAAGTGATGTAATTGTAAATGATGTTTTTCACAAAATTATTAAGTGGTTCTCAGCAAACGGACTCTCCTTAAATTTTGATAAAACCCAGTATATACAGTTCCGTACAGTAAATGGCACAACTCCAGTAATAAATATAGTCTTTGAACAGAAGTCTGTAGCTAAGGTAGAATTTTCAAAAATTTTAGGTGTGTCCATTGATGAGAGGTTAAACTGGAAGCAACACATTGATGGTCTGCTGAAACGTCTGAGTTCAGCTACGTATGCTATTAGGGTTATTGCAAATTTTGGTGATAAGAATCTCAGTAAATTAGCTTACTATGCCTAATTTCATTCACTGCTTTCGTATGGCATCATATTCTGGGGTAATTCATCGTTGAGTAGAAAAGTATTCATTGCTCAAAAACGTGTCATCAGAATAATTGCTGGAGCCCACCCACGGTCATCCTGCAGACCTCTATTTAAGGATCTAGGGATCCTCACAGTAACCTTACAGTATATACATTCACTTATGAAATTTGTTGTAAATAATCCAACCCAGTTCAAAAGTAATAGCAGTGTGCATAGCTTTAACACCAGGAGAAAGGATGATCTTCACTATGCAGGGTTAAATCTGACTTTGGCACAGAAAGGGGTAAATTATGCTGCCACAAAAGTCTTTGGTCACCTACCAAACAGCATCAAGAGCCTGATAGATAGCCAATCAACATTTAAAAATAAATTAAAAGAATTTCTAGATGACAACTCCTTCTACTCTTTGGCTGAATTTTTTGATATAAATTAAGAGAGGAAAAAAAACCAACTTAAACATTAGTGTCATGCATGCAATATTTTGTGTAATGTAATTTTTGTACAGACATCTTTTATTAACCTGACACGTTCCACATCATTACAAAGTGTCGTATTCATGATCTATGGAACAAGTATTAATCTAATCTAATCTATCAAGGCTGTTATTACGGTCAGAGGTGGTTGTTCTGGGTACTAATTTCTCAGGATCTATGTACCCATATTATAGTGAAAATGCAATCACATGTCAGTTCTAGTATAATATATTTGTCCAATGAATACCCGTTTATCATCTGCATTTCCTCTTGGTGTTGTAATTTTAATGGCCAGTAGTGTATAATCTAATACTATCTTCTCCTCTCTGTGTTCTACAGACGAGAAATGCAAACTCCTAGCCACAAGGACGGAATTCAGATAACATCTCAATGTGAGTGCAGACAGAAGTGCTCTCTATCACTGAACGCTGCGTACTTACCGACGATTCCCTACCCGGAGGTGAAATCCAGAATAGTATAAGTTCGCAACAGTACAATGCTTAACGGTTCACTAACTATAAAATCTCCTGAGAGCAGAGGCAGCAAGTCCGTCGGTGCCAACAAAAGCTGATACTGAACGACCGTCAAACATGGGCGCTCGAAACGGAAGACTTCTTTCTCTCCACCGCTGGCGTCCCAGTAAAGCTCGTCTCCCCTCCCTCGTAATTGCAGAAGGCGTAATTGCAGAAACCACGGAATATTCTCCCTCTACAGGTTCTTCTGGAAGGAGACCAACCATATTTGCCCTCTATTGTGCTACAGCGCTCAGGTTCCCCGACCGTCCGTCTTGGGCTACTTCCTGTGTTAAGCAGCCAGGTCAACATGTATTTGAAAAAACCTGTGAAAGCAGAAATCAGACTTGAATGTATTTTTATGGAATCTTGACTTGGAACGATTTCTCTATTAGTCTTTAGCAACTTGGGAGCATTAATTAAATTGTGACAGCTGATTCATTTATGACCTTAACCTATTGTTCTGCTAAGTGGTTCTTTATGTAACTCCCTCCCCTTAACCTATTGTTCTGTTAGGTGGTTTATGACCCCCTGGGAATAGTCCAGCTTCTAAGAAACACACCTCCCGTCCCCATCCCCTCAGCAAAAATAGATACTAAACCTGGTGAACTTTTAATATCAAATTAATTGACTAATTAATTAAATTAATCAATTAATTACCCCCTCTCCCTTTGGGAAATCCCCAGCTTATTAGAGGGACCTTCCCTCCTCTTCCCTCCCTTCCCATTACTATCTTTTTCCCTTACTCTCCATCTCCCCTCTCCTCCCCTCCCCTCCCTTCCCCTTCAAACCCAATACCACGCCACCCCAGTCCACCCCACTGCACCCGACTCCACCCCATCCCACCCAACTCCCCTATTGGCAGGAAATTCACAAACTGGCGATAAATTCAAAATTTCATAGCAAAATTCAAATGCTAATTACTTTCTATTGCAGAGGACATAATATTAATAATACATTCTTTATTTATACAAATTCAATTTGCATGTTGCTGGAGTGGGAGGATGTAGGGTACTCTCTTTATTCAATCATCTTTGGAATACTAACACACTCTATGACATACAATTCAGGATGGCCAACCTAGAATACTGGTACAGTCTAGCTCACCTCCTCCTTTTGACTACACAGCATAGGAGGAGAGGAGGAGTAGTTGCCATTGATTTATCACTAGTTAGCTCTATCCAGTTCTGTCATCAATAACAGCTGGATGTAGAGAGTGTGTTTTCGCTATTAATCTGGCATGATAGAGTTGCCTCAGCCAGTCTAACCAATAGGCCTACATTGGAAGGATGGGAAATAATAATAGGACAGCAACCTATCGCTGAAGGCAAGGGAGAGGCCTCCTGCCAATCTACAAGTGAATAGCTGCTGGGAGGGACATAATGATGGGTAGTAATATTAGAACAGCAACCTACTCACCCTCCCCTTACTACAGGACTCCTGTAGCAACATCACTGGTGAGTGAAACACATTTATAACTATTTATGAGAGGCAAGTCACATCCTAGCTAACAAACATGGGAAATACATCACAAGATATTTTTACAGATGAAGTGCTCAATATCTTAGTCTTAGCATCTCAAAAGAAAAAATCTAGCCGATTTCCTCCATGCTAGTGCAGCGCCATCTGCCGATTGTATTGTGCACCTGAAGAGCTGACCATCTGAAACTTTTCTTTCTAACAGCCGCTCACAACAGGCTTAAGCGCAGCTTCCAATCACCCTCCTCTCGTGACTGCTCCTGCCTCAGGCAGTCGAACAATCCGAGACAAGCAGTTCCACCTCAAACATAGACTCCCCAGTTTAAAAAAATCCACTTCACCCAATGCGAAAGAGGGATGATCTCTTGTCAGTACACCTTGAATATCTAATGTGAAATGTAGTTTCCTCCCTTTTATACAAGTTATTTTCGAAGACGGAAGAAATTGGACAATATTCCCGTTTTCTTATCGTTTAAGCATTGTTACTTATGAAAGTCCTGTACAATACTATGGCATTGCCATATTTTCTCTCAGTATTCTCTCATCAGGTAGAAAACTCCGTTCTTATCAGTTTAATATTTCCACGCCCTACATCACAGGGCTAGAATATTAAAATCATTCTTGGCTAACAATGGAGTGCCAAGAGCATGCTCTACCTCTGTCACACAATGCCTCCTCACATACTTTCAAATACTCTTAAAGTAACCAAATGCTTCGTCCTCTACGAAGGGGAGTTGTAAATATCAGGTTTATACTATTATAAATTCGGTAACATAGTTGCTTTTATTACTATGGCCATCTCGCCCTGTGTGGGTGCGAGACTGAAATTCTGTTAACAGATCTCATTGCAACGAAACAAAGCCTGATTACTGCTCCAACTCATGAATCATATCTGTGGTACTCCCACCCTCGCTTCCACCAGCCCAACGGCACATCACTGGTATAAAATTTATTGACTAATTAATTAAATTGATTATGAGAGCCCCTTTGCCTGATGAGTAATCTTTTTCCTGCAGTCGGATTACACTCGCAAGGTAAACATTACAGTCGCTTCCGTGACTGTCTCTGGAGGCTTCTCAAAAGCTAGGTAATCACCTCATCCGATACCAGACTGGGTAGTAACCATCGTCAAATAGTTGAATATATCCAACGCTGTGCTCTATCTCTCGGTTTGCCTTGTCATGCTGGTGGAAGTAAGACACTTAAAATTCTGTTATACTGCTCCCGCATTGATACTGTTGAGACCCGTCAGCCTGTGGGGGCAGTTGGATGCTTCATTCTTTTCTCCATATCGCGACGCCTCCGCCCCCATCCCCACCACCGCCACTAGGCCTATGTGAACAGTTGCCGACGCTACCACTGGGTCGTGAAACTGCACCTACATGTCATGGCTATACCGCTCCCAACTGTCAAGCCATTGCCAGCGCTGCTGGACAGCTGTTAATAATTTTAGACTCATGAAAGTAGTCCTTTCCTTCTCAGAAGGACTGGGTGTTTATTTTCACTGGGGTAAATACAATTTGCTTCCCCTTATCCATCCTGCAAACGGAAACGTTCCGAGATGTGCATTCGAAATATCCTGGAAAGGCTGACCCAATGAGCAATACCAGTCTGCTGACCGCCACATTCCAAACATGTATCAGTGCAGACTAGGTCTCCTTCAAATACAATCCTTTACAAGCGTTCCCATAGTATCCCACCAAATTAGTAGGTGGATGCTTTGAGAACCTAAATGGGACACCCAGGAGGGAATTTGATGTTCTTTTCGAGGAACACTTTTGAGAACCTACATTTGAAGCTGACTGCAGAAGGATTCTACTGATGCAAACACAAATTTCACATATGGACTATGAAGATAAGATACGAGAAATCAGCGCTCATATGAAGACATGTAGACTGTCTTTTTCTCCCTCGCTCTTTTTGCAAGTGGAATAGGAAAGGAAACGACTATAGTATTACTGGGTACCCTTCGCCACGCACCTTACGATGGCTTGCGAGGTATGCCTACAGATGTAGATGTAATTTACTCTACCTGTTAAAATATCAGTCCATCAATTTATAGGCACACAAAACTCATGGAAGTTTCCACGTAGGGATCCAAAGGGAACGGTGATGGACCTGAGGTACAGAAGAGACTGGAACAGCACATTACGTCCACATGCTAACACCTTTTTATTGGTCTTTTTCACTGACGTACATGTACATTACCATGAGGGGTGAGGTAAACGTTCACACGTGGTTTCCGTTTTCAATTACGAAGTGGAATAGAGTGTGTCCCACTGGAGACGCGTCGATGTATGTGGTATCAGCATGATGGTGCACCTGCACATTCCGCAATTAACACTAGGCTGACCCTTGACAGGCTGTTCGACGGGCGTTTCATAGGACTTGGAGGACGCATAAATTGGCCATCCCATTCTCCTCATCTTACACCTCTGGACTTCTTTCTGTGGTGTACGTTAAAGGAGAATGTGTACCGTGATGTGCCTACAACCCCAGAGGATATGAAACAACGTACTGTGGCAGCCTGCGGCGACATTACACCAGATGTACTGCGGCGTGTACGACATTCAATACGCCAGAGATTGCAATTGTGTGCAATGATGGCCACCACATTGAACATCTGTTGGCCTGACATGTCGGGACTCACTATTCCACTCCGTAATTGAAAACGGAAACCACGTGTGTACGTGTACCTCACCCCTCATGGTAATGTACATGTGCGTCAGTGAAAAAGACCAATAAAAAGGTGTTAGCATGTGGACGTAATGTGCTGTTCCAGTCTATTCTGTACCTAAGGTCCATCACCGTTCCCTTTGGATCCCTACGTAATTCGGTGCTCTCCGATACACACGATCGAACAGCGCAGGAGTGGTACTCAAGCGTCAACTTTAGGTTACAATACCTCCGGATGTAATTAACATTTCACAATACAACAAACGGCACTGATTACGTATTTGTTTATATGTTCAGATGTGCTAACAAAACCAACGGGGTTCCATTTAAAAAAACGTAGGTTTGTGTTAAAAAACATACTTCCGTGCATTTTTTTATGGTTTGTATTAACCAATTACACTAGTCCCTCTCCTCACGTTCGGTCTGTTGAATCGATTCGTCAGTATTTGATGTGGTTTACGAAATATATCCAGCGGTAATGTTAGGTGACTCACCCTGTATATATATATATATATATACACTCCTGGAAATGGAAAAAAGAACACATTGACACCGGTGTGTCAGACCCACCATACTTGCTCCGAACACTGCGAGAGGGCTGTACAAGCAATGATCACACACACGGCGCAGTGGACACACCAGGAACCGCAGTGTTGGCCTTCGAATGGCGCTAGCTGCGCAGCATTTGTGCACCGCCGCCGTCAGTGTCAGCCAGTTTGCCGTGGCATACGGAGCTCCATCGCAGTCTTTAACACTGGTAGCATGCCGCGACAGCGTGGACGTGAACCGTATGTGCAGTTGACGGACTTTGAGCGAGGGCGTATAGTGGGCATGCGGGAGGCCGGGTGGACGTACCGCCGAATTGCTCAACACGTGGGGCGTGAGGTCTCCACAGTACATCGATGTTGTCGCCAGTGGTCGGCGGAAGGTGCACGTGCCCGTCGACCTGGGACCGGACCGCAGCGACACACGTATGCACGCCAAGACCGTAGGATCCTACGCAGTGCCGTAGGGGACCGCACTGCCACTTCCCAACAAATTAGGGACACTGTTGCTCCTGGGGTATCGGCGAGGACCATTCGCAACCGTCTCCATGAAGCTGGGCTACGGCCCCGCACACCGTTAGGCCGTCTTCCGCTCACGCCCCAACATCGTGCAGCCCGCCTCCAGTGGTGTCGCGATAGGCGTGAATGGAGGGACGAATGGAGACGTGTCGTCTTCAGCGATGAGAGTCGCTTCTGCCTTGGTGCCAATGATGGTCGTATGCGTGTTTGGCGCCGTGCAGGTGAGCGGCACAATCGGGACTGCATACGACCGAGGCACACAGGGCCAACACCCGGCATCATGGTGTGGGGAGCGATCTCCTACACTGGCAGTACACCACTGGTGATCGTCGAGGGGACACTGAATAGTGCACGGTACATCCAAACCGTCAGCGAACCCATCTTTCTACCATTCCTAGACCGGCAAGGGAACTTGCTGTTCCAACAGGACCATGCACGTCCGCATGTATCCCGTGCCACCCAACGTGCTCTAGAAGGTGTAAGTCAACTACCCTGGCCAGCAAGATCTCCGGATCTGTCCCCCATTGAGCACGTTTGGGACTGGATGAAGCGTCGTCTCACGCGGTCTGCACGTCCAGCACGAACGCTAGTCCAACTGAGGCGCCAGGTGGAAATTGCATGGCAAGCCCTTCCACAGGACTACATCCAGCATCTCTACGATTGTCTCCATGGGAGAATAGCAGCCTGCATTGCTGCGAAAGGTGGATATACACTGTACTAGTGCCGACATTGTGCATGCTCTGTTGCCTGTGTCTATGTGCCTGTGGTTCTGTCAGTGTGATCATGTGATGTATCTGACCCCAGGAATGTGTCAATAAAGTTTCCCCTTCCTGGGACAATGAATTCACGGTGTTCTTATTTCAATTTCCAGGAGTGTATATATATATATATATATAATTTTTTCTAGTAATGCATCGAAGCGGTATATGACTACAGCTGTGTACAGCACCATACATTGTGGTTTTCTACCATGACTGAGTTCTGTGCTACATACAAAACCGACATTTACACATTTCAGTCCATCGGCTAAGCTCCTCCGCAACACACAGTATGGCTGAAACAAAAGAAAGATTGACGCAAAAGTTGAAGACATCCCTACCTATGGAAACTGGGAGAGTTTGCAGCATTGTGGAGCATTTCGAAACATCTGTCCAGAAGTGATGACCTCTACATTTAATCTTGTATTTCACTGACGGGGCAGCTGTTTCTGAAGAGACCAAAAGCATCTATTACTCACATTGGTGTTGCATATTGTACCCAGGTCTATGATTACTGTTTCAGTGTCAAAGGTGGTGGTTTTCCTGACCTTCAAATCTCTCAACACAGCGTCTTTCATTTTTATTGCTTACAATGCATAACTGCATGTGGAACAAGAGGTACTGTGCAAGACTTAAAAACACACAGCACGGATAGTATGGACCACCAGTTGTCAATCGCAACGGTGGAGAAATGGAATGATTTTCATACACCCAGGCGGGCATTTAAGTATCCTCATACATCCACATTTTTGTTGTATTTACCTCAATTTTCGTAATTTCACCAGGTTTCCCATAATTTAAACGCATTTTATCCAACTACTCGAGTTCCAAACTACCCCTCTCGATGACATGCCATGTCAACAAAATGTCTCATTGCATTGATCTTGTGATGCTATCAGCCAATGACATTGCAGCTTGATTCTCAATTTGTGTACCATTCCTAAACCAACACCATCCACTACTTTGCGAGTGCTATACACATGTGGACATATTGCAAACCCTATTACAGTGCCTATATCAAATAACACAAATACTGTTTCTTAGTGCAGGAAATAGCCATCAGGAGGGACGAAGTGCAAAACTACGTTCCTTAGCCAAAACACTTTTGTAATTCGGTAAGACTGTATTATGCTTACGCGTCTTTCCCTATGTGGATGGTGATCAGAAGTATTCCTACATTCGTGGATCGTGAGCGGAACTTTAGCTGGTCTCTCTATGCATCTTGTAACTGGTCTTCCCGTCTCCAACCAACCCTCTCTGCAACATTTTCTCCGATTTAATTTGAACTGAACAGAAGTAGGAGGCCACTACAGACGCTACATTCAACATCTCGTGAAAGGAACAGAACGAGCCGAGTTCCATGTAATATGTTACAGCGTCTTCCAAATTTTTGTCAGTAAGAGACACTACCTCTGTCTTTTATTACAACCATTCTGTTTCTTATGATGACCAGCTTACTTTAGACTGTGTAATGTCCATCTTTCTGTGAGAGCTGAAGGATTGAAACATGTGAATGTCCGTTTAGCGCCTGACACAGACTTCAAAGTGATGGTAGAAAATCAAACTGACTGGCACTGTACACAGCTGTAGTCATGCACTGCTTCGACGTGTTACTGAAAAAAAACAATGCATCAGACTGCTTATGAAATAATAACACAAGGACTCTCTATTGCGACTGATAGTCTACGGGATATGGTCTTCCTCCAGTACAGGCGACAAAACCTTACATAGGTCTGTGGAAGTGACTTCCATCATTCATCACCTGCTCCAGTGAACCAATACATATATATTTAATGGGATCACTGCATATGCTCAATGTCAACATGCAGACGATATTTGTTTTCAATATATTGGAAGAGAGAGCCATGGTAAAATATTACCAAGTTCTCTACCAGCTGACATGAGTGATGTTTTTATAGTTTGTAGTTTTACTTCATTGGATGTTATAAAAATAATGAGCAAAGAGAGAAAGATAGTGTGTATATTCCCTAGCGATGTTGCTACAGGGATCCTATTCTAACATTCTGCGTGGTGTCTGTCTGTTCTAAGTCGTGTCTCCCTACGACTTTCGCGCAACGACGCTCTGAGCGTGTTTATTAGGGAATTGCCTAGTTTGTACCTGGGACCTGTTGCTGGTAAGGAGACGCCAGACCACACATGACATGTAGAGTTCAGAAGAGTTCAGTGAGACTAGCGATGATATAATCAAATACTTAATGATTTCAGCGTCAGCTCCACTGCACTCCCCGTAAAAGAATCCTAATACTAACTAAATGTAGTGGAAGGGGTTCAAGGCTTTCCTATTTTTAGTTAGCTGGTAAAATAACGTCGAAAAAGCAGTTAATTTTACCCTTGGAAATTATATTCTACTCACAAAATATTGTTTATGAATTGCACTATTCATAAAAGGAAATATTTTCACAGGATGATAAAAACCAACTGCGTTCAACAAAAAATGTGAACGAATATTCCCTGAATGGGTTTCCAAGTTCTATAGTGGATCGAAGGATGACCTATGCCGTATCACATCTATAATCTAGATTAAAGTTAAGTTTCATAAAAGAGAAAACGATCAAAATGGTCTACAGTGACCCTCAATTATCTTTAAATACTTATCTAACTTGTCGTAAATTACAGTGGCTGATGTGGCTTCTCAATAATTATATAACAGAAAAATCATCGCGTTTCAGATTTTTACTTCAAGTAGCAAATGTGAATGCCATGAGATTTAGTTGACAATCGACACTAGTATTACGTAAAAAGGGGATGTAACAGATGAGACTTCTGCAGTTCTGAGTGAAGCCTTATGCGCTCAAAAATGCGGCATCGCGTGCGTTCATTACCTTGTCTGTGTTTAGGCAGCGTCACGGGGCGGCGGGCGGCACAGCTCCACACAGCTTGCTGTCTTGGAAGCAACTCTCTCCTGACCTCTCCTTACTACAATTTACCGAAGTTGGTTTAAAAAAAGCTATCTGGCTGTGTTTTCAACTGACCAATCAGGGTCTCAATGTTAACCTTAAGCTTCACCTACAAAAATTTGTCTATCCAATGAGAAACGTTATACTTTTCGTGGTGGGGCAATGTTTTTAACGTTTGCAACGTAACAGAGACGCGAAAAAGTCTCACGCTAAAACTTGCAGTTGTGGCCCTTTTAGTGTTATCGTAAGATCTATACTGTTCTTCTGGAGGGCTCTATCTTTTAACATGGGCTGGGGGGTGGTCCTGTCGGTTAGTTGGCATTGTGGGTGTCCGTCCCTTATCGTAGGGCCTTCTAGCTTAACACGGTTCTGCTCTCGGCTTCTGTTCTCGTTTCTCCCCTCGGAACTGCGTCTGTTTCACGGTGGGAAGGTATGACATGCATTTAGGCGTCAGAGCTATGTGACATACTGCCTGATTTGCTTATCATGTCAGGGTTTTCATGGAAGGTGTTGGATTTGCCTGAAACCTTACACTGTGTATAGGGACAGGGATTTATAGCCACACTGGGACAGTGGGTCACTGTTATAATAGTATGTCCCTCCCAGCAGCTGTTCACTTACAGCTTGGCAGGAGGCTACTGTCCTGCACTTCAGTGATAGGGTGCTGTCTTATTATTGTCCATCCTTCCCAAGAAAGCCTATTGGCTAGATTGGCTGGGACAGTTCTCTAAAATAGCAAAAATATTCTCTCTACACCTGCACAGACTGACAGATAGGGCTACTGTCTAATGCTCGATCAATTGAAACTACTTGTACCCTATTCCCACGATTCAAAGACAGAGGAAAGAAGTTTGGATTTACCGAAAAATTTAGTTTTCCGCTAATAGGAGGAAGTGAGTTAGACTGCACCAGGATTCTGGGTCGTTCATCTTGGATTATGATATCATACTGTGTGCTATCACACTGTGGAATACTGTGCCATTATTCCAAAGATGATGAAATAAAGGGAGTACCTCACATCCTCCCACAACAACGATATGCAAGTTGAATTTCTATTATTAAAGAGTATATTATAATTAATTAGTATTATGTCCTCTGCAATACAATGTAATTAGCAGTTGAATTTACCACGAAGCTTCGAATTTCCAACCAATCTGTGAATTTACTACCAGTAGGGGGTTGGTGTGGGGAATGGAGGGGACGGGAGTGGAGAGGAAGGACCCTCCGATAGGCTGGGAATTTCCTGAGGGAAGAGGGAGAGGGGTAATTAATTGATCAATTTCATTAATTAGTCAATTTGGTACCTGAAGTCCACCAGGATCAGCATTTATTTTCCCAGAGGGGATGAGGATAGGGAGGGGGTATCTCAGAACTAATTATGCCCAGGGGGTCACAAACTACTAAGCAGACCAACAGGGACTCCTGGGTCGAAGCAGCATGGGAGTTACATGAAGAACCACTTAGCAGAACAACAGGTCAAGATCATAAATCAATCAGCTGTCAGAATTTAATTAATTTGCATAAGAATTTGATATCAAAAGTGGCCTAGGAGCAGCTATGCCCTACTACTTGTAACCTGTTTAATAATATTCCTTACGGTGGAATAAAAGAAAGAAAGGAAGTATATGGGCAGGATTTGAGCCTATGCGACCACCGTGATGGCCGTGAAGCTTAGACATTGTGCTAATCCTGCATGAGCGAGACAAGGTACGCATAAAACCTCAAAATGGATTATCTCCGGAACTAGTGGTCGCGTGAAAAGCTAATAGCCAGGTATTCAGCACAGGTTCCCCTGTCGAGTAGGCATAAGACTCAAACTCATGAATAACAGGACCCTTGTAAGTCGACAAATAAGAGCGACTTTTGTGTCTTAAGAAGAAGAATTTCTCTGCCACAGACTTTTTCACATTGACATTGTGTTTACGCTTCAGTATCGTGCATGTCAGTTTCATTATCTGTTGTTATCGGTATTATTTGTATCGCTTATCTGGGCGTGTTAGTCATATCAAATATGACATTCTGGCATGTACAAGCTTGAAAACAGTACAATTAACTTCTACGATTTCTTGGTTTTAATGCAACCAGAAGCTGACATTGTGCCAGTGTCGGTTACGCTGTACGCGCAATATAATCGACAGAGGAAGATTTGGTTGATGTCAACGCCAACGCTACTTAGCAAACAATACTGTTCGCAGTAGAATTGTTCAGGGTGAGGCAGCTATGACAGTGTCTCTCAAAATACATCCAGAACGATTAGAATATTGAACTGTGGTTTACGTTAACGTTGTGACGGACAGCTGACATACTATAGTAATTTTCAGCGTTTACAGCGGCCGTTTCGACGTGAATATGTCTATTTGCTCGTCGGTCCAGCTTCCTTGTACGACGAAATACAATCAGATTTGAATCTCCAATAAGGCTACGTGTCAACTGGAAGCGTGGCAACATCGCGCCACTTGCTCATGGTATAGTCCGACCAAATCAGCGCAGTCGTCCTTTTGGCTAGTGAAGGTGTCACGTCTTCCTCTTATTTACTTTTTACACACGCGCAGGACACACCAGGATTTACTGAACGAAGAAACAAAAGACGGAGGCAAGACTGCTACCATTTGAAATGTTTATTCTTATAGGACAACTATCCAATGAGTTCCACCCAATAATATCCAAACAGCAGACTCTGTACACAATTTATTAAATTGCCAATACTAAACTCTTAAATAACAACAAATTCATATAACTTACGAAACTTAAATGGTTAAAGAGTGAGCTTTAAAAACAATAACGGCGGCTTGCCACCATAAAAAAATGGTTCAAATGGCTCTGAGCACTATGCGACTTAACTTCTGAGGTCATCAGTCGCCTAGAAGTTAGAACTAATACAACCTAACTAACCTAAGGACATCACACACATCCATGCGAGAGGCAGGATTCGAACCTGCGACCGTAGCGGTCGCTCGGTGCCAGACTGTAGCGCCTAGAACCTTCGGCCACTCCGGCCGGCACCATAAAACCAAGAACCTTTTACAATAGTGCTTTTAGAGTTCATCCAAAAGACAAAATCCAATAATAAGTTAACTTGGCATTACAATTTAAAATAATTTATATAAAAAACTTTGAGAAAGGTAATGGCGCTTGGCACCATAAAATGAAAGAAACGCAACACAACCAATAAATATAATAACAAAATAACAATTTAATACAACCAAAGGGCGAGGGCAAATCCCAACGCAATCACAGACGAGGGAGCTCAACACTTCGGATCCTTCCCACTAGAAACGGTCCCCGAAATAAATCGCTGAGAGCTCCCCGACATGCCTCCCACAACTGCTCATCACTTACGCACCTTGGTTATGTTCTGTAACACACGACAGATAAGATCAACACAAGATAAAATTCAAAAATACAATATAACATCCCGACAGCACATGATAACCACAGCGCCGTTAACTAGGGCGCTCTTAAGTGCCGGAGGCCAAAACACACAAATCTCAAACAATTCTCGCTTCCTAAAACGAAACAATAAAAGTCAAGCGCACATGAATAGTTAAACCACCGTCTTAGAAGTGCCTTAACGACACCAAACGCGACTATTCCACCAAGTTAATAATAACACAGTAAAAAAATACAGAACATGCCACTAAATGCTGTTACACAATCAAATTGACTAGATCGTGTTGTTCAGGTCCCAGAAGACCACATATACCAAGCAGCAGTATCTCACTATGTATATACTGTACAAAACCGCCCTTCTTAGGCAGACTTTACCTAACACATCGACTGCCAAACGTACCATACATGAACGCAACTCCGGGCAGGACTCCAGTTGAGCAAATAAATTAGTACCAACAAACATCGTAACGAGCCACACACACAGCAAAAGGTTCCAACAACACCGTCCCACATCAGAACAGTTCAGAAACCGCTGCTGGAGCTTCCAGGGGAAAATCTGACGAGCCAACCGAGCCCACACCCTAACCTGGCAGACGACGCCAAAATTCAGCAACTAGTTGTCTCCGGGCTAGAGTATCACAGGACCCCGCCGGGCCTCCACATCAGACAGGCAATAAGAACAAGTACGCCGACTACAATTAATCACCACCGCATGGCCAGCACAGCGGCGACTCGCCTCCGCCCCAGACCACTCTGCTCATATTGCGAGGCACAACAACCTTAGCGCTAGTCACTAGACGGTCAGGCAGAGCGAACTTCACGTACCGTGCAATACCCGGAAAACCAACTACCCTCTCGCTTTCCGCCGGCCACCGCAAACACACGCCAGCGACGTCATAGCAAATCGCCACCGGAACGCCACCCGCACCAGGATAGCGAACTATAATCGATTACAGTGCGCGCTCTGCACAAGATCACAGATTAGCGGCGCGCGCCATATCATCTTACACAAAAGAAATATGTGTGCAGAATTTTCTCACTTATATAAGGACTTGCATGAAAATAATGAGCACTATTTCGCCTACTTTACAGTGAGTAAATATGCATTCGTATACCTACTGACTCATATTGAGGATCGCTTGAAAAAATATAGCAGCATCAGAGAACGTCTGTCACTTATTTAAAGGTAAGTGATTTATTCATTGCTATTACAAACAAACTGATTATAAAATAATTAAAAAAAGAATTTGTATAAACGACGCTTACTAGGGATTAAATTCACTATAGCGAAGACGCATAGTATTGTTGTCGCCTGTAATGATGTATCCAGAAGTCAGGAAAGTTTCAGCGGAGGAACTTGGATACTGTTGAAGGAACATCCACTGCTCTTGTTCTCTAATGACAACGTTCATTAGGTCTGCAAGTACACTTCTCACTCAGAAGCGGCAACATATAAATCAAAAATTACACTTTCTTCGCTCCGTGCGGCCTGTTACTGGTGGCCATTTATTGAAAAAAGGGGAGCTACTTATTTTCATTTTCAGGCAGTTTCTATCATAATTTATCTTCGGAATCTACAATTTACGTAAACGTTTGAAACTTTTATCTTGCACTGCAGGCGATGCCTGTATTTCAACTTGTGAGCCTTGTATCTAAATATTATTTACGTAAATGATCTAAAGTAATGGTAAACAGCTGTTCACTACGACAGGTTTCATTGTAGCGAACATCATTCCTTACATCTTCGTCATCAGAAACAATTCTTTGCGCTTCATCACTTCAGCAACAACAATAAAATGGTAATGCCGGTATGATGTCTGTTGCTTATGTTATTGATACAATTCATCATTTTTTGTACAGATATCTCGCAACAGCTTCATCATTCAAAATTTTTGGTTGTTTGTATCGGCTGATCAATCAATGTAATACACTACTGGCCATTAAAATTGCTACACCAAGAAGAAATGCAGATGATAAACGGGTATTCATTGGACAAATATATTATACTAGAACTGACATTTGATTACATTTTCACGCAAATTGGGTGCATAGCTCCTGAGAAATCAGTATCCAGAACAACCACCTCTGGCCGTAATAACTGCCTTGATACGCCTGGGCATTGAATCAAACAGAGTTTGGATGACGTATACAGGTACAGCTGCCCATGCAGCTTCAACACGATACCACAGTTCATCAAGAGCAGTGACTGGCCTATTGTGACGAGCTAGTTGCTCGGCCACCATTGACCAGACGTTTTCAATTGGTGAGAGATCTGGAAAATGTGCTGGCCAGCGCAGCAGTCGAACATTTTCTGTATCCAGAAAGACTCGTACAGGACCTGCATCATGCGGTCGTACATTATCCTGCTGAAATTTAGAGTTTCGCAAGGATCGAATGAAGGTTAGAGCCACGGGTCGTAACACATCTGAAATTTAACGTCCACTGTTGAAAGTGCCGTCCATGGGAACAAGAGGTGACCGAGACGTGTAACCATACCATCACGCCGGGTGATACGCCAGTATGGCGATAACGAATACACGCTTCCAATGTGCGTTCACCGCGATGTCGCCAAATAAGGATGCGACCATCATGATGCTGTAAACAGAACCTGGATTCATCCGAAAAAATGACGTTTTGCCATTCGTGCACCCAGGTTCGTCGTTGAGTACACCATCGCAGGCGCTCCTGTCTGTGATGCAGCGTCAAGGGTAACCACAGCCATGGTCTCCGAGCTGATAGCCCATGCTGCTGCAAACGTCGTCGAACTGTTCGTGCAGATGGTTATTGTCTTGCAAACGTCCCCATCTGTTGACTCAGGGATCGAGACGTGGCTGCACGATGCGTTACAGCCATGCGGGTAAGATGCCTGTCATCTCGACTGCTAGTGATACGAGGCCGTTGGGATCCAGCACGGTGTTCCGTGTTAACCTCCGGAACCCACCGATTACGTATTCTGCTAACAGTCATTGGATCTCGACCAACCCGAGCAGCAATGTCGCGATACGATAAACCGCAATCCGACCTTTATCGAAGTCGGAAACGTGATGGTACGCATTTCTCCTCCTTACAGGAGGCATCACAACAACGTTTCACCAGGCAACGCCGGTCAACTGCTGTTTGTGTATGAGAAATCGGTTGGAAACTTTCCTCATGTCAGCACGTTGTAGGTGTTGCCACCGGCGCCAACCTTGTGTGAATGCTCTGAAAAGCTAATCATTTGCATTTCACAGCATCTTCTTCCTGTTGGTTAAATTTCGCGTCTGTAGCACGTCATCTTCGTGGTGTAGCAATTTTAATGGCCAGTAGCGTACTTGGGAGTATCATTCACGAAACGTGCGGCTTGATATGGGAAGTTTTACACAATGTGCATACGCCATTTCAATCATCCACACAAGGAGTGGAATTTTGAGACAAATGGAAATTTCGTAAGTAGCATGGTTCCATCGAAACCAGACATATTAAAGTCACGTGCCCGAAGTATTCAGGAAGTATGTACTACAATAAATTTTTGTCAGTTTTGTTGCAAGTAGTCGTGGAAGCTGACTACAAGTTCATTTGTGTCGAAGTTGGTGCGACGAGCAAACAGAATGACAGCGGGGTGTTCGGGAACTCAGTTACGCAGACTGTTCGAACGTTGTGCTCTGCAGTGTTGCAGTGAGAAACAGCATCCTGCAAGTGATGAAAGATTACCAAATCTGTCGGTAGAGGTTTCTCCTTGAAGACGTATGTCATGCGGTCATATTCCATCACAGATTTGACACATCAGCCTGATCTTTTCAACAAATAATTATGCATCTAAGACAAATGGTCGAATTTTGTTTTGGAATAATGGCAAGTAAAAGATGTCTGTTGGTTAAAGAAACTGAGATTGACCCTGACAAAGCAGAAAAATTTTTAAGTTGTGTTATTTTGCTTTATAAAAGAGCAATAAGCAAAGAACGCTTTGCAAATTTTCGCTTGATTTCGATTGAGACCACTTAGTAGATCGTATAACAGAAGTACTGTTGTGGCGTCAGAGGTGAGAGGAAGGCTTACAACATTTTTTTGTGGGGTATCCTATGTAAAGAGCACTTAAAATTTTACTCCCATGTCTCACGCGCTTCACAATACATCGTATTATCAAATAATACTATCATTTACATATGTATGATACTGTAAAATGAAAATTGTTTGTCGACATCTGGAATAAAACGCTGTGATGGGACACCACAGAAGACGTTACGAAAGGCTTTACACGAACATTAGTTCTCTCATTAGCTAAAATTAGGTAAGTAGATTGCTTATGCAAACGTGTCTTCTAATTAAACTTAAAAACCTTATGTTTTGTCTTCAAGCTTGAAATAACGAAAATTCTGTGGTATTTTACGTTCTAGAAACAAACGGGATTCACCATATACTTGTCAGATTCCTTCAGAACTGGTCTAACAAACTGCTTTTCAATGGAGCTCCACTCCTGTATTTGTCTTCAGGTTTGGACGTGACACTGGCACGCTACGCCTCCTGCCTTATCTGATTTTTACTCAGGGTGGTTTACAGGAAAGAGAACAAGACCTCTCGTCAGACCACACCTTCCCCTTAATAGCAGCAAGAACTGTTACAGCGATAATTCTTTAAATATAATATTAAATTGTTTTAAGAATCTGAGGCAAATTACGGAAAATTAATTTTATAACACCGACTTCGTTAGTCACTAAAATAGGAGAGCAAAGAAAATTGCCTGCCCCTTCTAATTCCATAACTACCTCCTCTCACAATTTCGATGTACACTGCCCGGTCACATTAAACTCCACTCAAAAGCCTGAATAACTGCCTTTTCTAGGGTGGACTGCTGCGAGGCGTGAATGGAAAGCGCCAATGAGGTTCTGGAAGGTACCGTCAGGGATGTGGAGCTATGCCGACTCCAGTGTCGCGCACAGCTGCGCTAGATTTTTCGAATGAGGATTCATGGGGCGAACAGCCCGACGAGGTGATCCCACAGATGCTCGATTGGGTTTAAATATGGTCTATTTGGTGGCCTGGGGAGTACGGTATACTCATCTCGATGCTCTTCGAATGACGCAGGTACACTGCGCGCTGGGAGACACGTTGCGTTGTCCTGCTGGTAGATGCCATCTTGCAAAGGAAACACATACTGCGTGCAGAGGCAGACATGGACCGCGAGGGTAGGTGCATACATGTGTTGATAAACAGCGCCTTCCAGAAAACAAAATCGCTCAGAGAATTCCACGAAAATATTTTCCCGAGCATAACGCTTCATCGGCGGTTCGAGGGAGTTTGCTTTGAAACGTTTCCGCCTTACGCGCCAACGGGCATCTGTCCGATGGCGTATAGAACGTTATTCATCTGAAAAGGACGCTCAGTAAACGCCCAGTTGTGGTATTGGCGTACAAATTCTGAACGGCAGCCAGGATGCGCGCACGAACGAGGCGCCTGCTGCGGATGCTCATACCCAACAACGTTCGCTGAAAAGTCGTTGAGGAGACACTGTATTAGCGGCGCCTGCTTCATCTGGGAGGTCAGTTGTTCAACATTTGCCCCTCTATTCGCCCGTACACAGCCGTCATTCACCGGACTCATCTATAGCTTGTGGTGCACCACACTTGCCTAGACCCGAGCTTTAGACAGCACCATTTTGCCGTGCACGCCGTATTTTAACCACGGCGGCACCCGAAACGTACAGAAAATTAGCTGTTTCGGTAATGCTTACACCCTTGGCTCGAAAGTCAGTGATCGTGCAATTTTGGACGTCAGAGATGAATAGCTCCGTTTCTGCAATAGGACAATGGCTGCACTGTTTTCCGCGCCCCCTCCCCCCCCCCCCCCGCGCACCCCAATTACAGTGTATTTGTTTTACCCGCGTGTTGTCGTGCAAAATCGTGGTAAGTTTTGTCGCAAATTTATGCACCCAGTATACGTTAGGTCTAACTACGATTAACAATGCTTGAACAATGGTCGAGCCCACAGTGGATGCATGATATCTATACCTGTTCATCGCACACTTTTTGCCTTATTTGTCACGTTATCGTACCAGTGCAGGCGCTTGCCCGTCATTGTTACGAATTAGCTTTGTCTGATTGTATAAATTGGTGAAACGTGGATACGCATTTAGCTAGGACATTGATTCGTGACTCAGTGCGAAGAGCTTCCGGAGCACTACAAGAACCCAAAGCAAGACTAAAAATATTCGCCGGAATCGTCAGCAGACTGAAAATAAGTAGTGAAAGATATCACCTCATATGGCTCGTAAGTATGCTCGGGCAGCGTCGAAAAGAAAATGGAGAGGGAGAGAGAGAACGGCGCAAAGCGATTACGTAGCTGGCCCTTTAGGCATGGAGCGGCCAGTGACAGTCCAAGTTTGTGATTTATCTGTTCTGTAACCATTATACTACTCTGTGCAACTATTATATTAAGTAGACTGATAATTAAAGTACGTATTAATACGGAACACTTGTTATAATTTTATTATTTTCGCGACAAATCTTCGGGTCGAACCCGAACTGTGCACACAGAAAGTTTTTGTTTTGTTTTCAATGGGGCTATACAGGGTGTTACAAAAAGGTACGGCCAAACTTTCAGGAAACATTCCTCACACACATATAAAGAAAAGATGTTATGTGGACATGTGTCCGGAAACGCTTAATTTCCATGTTAGAGCTCATTTCAGTTTCGTCGGTATGTACTGTACTTCCTCGATTCACCGCCAGTTGGCCCAATTGAGGGAAGGTAATGTTGACTTCGGTGCTTGTGTTGACATGCGACTCATTGCTCTACAGTACTAACATCAAGCACATCAGTACGTAGCATCAACAGGTTAGTGTTCATCACGAACGTGGTTTTGCAGTCAGTGCAATGTTTACAAATGTAGAGTCGGCAGATGCCCATTTGATGTATGGATTAGCACGGGGCAATAACCGTGGCGCAGTACGTTTGTATCGAGACAGATTTCCAGAACGAAGGTGTCCCCACAGGAAGACGTTGGAAGCAACTGATCGGCGTCTTAGCGAGCATGGAACATTCCAGCCTATGACTCGCGACTGGGGAAGACCTAGAACGACGAGGGCACATGCAATGGACGAGACAATTCTTCGTGCAGTTGACGATAACCCTAAAGTCAGCGTCAGAGAAGTTGCTGCTGTACAAGGTAACGTTGACCACGTCACTGTATGGAGAGTGCTACGGGAGAACCGGTTGTTTCCGTACCATGTACAGAGTGTGCAGGCACTATCAGCAGCTGATTGGCCTCCACGGGTGCACTTCTGCGAATGGTTCATCCAACAATGTGTCAATACTCATTTCAGTACAAATGTTCTCTCTAATGATGAGGCTTCATTCCAACGTGATAAAATTGTAAATTTTCACAATCAACCTGTGTGGGCTGACGAGAATCCGCACGCAGTTGTGCAATCACGTCATCAACACAGATTTTCTGTGAACGTTTGGGCAGGCATTGTTGGTGATGTCTTGAGTGGGTCCCATGTTCTTCCAGCTACGCTCAATGGAGCACGTTATCATGATTTCATACGGGATACTCTACCTGTGCTGCTAGAACATGTGCCTTTACAAGTACGACACAAGATGTGGTTCCTGCACATTTCAGTCGAAGTGTTCGTACGCTTCTCAACAACAGATTCGGTGACCGATGGATTGGTAGAGGCGGACCAATTCCATGGCCTCCACGCTCTCCTGACCTCAACCCTCTTGACTTTCATTTATGGGGGCATTTGAAATCTCTTGTCTACGCAACCCCGATACCAAATGTGGAGACTCTTCGTGCTCGTATTGTGGACGGCTGTGATACAATACTCCATTCTCAAGGTCTGCATCAGCGCATCAGGGATTCCATGCGACGGAGGGAGGATGCATGTATCCTCGCTAACGGAGGACATTTTGAACATTTCCTGTAACAAAGTGTTTGAAGTCACGCTGGTACGTTCTGTTGTTGTGTGTTTACATTCCATGATTAATGTGATTTGAAGAGAAGTAATAAAATGAGGTCTAACATGGAAAGTAAGCGTTTCCAGACACATGTCCACATAACATATTTTCTTTCTTTGTGTGTGACGAATGTTTCCTGAAAGTTTGGCCGTACCTTTTTGTAACACCCTGTATACCTTATTCTTTTGCCGCTGGACAAAATCTTTTAGTGCCACAAACTGGTCTCCCACTGTCAGGAAAACGGGTCCCAACAACTTCCCCTAGTGTAATAAATGTAATCGAACAAGTAACTCATGTATGGTTAGTGTTTTTGGTACTGTGACTTAAAACGTCACCACAAACGTCGATCGTAGCATAAGGCACTTATGGGCAGACAATAATGCACACTGAATTTTATATAAACTTATCGCAGCACAGACTGGTGTTATAGGTAGGGTTACAAGATTAAAATGACAAAATTACCGAACACTGCCTAGCGAAAAGATATTTTGAGCTGAGGACTGAGGGTGAACATAGTAAAACACTTAGTAAACATTAGAAATTACGTTTATTAATGCTAGTTTTAGCTTTAAAAATTTTTTATTTTTTGGTAAAAGTCGCTATAAACTTAAAATATGAGCTAATTCTGTTTTTACCATATCGACAAGATTGTAAATGATTCATGTGACTGAAGGCTCTTTCCACGTAGGAATTGCTGCATAGACCCATCATTATACTTCTGATAATTTTTTTTATGGTAGGTGGTTCTTCTCAGTTTAAAAACGTTTTCCACGAAAATGAATTTGTGGACAAGGAAGCTTGACTTCGTAATTAGCTTACAACAGCACACAATATGTTTATTGGCTTGATTTTGAAACTCAATAGATAAATTAATTATGTGAAAGGAGTCTTAAAAATATAAAACCACGCTAACTTCGATACTGAACACAGGGCTGAAACAATGAACAGTTCAGTAAAAAGCAAACGCTTGGCTCGGCAACCCAGGTTACAGGGCATTTCATGTTTTCCTAGTCGCTGGTGTTTCCTTGCAGACAACTTCTTTATTCCCACAGGTAAAACTCCAGAGGTGGTAAGAACTTTGGGTGTGAATTCTACTTTGTGTTTCCTGGAAGACTCGTCCAATGATCTCCAGAAGTTCTGTTAAGCTCTGAGTAGGAAACGCGTCATGCTGGCACCACTTTAGTTCCCTTATGTTCAGTAAGATATTTTCCAATTACTTTGGCAGAATACTTCTTACGGAAAGTAGATATTTGTGGCTATTGAGAATCTCATAAATAAACAAGAACCACTAACGTTGCCAAATACAAGGGTTGGAACCTAAATAGTGTCAACTATTTATTCACAACCGATAAAAAAGAGTTACATGTTTGTACCTGTTACCGTCCTTCAAAGCAGTCAGCAGCGCTGTGTAGAACCAGTTGCCAGCGATGTGGAAGGCGTAATACACCGTTAGCAGAGCCTGTTCTGTTGATGGTGCAAATGGAGCGGTCTACTGCCTGTCGAATCTCTGGACCAGTTCTGAAGCGAATGTCACGAGACCAAAACTGAAACGCCAATCCAGCGAATGGCGTGATTACGGATCGCGGCGAAATTCGAAAGTGCGTCAGAGCCCCAGTATGGTGAAACTTTTGGTGATTCTCGTGTACGACTGTGATGGTGTTATCCTAACGCATTACGTTCCTCCACGGCAGACCGTCAATGCACAGTATTACTGATCGTTTTTGGAGCATCACCTGTGACCAGCTTTGCAAAAGAAGCGGCGACACTTTCTGTGCAACCCACCCATCATTTTGCATGACAATACGCGGGCGCATACAGCGCAATCTGTGGCTGCTCCGTTCGGTCGATGGGACTGGGAAGTGCTGTACCATCCACCATACTCCCCGGACGTAAGTTCTTGTGACTTTGATTTGATTCCGAAGACGAAGGAACCACTTCGTGGCATTCGCTTCAGAACTGTTCCCGAGATTCGACAGGCAGTAGACCGCTCCATTCGCACCATCAACAGAACAGGCTCTGCTAACGGAATACTACGCCTTCCACATCGCTGGCAACGGGTTCTACACAACGCTGGTGACTACTTTGAAGGACAGTAACAGGTGCAAACATGTAACTCTTTTGTATCGGTTGTGAATAAATAGTTTCCACTATTTAAGTTCCAACTTACGTATAATAATCAACATGCCGACCCAGTAAAAGTATGGGATAAAGGCCTGGAAAGGAAGAGAAAAAAGGGTGATTAAAATATGAACCAGTCATGCAATTCTTGAAAAAGCTCGCATCACACGTTGACGGATCAAGGTTGACGTTTATCAACTTTCTTACCCAGCGTGTTGTTTTTCAGTTGACCAGCAGAGCATATTGCAAAGATTGATTTCCCAACGGTTTGCAAGCAATGGTTAATTCGTGAACAAAATCTTGCATAGAACGGCTGGTTTTCAGAGATATGGAGCATAGAGATTTTTCGGACACAAGAGATCTGCGGAAACGAAAGAATGCGCAGCGCCGTGGCGGCTGTAAGTAGTATTGTGTAAGACGAATACAGCAATGACTTACGAGCTCGCTCCCGCGTAATTTACCTTCCGGCAGGCCCAGCTAAAGTTGTCATTTTATCAGGCGTACGTTGTCAGATTTATAACGCGGACAGTTTTACGTAAAGTCAAGCCTGTACTGAACAAATTATTAAATATATTGAATAAAAAATTACATACAAACAATGATTATGTACAGTTAGCTTCTTATTACACTTATACCTCTGTGTGTGTTAACTCCTAGAATACTTGCAACTGTCACACCAGTAGGCACTGTTGTACATTTTACAATCATAACCTCGTTGCATACAATTCACAAAAATAAACGAGGGTGCTAAACAAAGAAATTAGAGCCATTTTAACGTTATCGAATATGCATCAACGATGGAATACATTTCAACGGTGGCACAATAGCTCAAGGTTAAAGGACTGAAATGGTATAAAAATCTCTGCTATGGAACTTTTCACAACGCCACACCTGCCTGCTGAAGGTTCAATAGGAATTTGCTCTGATCGAGAAATAATGTGAACATTTCCTAGCTGATGCCAGTGATTTCCCAGAGCGAGTAAAAAATTTAAAAATTAAATGTGAAACAACTTACAAAGACTGTGTTTGGTTCCTATTTACCTTACAATAGTCTTGAAGTGGTCTAGCCTTTAACCATTTTTTTAAAAGTTTCATTTTTCTATGCCCATAATAATTGTCTATTCGGTGGTGTGCTGTTTGTTACTCTCCATTTCACTTGATTTATACTTGTTCCTTATGGGCAGTTTTCTGAAACTGCACTCTTGTATATCATAATAGATAAGTCGAAAGAAGCATTACCAAAAATGGCATGCTTGCGTTTATTAAAGTAAAAAAGGCAAATTAATCAAATAGTAGTCCATTTTTTCTAGTCTATAAACATGCATAAAGCGTCATTTGGCCTCATAATACGAATGAAATAACGGTATATGAATCCATGCCTGTCTTCGTATTGCAAAATTAAAACAAATCGGAAGCCTAGTTCCTCAGATTGAATTTCTTGACTAGTATTTTAACACAAAACGCTTAGGTAGCGTAAGTTTGTGCAATAATAATTATATTTAGAATAGCTTGTCTGATTAAATCACAGCATTATTTCACAATGCAGTTGTCTAAAATTACTTCAACATTGAGCAGATCATCGTAATTATACAATAACTGATAGTATGTAAAATGTACACCAGTCTCACGAAATCGTTGCAAATGATGATGGAATCTGGACATCTACCTGTAGCAATACTTAGTTGCATGCTGGTCAAAATTTAAATCTATACATTGAAGATTTGCATCCCTGTTTGTTTATACAGGGTGCGGCAGAAACAATGACGTGTTTTAACTTGCGATCCATTGTTGAACATGGTCACTACCTGACAAAGATGGTGTCTGCATATCTCGGGCAAATCCTTCTGCCCGCATATCTCTGTGTCCGCTTCTCTCTGGCGTTCGAAACATCGCTTCACTTTACAGCTTTCGTAGGCGTCATTCGGACTGTCGCCGATTTTGAAAATCAAAACCTGAAGAGCATTAGAGTACAGCATTCAGAGAAAACTCTTTCGGCTGATCCCATCCCATTCGCACAGTAAATCTGCTACAGAGTGACGTGTAAAACGTATGTTACCTCTGGTAAAACGTTGTTGGCATTTCTCTCATCAGTTGGCATATTTATTCTTCACACTTCCAGTTTTTTTTATTTTTAAAATGACGTTTTGAAAGACAGATTTTGAGGACTTCGAAGAATTAGGATACCATTCGGCAAACAACCAAATCACTTCTCCAGCAGATTGGCGGCGCTCGCTGTAAACATAATCCATATCCAATTTTTCGACAGTCATGTGCTACATCGTGGCAATCTGAATAGTTTTACGAGCAAGTTGTATGATCGCTATGACAACAGAGCGGAGACTGATGTCCTTAAAGCACATAAGTAAACACACCAACCGTTCTTGAGTTATGTGTTTGCTTATATACCGCCGTGCAAAAATTACGGATGAAAATAACTGTCGCATAATGTATCACTGCGAGATAACGTAACTCGTTGAAAAATGGGCCATACAATGAAAGAACTGCTACACTAAAGCACAGACGGTAACTGAAAGAAAGACACTATGAGTATTGGCGCCCCAACTAATTCTTTAGAGGGGGGGCAAGCAAACCCTTTTACTGATTTTGTCTTTCAGCAAAACCGTTAAAAATACACTCATATAGGCCGTGCTCTTAAAACAATTTCATTGCTTTAATTTTTAAAAAAGATATCATTTATTTCGGAAGACATTGGTCCTGCTTTGTTTTGAGACTATTTACGAGGAGTTCATATTTGCTGTAGACTTCAATATCAATCGGCCAGAGAGAAAACTTTTGTTATTATTACTATTTTACGAACACTATGCATCAGATCTTAATGAAAAAAGACAACATAGTTTGTATGAAAGAGAAGAAGGAATTCATTTTGTTCTCATTTAGACTAAAAACTTCTGTGTACTATTTCCAAATGTAGTTCTCCTTTCGACAGTTTGGGAAAGAAATTAATTCATGACATCAATAAGGCTAATTTTTACAGCCCTGTCTTGATTAGCATGGAGGAGGAGTAGATGGGTGAGTCTCGACTGGATTATTGTTGGTCTGAGGCAAATTTTAAGTCGTCTAAAGGCGATGAATGATTCTCAGAGGATGCTGACGATACTGGAACTGTCAGAATCAGAATGATGAGGCGAATAACTTCCTGAAAGAGTTCTTTAAATTTACCAGGTTCAGCTTTAAGTTTTCTTCCAATAGAGATATATCACATGATTGTATACCAGTCGCAATGGTTCGCAACATTTCAGGCTGTGCATGAAGCCTGTCCTGCTTGAAGTCTGTTGTATGTACTCCAAGCAGTTCTTCCAAACGTCGTGTAGATGGAGGATGTTTTTGGGAGGACGTAATAAATATCTCTTTAAGATGGGAGAGTCGCTTTAGATCCTCTTGGTTGAGCCTTCGATCAATCACCTTCAGAAGGAGATCAAGAATTTCAAACAAATGTTTCCAAAAGTTTCGTTCTTGAGACAGTTCTTTCGGAACAGACGGTGTTTCTGCGTGTTGTAATGTCGCTGGTATTTTTCTTGACCATAAGATAGGCTATTTAGGTCTTTTACATTTAGATTTTAAGAATAATCTTTGAATTTCTCGAACAGCGTATCAAATGCTTCCGTATTCGTAAGATTTGCAAGAACTACTTTTAGAACCTTTCTCCGGATCATTGAAATGTGGATTCTGTAAGGATCTGGCCAGTTCCTCACACAGTCCAAACGCTTCATTTGCTACTGTATAAAAATAGTTTCAAACTTTTCGAGCCGCTTCGCATAGCCTTGCAGGACTGACCATGTTTCGTCTCTAACTGAGCTCGGCACATTCCATATTTCGGTCACTGTTTTCTGGCCCCGCTCAGTTTTCCCTGAAACGTGTCAAAGCTTTTACACCTGCCGCCCATTGGGTGGGACACACTGGAATCAGTCGCTGAGGTCTTGGGTTTGGATTCGTTTCATGGACACCAGACGGTAGCGTAGCACAACATCTACATACACGTTTTTCCTTTGGCGGATTCTAGAATTATATTCGAGACATCTTTCACCAGTTTTTTTACCAGTACACACAGTGGTTCACATTGCTGCAGTGGATCTAACGACTCTTTACCTTTGTTCCGCCCAGACTTATTAGCTACACCATCGAAACGGTGGTGGCGTAGAAACTCAATTTCTAGAAGGGTGTCTTTAATGGTAGTTGCCAGCGTTTGAACCTTAGAGTCCGCCAAATATGTAAGCCCAGAAAAAATTCTTCTATTTCGAGCGTCTCAAGGTCAGCACAATGTACACAAACAGTGAACTGTTCCTGGCCAGCCATGTCCGTCATTGAATCCGACATAATTACGTAAAATAGGGAATTTTTTATTTGCTGCACAATTTCTCGCTGGATAATGTGGGTCATAATTTTCAGTAATTCGTTTTGTATCGCTGGCGCCAACCAAGTGTCACGGCGTTTCAACCATATTTTCAGTTAGTTCTGGCACATCATTCTTCCTCTCATCGAGAAATGTCATGAGGTCCCAGAGACCGTTTCATGTCCTCTCAGTGCGAAAGTAACCTCTGGCGTGCCACAGGGCAGCGTTACGGGACCATTGCTTTTCACCATATATGTAAATGAGCTAGTAGATAGTGTCGGAAGTTCCATGCGACTTTTCGCGGATGATGCTGTAGTATACAGAGAAGTTGCAACATTAGAAAATTGTAGCGAAATGCAGGAAGATCTGCAGCGGATAGGCACTTGGTGCAGGGAGTGGCAACTGACTGTTAACATAGACAAATGTAATGTATTGCGAATACATAGAAAGAAGGATCCTTTATTGTATGATTATATGATAGCGGAACAAACACTGGTAGCAGTTACTTCTGTAAAATATCTGGGAGTATGCGAGCGGAACGATTTGAAGTGGAATGATCATATAAAATTAATTGTTGGTAAGGCGGGTACCAGGTTGAGATTCATTGGGAGAGTCCTTAGAAAATGTAGTCCATCAACAAAGGAGGTGGCTTACAAAACACTCATTCAACCTATACTTGAGTATTGCTCATCAGTGTGGGATCCGTACCAGATCGGGTTGACGGAGGAGATAGAGAAGATCCAAAGAAGAGCGGCGCGTTTCGTTCGTCACAGGGTTATTTGGTAACCGTGATAGCGTTACGGAGATGTTTAGCAACCTCAAGTGGCAGACTCTGCAAGAGAGGCGCTCTGCATCGCGGTGTAGCTTGCTCGCCAGGTTTCGAGAGGGTGCGTTTCTGGATGAGGTATCGAATATATTGCTTCCCCCTACTTATACCTCCCGAGGAGATCACGAATGTAAAATTAAAGAGAATCGAGCGCGCACGGAGGCTTTCAGACAGTCGTTCTTCCCGCGAACCATACGCGACTGGAACAGAAAAGGGAGGTAATGACAGTGGCACGTAAAGTGCCCTCCGCCACACAGCGTTGGGTGGCTTGCGGAGTATAAATGTAGATGTAGACGTAGAGAACTACTCATTTCTTTGCGTACTGTTATTTACTGAAAACCTTGTTTCAGTATCTTGAACTGTTTATGTGTAGTGATTGTCACACTGCACTTTGCATGGCGTTTTATCATGTGCGGCGTATCACCAACATGTACTATCCATTCACTCGTCACTGGCAAGATCCAGCATTCCTATCACGATAGAAATTAAAAGTACACTAAACGTGAAATAGCTAGTGGGGTCATTCTTCACTGCAAATTCTTCAAATTACGTTCAATGAATTATGGTACTTCATTTATAAACATCGTAAAACCTATTACTAATAACGAAAATGTAGCCACTTCACTGCCAATCACGAATGTTCGGCTATAATACAACAAATTTTTTTAGGAAATCACATAATAAGCGTTGCATAGCGAAAAGTAAAACTCCACGCAAATCCAAAAAGAGTATTTTCTTAATTTCTGTGTACAAATAGTAAAACGTTTTCCGAATGACCTAATTTCAGAAAAGGGTGTAGCTTTGCCTCGTGCATGTAAAACAACGATCCTCTTCGGTTCTTTTGTGTTGCAGGACGAGAAAGAGTTTTCCACAAACAGTCCGCAACAGTGATAACGATTGTGATAATGAGTCTGGATAATAGATCAGCGCGTACTGGACTTCAGGATAAAATTATCTGTAATGCCTTAGTGAACTCAGGGCTGTTTTTAGCATGAAAGACATTAAAGCAATAATTGCCGCGACTGACTGAGTGTATTGCTTAACCACGATCTCAGGACTATGAGAAATGTGGCCCTTAAACGAAGCAGCATGTGTCAAATCATGAATGTCTTATTTATTCCTATGAGACGTAAAAGGAGGATATTTGTAACTAGTCAAATTATTTAAAATTTTCATACTGAAATGTTAATGTTGTGCGTGTCATGAATTATAAAGTTCATAACAACTTGAGAAATGGTAATGTTTCGGAACATACGTCTCACTTTTCTGATCCTGCAACAGCAGTGGACTTTCTCTTGCTGTGGAATAAAAGAATGATCTGAGTACGCTGTCATGAAGCCTAATTTCAGGACAAGCTGCAATGGGTTATGAGGGGATTTTCTTGCAATATTAAACCTAGCTCGAACGCATGTGTCCAAATACTAGTTTTCTTGCAACTTACAAGAATTATTCCATCTTAATTCTCGATACGATGTTATATGTACGTAGTCTCCACCTGTCGGTACGAGTTTCACTTATATTGTTAAATAGTGATTATCGACACCTTTGTTGAATGAACCTCTACCTGCTTTGTGGTATGGAATGCTCATTCACCAACCGTTGTTAATTATTTCTGGAACATTTCTTCGCTTTTTCCTGCTAGGATCCTTGGGGCTGATCTGTTTGCCACTGATACGGATAGTCAAGCGAATTCCGAGTATTCCAGTGTACATTCAGGCACTACTTTGTTGCTTGTGCATTGAAATTTGGTGCCCTCCTTGAATTCAAACGAATTTCCACTGTACCAGAAATAACTGACATCTTTTTGCTGATACTTCCGGTTACGCCATCGCTTCCCTCCCCCCCCCCCCTTACTTTCCCATAATAGTCTCACTGAGAAGTGTGAGAATACAATTACATTAACGTACTTCAATGAACTACTGAGAGTATCAGTATTGAGCTAGGAGATTTATGACAGTTAAATGACAAAAAATAATTATATACATTTCACCGCAAAGTCTCACTCTCATCACCTTGAAACTGCAAATCAAATGTGTGTATCTTTATCTCTGTTCAGAAAACTGGAGAAAAATCACTGGCTACACTGTGAACGTTTCACGTTCGTTACCTGAGCAACAATGCACAGCGATGTAGGTACGGTGTGAAGGCATGGTGGTCGTGAAGGCAGGAGAAAGGGAGGGAGTGTTAGAATACTGCCTCTCCTCACGTTAAGGTTATAACGTTGTTTTTGTTTTCTTAAATGTTGGGTTCTTCGATAGTGCGGCGGATATTGTAGCGGCGAGCTAGGTAAAGACTGCTCTTTAGGCATTGTTGGCCGGTGTTTGTCATTTTCGAAATGACCGCACGTGACTCGTGCCTGCGCGACCGCGAGACGAAACTGATCAAAAAAAGTTTTGCACCACCTGCAGATCTGCGAACGTATGCGGACGTAGATTGAAGAGGATCCGGACAGTAAGTAAAGAGGGGGGTGGCAATACTTGTTTTGAATAGTAAATTTTTACGCAGGTGTAGGTGCGGAGGATAACTGTTAACAACGTAAAGGGACAGCAAAAACAGTTTTTTACAGTCAAGATTTCTGCCACTCCCAAATACGACATAGCCGGCCCTGAGGGCCCGATCGCTCTCAACAACTGTTCGAAAGTGCTATGCAGAATCTGTTACATGTTCATACAGAGGCTGTCACGCCATTAGGAGTCACAGACTGAAAAATGAGACGAAGGGAGAGGACAGAATGTAGTAGGTGTTATAAGATGCTTCACTCAAAAGCAAAAAACGCTGCCAACAAAAATATTGATCCTATTTTTCTTGACGGAAGCGTAGTTTATTCACTGGGGCTACCTACAGAACGAATAAAACTTCAAGTGAATTTTGGGGGAGGGGGATGGGGGGCAGAAACTGTATCTAACCCCCTCCCCCCGCCGCCGGAGTTTGAAGTGGGTGTGGGGGGGCGACTGCCCTTCCTGCCCCCCCCCCCCACGGCCCTCGGTTGATACGCCGTTGACTATGAGACGAACAGAAATGGCACTTTTACACTGTATTCAACGCGATTTTGATGGTCCCCTGGGCATTTCAAAAGGCGAGACACGGTTCTTATCAAAGTGTGTGATCACCACGGACAATGATCCATGTTTTGCAACGTGTTCCCATCCTCTCGTTTCAAGAGCTGCTCCGCCTGCGCAGTCCAAAGACGCCGTGCATTGTCTTCCATAAAAAAACTGAGTCAAAGCCGAATGCACCGTGAAAAGAGGCACTTGGGAAGGAGTCATAATAACGTTGACCCGAGAGTGTGCCATGTTCAAAGATTTGGAGGTGTATACACGCAAGCACCATTATGCTACCGTAGTACCTGGATCACCAGGACGATCATCTTCGTCAATGTTCACGGATGCATAACGCATTCCCACCGCTCGCCATGTAAGAGTACGTCCAGAATCACTGCTCACACTGAGTCTGCTCCCATCCGAGGTGAGCGTGCAGCCCCGGTCCTCGTTGGTACAGTCCATATACTCCTGGCACCATCGCAAACGATGTAGCCATGTTAAATGTGGTTGCAATTGTACACGTTGCTTGACGTGGTTCCATTCTTGCCTGCTGCACATCGCAGCGGTCTTCTGCTGCTACAGCTGACCGTAGTCAGAGACCTCCTTTAGGCAGCAGGGCCTATGGGTCGGAACGCCCTCCTCCCCCTCCCCCCCTCCCCGCCCCCATGCACGTGATACAATGCTGTGAGCAGTAGCAAACTGCTGGGCTACACACGCCACACTTCTACCCTCTTCTAGTCTTCCGGCGATTCTTCCCAGTGTGAAGTCATTGATATGTCGCCTCCGGGCGATTTTCCATGTTGTAATGAAGAACATCGTCACAGTGCACTGTAACTGCTCGCCAATTTATTGGCACACATTGTATTTTCCCTTTCCATCAATTGCCTCGTGTAGCAGATTGGGGCGGGGGGGGGGGGGGGCAGGGTAAGCAGTCGAATTGATGCTATAGCGGTGCCGTGTGGCGACCAGATTTCTGAGTACGACTGGGAGACCTCATGCGACGTAATCCCGCACTTCCATTCATTTCCATCGAGTTGTTAATGTGTTATTTTACTTTATGTATCTCGCCTTTACGTTTTGCAGACCAGTGAATTACGTACAGTGAGGTAGTAGTTTATGGGACCCATTTTTCTGACGGTGAGCAGTTGTTTATGGCGCTGTTATTTCGTTACAATTTGATGAATTCCACACACTTTATGTCGTTGAAGTTCTCTTCGAATGTTCTCTCCAGTGCTACGGAAAAAAACAATTTAATTCCTTTAGGAACGAAACAAAGTATGTGTCACAGTTCCATAACTCGACAGCTTTGGAAATGAAGTCCCATGCATCAAGTGTTAGAAATTATTTGCTTACCCAGAATATTCGCCACATTGTCCGCTATAACTTAGCTGAAACCGCACCTCAATATATTTACGCATTTTTGATGTATTTTGGGTGACGTGCCTTAGATGTCTTACCACGTGTATTTTGTAATTGGTAGGAACAAGATTTTAGCTTCCAATAAATGATGGTAAAGGTCAAACTACAAAAAAACTGTGTAAACAAATACGTGTTCATATAAGGCCATTTTACTTAGTGTACAACGACCAGTACTCTGCGGTGTAACCTGTTTTCTTGTTAATGTTCGTTGATTATTTCTTATTGGTTGTGTTTATCTGTGTGCTTAGTCGTCTGACTGCGATGCTGTTGTCGCATATAACACCTCGAGTGATATTTGTTTTATGCGCATTAGACCATGTCAAAGGCATATTCCTCCGCTAAATGTTTCGTCTTCCAGTGCCTGAGTCAACATGACAGTCTATAACAACTCAGAAAGCAATTAGGTCTCAAACAAGGTCGGAAAACAGGTCGTTTTACACGCTTATACACTCCTGGAAATTGAAATAAGAACACCGTGAATTCATTGTCCCAGGAAGGGGAAACTTTATTGACACATTCCTGGGGTCAGATACATCACATGATCACACTGACAGAACCACAGGCACATAGACACAGGCAACAGAGCATGCACAATGTCGGCACTAGTACAGTGTATATCCACCTTTCGCAGCAATGCAGGCTGCTATTCTCCCATGGAGACGATCGTAGAGATGCTGGATGTAGTCCTGTGGAACGGCTTGCCATGCCATTTCCACCTGGCGCCTCAGTTGGACCAGCGTTCGTGCTGGACGTGCAGACCGCGTGAGACGACGTTTCATCCAGTCCCAAACATGCTCAATGGGGGACAGATCCGGAGATCTTGCTGGCCAGGGTAGTTGACTTACACCTTCTAGAGCACGTTGGGTGGCACGGGATACATGCGGACATGCATTGTCCTGTTGGAACACCAAGTTCCCTTGCCGGTCTAGGAATGGTAGAACGATGGGTTCGATGACGGTTTGGATGTACCGTGCACTATTCAGTGTCCCCTCGACGATCACCAGTGGTTTACGGCCAGTGTAGGAGATCGCTCCCCACAGCATGATGCCGGGTGTTGGCCCTGTGTGCCTCGGTCGTATGCAGTCCTGATTGTGGCGCTCACCTGCACGGCGCCAAACACGCATACGACCATCATTGGCACCAAGGCAGAAGCGACTCTCATCGCTGAAGACGACACGTCTCCATTCGTCCCTCCATTCACGCCTGTCGCGACACCACTGGAGGCGGGCTGCACGATGTTGGGGCGTGAGCGGAAGACGGCCTAACGGTGTGCGGGACCGTAGCCCAGCTTCATGGAGACGGTTGCGAATGGTCCTCGCCGATACCCCAGGAGCAACAGTGTCCCTAATTTGCTGGGAAGTGGCGGTGCGGTCCCCTACGGCACTGCGTAGGATCCTACGGTCTTGGCGTGCATCCGTGCGTCGCTGCGGTCCGGTCCCAGGTCGACGGACACGTGCACCTTCCGCCGACCACTGGCGACAACATCGATGTACTGTGGAGACCTCACGCCCCACGTGTTGAGCAATTCGGCGGTACGTCCACCCGGCCTCCCGCATGCCCACTATACGCCCTCGCTCAAAGTCCGTCAACTGCACATACGGTTCACGTCCACGCTGTCGCGGCATGCTACCAGTGTTAAAGACTGCGATGGAGCTCCGTATGCCACGGCAAACTGGCTGACACTGACGGCGGTGGTGCACAAATGATGCGCAGCTAGCGCCATTCGACGGCCAACACCGCGGTTCCTGGTGTGTCCGCTGTGCCGTGCGTGTGATCATTGCTTGTACAGCCCTCTCGCAGTGTCCGGAGCAAGTATGGTGGGTCTGACACACCGGTGTCAATGTGTTCTTTTTTCCATTTCCAGGAGTGTAGATGATGGATGGTTCCTGATGTCATCAGACCACTGTCCAGATCACGGAAGAAAAGAAATCCCAGAATTTCTAAATTTTCTGAATGATATTAACTCTGATATAAAGTTCGCTATGGAAAAATAGAAAGAAGTCCAGATTTAATTTTTGGGTGTACATATACGTACAAAACCCGATGGAACGCTAGGACACAAAGTCTACAGAAACTAACTCATACGGATGGATACTTTCACAGAAATATCGATTACTATCCTAAACGCCCGCATCTCGTGGTCGTGCGGTAGCGTTCTCGCTTCCCACGCCCGGGTTCCCGGGTTCGATTCTCGGCGGGGTCAGGGATTTTCTCTGCCTCGTGGTGGCTGGGTGTTGTGTGCTGTCCTTAGGTTAGTTAGGTTTAAGTACTTCTAGGGGACTGATGACCATAGATGTTAAGTCCCATAGGGCTCAGAGCCATTTGAACCACTATCATAAACAGAAAAGAGGAGTTATAAAAACATACTACAACAATCTTCCGCCCCGTCTCCGGACGTAAATATAAGTTAACTCTGCTCACGCTGAGCGAGCCCCTATATCCACGTTTTCGGCTGCTCAAGGCCTTCTTAACTCGGCAAATCCCCAGGACAAAATCAGGAAACGACACTGGACCGACTGATCGCTGGTTCCTCGTCAGAAAACTTGGGTGCACTGCAAGCAGGACTTAAAGAACCTGTGAGCCACAGTACTTAAAGGACGAGCTCGATCTTTTAAGAAATGCCTCCAGAAGTAATGGCTTTTGTGGCAAAGAGATAAATGGGGCACTTCATCCCAAACGTCTGGGGATTCTACACTACTGGCCATTAAAATTGCTACACCAAGAAGAAATGCAGATGATAAACGGGTATTCATTGGACAAATATATTATACTAAAACTGACATGTGATTACATTTTCACGCAATTTGGGTGCATAGATGCTGAGAAATCAGTACCCAGAACAACCATCTCTGGCCGTAATAACGACCTTGATACGCCTGGACATTGAGTCAAACAGACCTTGGATGGCGTGTACAGCTGTCCATGCAGCTTCAACACGTTACCACAGTTCATCAAGAGTAGTGACTGGCGTATTGTGACGAGCCGGTTGCTCAGCCACCATTGAGCAGACGTTGGTGAGAGATCTGGAGAATGTGATGGCCAGGGCAGCAATAGCACATTTTCTGTATCTAGAAAGACCCGTTCAGGACCTGCAACATTCGGGCGTGCGTTTTACTGCTGAAATGTAGGGTTTCGCAGGGATCGAATGAAGGGTAGAGCCACGGGTCGTAACACATCTGAAATGTAACGTCCACTGTTCAAAGTGCCGTCACTGCGGACAAGAGGTGACCGAGACGTGAACCAATGGCACCCCGTTCCATTAAGCCGGGCGATACGCCAATATGGCGATGACGAATACACGCTTCCAATGTGCGTTCACCGCGATGTCGCCAAACACGGATGCGACCATCATGATGTTGTAAACAGAACCTGATTCATCCGAAAAAATAACGTTTTTCCATTCGTGCACCCAGGTTCGTCGTTGAGTACACCATCGCAGGCGCTCCTGTCTGTGATGCAGCGTCAAGGGTAACTGCAGCCATGGTCTCTGAGCTGATGGTCCATGCTGCTGCAAACGTCGTCGAACTGTTGGTGCAGATGGTTGTTGTCTTGCAAACGTCCCCATCTGTTGACTCAGGGGTCGAGACGTGGTTGTATGATCCGTTACAGCCATGCAGATAAGATGCCTGTCATCTCGACTGCTAGTGATACAAGGCCGTTGGGATCCAGCACGGCGTTCCGTATTACCCTCCTGAACCCACCTATTGCATATTCAGCTAACAATCATTCGATATCGACCAACGCGAGCAGCCATGTCGCGATACGATAAACCGCAATCGCGATAGGCGGAAACGTGATGGTACAAATTTCTCCTCCTTACACGAGGCATCACAACAACGTTTCACCAGGCAACGCCGGTCAACTGCAGTTTTTGTATGAGAAATCGGTTGGAAACGTTCCTCATGTCAGCACGTTGTAGGTGTCTCCACCGGCGCCTACCTTGTGTGAATTCCCTGAAAAGCTAATCATTTGCATATGACAGCATCTTCTTCCTGTCGATTAATTTTCGCGTCTGTAGCACGTCATCTTCGTGATGTAGCAATTTTAATGGCCAGTAGTGTGTATGTCGTATTCAAACAGTAAATATATGTCGTATTGAAACAGTGAATCAAACCCCATTTACTGTAAGCACCAAGAAGGGTTACTAAACCTCGAATAATTCTTTAATATATATTACCAAGTTAATGTCAAGAAGTTAGAGGGAGTATCAATTAATCCTTCATGTGACTATAACTTGTGATAGCCGTTATTTCAAAGTCCGCGCGCGATCTGTTTATAACACAGTTTGGCCGTGGCTCTCTAGAATGTTTTCCAAACCAACTCCGGACAATGGATTATCACTTTAAGGTCAATTCCTTAAAATTAAAGAGGACCCGCACTCGATTACAACTTGTCCGTGAACTTGAGCTACTCAGAAGTTATTATTTTTTTCAAAGAAAAAAAACACGCATAACGCAGCATTGTGATCTGCTACGTCAAAAAAAAAAAAAAAAAAAAACTCATTACCTTTTAATTCTTATACAGTGTCAATCGCTCAGCAAAGATTACAAAAAAAAATCTCTACTTAAGATGACGTCACGCGTTACTACCTGTTTTGACTCTCCTACTCTCACGCGACACAAAGTATCTCTGACTTTAATGGACATCCCGACAAAATTGTTGCTTAAATATTTCGTGGGCTACTCGGACGATTACCCATGTAATGCTATAAGTCGTCTGTCATCATCGCAACAAGGTTGCAAAAACCTGTCCGATCTTCACAGTTGTGACTCCTACAAGGCTGGAACGTGCGGACACTCTCATTTTGGGTGATCGATGGAACACAGTCAAACACCTCTCGCTGCTCAAGTGGACGCCTAACAGGAGAGCATGTTGTTGTTGTTGTTGTGGTCATCAGTCCTGAGACTGGTTTGATGCAGCTCTCCATGCTACTCTATCCTGTGCAAGCTTCTTCATCTCCCAGTACCTGCTGCAACCTACATCCTTCTGAATCTGCTTAGTGTATTCATCTCTTGGTCTCCCCCTACGATTTTTACCCTTCACGCTGCCCTCCAATACTAAATTGATGATCCCTTGATGCCTCAGAACATGTCCTACCAACCGATCCCTTCTTCTGGTCAAGTTGTGCCACAGACTTCTCTTCTCCCCAATCCTATTCAATACTTCCTCATTAGTTATGTGATCTACCCACCTTATCTTCAGCATTCTTCTGTAGCACCACATTTCGAAAGCTTGTATTCTCTTCTTGTCCAAACTATTTACCGTCCATGTTTCACTTCCATACATGGCTACACTCCATACAAATACTTTAAAAAATGACTTCCTGACACTTAAATCTATACTCGATGTTAACAAATTTCTCTTCTTCAGAAACGCTTTCCTTGCCATTGCCAGTCTACATTTTATATCCTCTCTACTTCGACCATCATCAGTTATTTTGCTCCCCAAATAGCAAAACTCCTTTACTACTTTAAGTGTCTCATTTCCTAATCTAATACCCTCAACATCACCCGACTTAATTCGACTACATTCCATTATCCTCGTTTTGTTTTTGTTGATGTTCATCTTATACCCTCCCTTCAAGACACCATCCATTCCGTTCAACTGCTCTTCCAAGTCCTTTGCTGTGTCTGACAGAATTACAATGTCATCGGCAAACCTCAAAGTTTTTATTTCTTCTCCATGGATTTTAATACCTACTCCGAATTTTTCTTTTGTTTCCTTTACTGCTTGCTCAATATACAGATTGAATAACATCGGGGAGAGGCTACAACCCTGTCTTACTCCCTTCCCAACCTCTGCTTCCCTTTCATGTCCCTCGACTCTTATAACTGCCATCTGGTTTCTGTACAAATTGTAAATAGCCTCAGGAGAGCATAAAGAGCAATAAAGGATCGTCTGTGCGGAATTGCTTGCGCATTACGAGGCTGATAGTGTGAATGTTTTGTTGAACGTCGTCCAGGCGATGAAACATCAGTTCATGACTTCGAACTGGAAACAAAACGGCAATTCATGGAATGGCACCACATCACCTCTTCTCTGAAAAAAAGTTCAAAGCCGCGCCCTCAGCCTATAAAGTCGCCGGCCGGTGTGGCCAAGCGGTTAAAGGCGCTGCAGTCTGGAACCGCGTGACCGCTACGGTCGCAGGTTCGAATCCTGCCTCGGGCATGGATGTGTGTTGTGTCCTTAGGTTAGTTAGGTTTAAGTAGTTCTAAGTTCTAGGGGACTGATGACCTTAGCAGTTAATTCCCATAGTGCTCAGAGCCATTTGAACCATTTGAACCTATAAAGTCATGGCGACTCTCTGGGACTCCCTCATGGCGCAACTACCAACTCTGAATGTATTGTGCTACCATGAGGCAACTGAAGAAACAACTCCAGAGTCTTTGTCGCCACAAAAATACAAATGAACTTCTAATCTTCCATGACAACGCAAGGCCTCGTACAAGTCTGCACACCCGAGTGGAGCTCACAAACTTTCATTGGACTCCAGAATGAGATTTTCACTCTGCAGCGGAGTGTGCGCTGATATGAAACTTCCTGGCAGATTAAAACTGTGTGCCCGACCGAGACTCGAACTCGGGACCTTTGCCTTTCGCGGGCAAGTTTCATATCAGCGCACACTCCGCTGCAGAGTGAAAATGTCATTCTGGAAACATCCTCCAGGCTGTGGCTAAGCCATGTCTCCGCAGTATCCTTTCTTTCAGGAGTGCTAGTTCTGCAAGGTTCGCAGGAGAGCTTCTTTAAAGTTTGGATGGTAGGAGACGAGATACTGGCAGAAGTAAAGCTGTGAGGACCGGGCGTGAGTCGTGCTTCTGTAGCTCAGATGGTAGAGCACTTGCCCGCGAAAGGCAAACGTCCCGAGTTCGAGTCTCGGTCGGGCACACAGTTTTAATCTGCCAGGAAGTTTCATTGGACTGTTCTCCCTATCCATCCCATAGCGCGGGCCTCACACCTTCCGACTATCCTCTGTTTGGCCCAATGAAGGATGAAATCTGCAGGGAGCAGTACGTTGAAGATGGGCAAGTTACTGATGCAGCACGACGTTGGCTCCGACGTCGGCCAGTAGACTGGTACCATTTGGGCACACAGGCCTTCGCAGTAAGGTGGCTTAAGGCGGTCGCACTGAACGGATATTGTGTCGAAAAACAGAGTTTTATAGCGAAAAAGCATGGAGAATAACCTCGATTTGTTGGCGCAAATACTTGTTCGAAGCCGGTCGTAGACAGAAAACATCTTCCGAAACTGTACTACACTACTGGCCATTAAAATTTCTACACCAAGAAAAATTGCGAATGATAAACGGGACAAATATATTATACTAGAACTGACATGTGATTACATTTTCACGCAATTTGGATGCATAGATCCTGAGAAATCAGTACCCAGAACAACCACCTCTGGCCGTAATAACGGCCTTGATACGCTTGGGCATTGAGTCAAACAGAGCTTGGATGGCGTTACAGGTACAGCTGCCCATGCAGCTTCAACACAATACCACAGTTCATCACGAGTAGTGACTGGCGTATTGTGACGAGCCAGTTGCTCTGCCTCCATTGACCAGACGTTTTCAGTTGGGGACAGATCTGGAGAATGTGCTGGGCAGGGAGCAGTCGAATATTTTCTGTATCCAGAAAGGCCCGTACAGGACCTGCAACATACGGTCGTTCATTACCCTGCTGAAATGTAGGGTTTCGCAGGGATCGCATGAAGGGTAAAGCCACGGGTCGTAACACATCTGAAATGTAACGTCCACTGTTCAAAGTGCCGTCACTGCGAACAAGAGGTGACCAGGACGTGTAACCAATGGCACCCCATACCATTAAGCCGGGTGATACGCCAGTATGGCGATGACGAATACACGCTTCCAATGTGCGTTCACCGCGATGTCGCCAAACACGGATGCGACCATCATGATGCTGTAAACAGAACCTGGATTTATCCGAAAAAATAACGTTTTGCCATTCGTGCACCCATGTTCGTCGTCGAGTACACCATCGCAGGCGCTCCTGTCTGTGATGCAGCGTCTAGGGTAAGCACAGCCACGGTCTCCGAGCTGACAGTCCATGCTGCTGCAAACGTCGTCGAACTGTTCGTGCAGATGGTTGTTGTCTTGCAAACGTCCCCATCTGTTGACTCAGGGATCGAGACGTGGCTGCACGATCCGTTACAGCCATGCGGATAAGATGAATGTCACCTCGACTGCTAGTGATACGAGGCCGTTGGGATCCATCCTCCTGAACCCACCGATTCCATATTCTGCTAACAGTCATTGTATCTCGACCAACGCGAGCAGCAATGTCGCGATACGATAAACCGCAATCGCGATAGGCTACAATCCGACCTTTATCAAAGTCGGAAACGTGGTGGTACGCATTTCTCCTCCTCACACGAGGCATCACAACAACGTTCCATCGTGTCAGCACGTTGCAGGTGTCGCCACCGGCGCCAACCTTGTGTGAATGCTCTGAAAAGCTAATAATTTGCGGTCGCACTGAACGGATATTGTGTCGAAAAACAGAGTTTTATAGCGAAAAAGCATGGAGAATAACCTCGATTTGTTGGCGCAAATACTTGTTCGAAGCCGGTCGTAGACAGAAAACATCTTCCGAAACTGTACTACACTACTGGCCATTAAAATTTCTACACCAAGAAAAATTGCGAATGATAAACGGGACAAATATATTATACTAGAACTGACATGTGATTACATTTTCACGCAATTTGGATGCATAGATCCTGAGAAATCAGTACCCAGAACAACCACCTCTGGCCGTAATAACGGCCTTGATACGCTTGGGCATTGAGTCAAACAGAGCTTGGATGGCGTTACAGGTACAGCTGCCCATGCAGCTTCAACACAATACCACAGTTCATCACGAGTAGTGACTGGCGTATTGTGACGAGCCAGTTACTCGGCCACCATTGACCAGACGTTTTCAATTGGTGAAAGATCTGGAGAATGTGCTGGCCAGCGCAGCAGTCGAACATTTTCTGTATCCAGAAAGGCCCGTACAGGACATGCAACATGCAGTCGTTCATTATCCTGCTGAAATGTAGGGTTTCGCAGGGATCTAATGAAGGGTAGAGTCACGGGTCGTAACACACCTGAAATGTAACGACCACTGTTCAAAGTGCCGTCAATGCGAACAAGAGGTGACCGAGACGTGTAACCAATGGCACCCCATACCAATACGCCAGGTGATACGCCAGTACGGCGATGACGAATACACGCTACCAATGTGCTTTCACCGCGATGTCGCCAAACACGGATGCGACCATCACGATGCTGTAAACAGAACCTGGATTCATGCGAAAAAATAACGTTTTGCCATTCGTGCACCCAGGTTCGTCGCTGAGTACACCATCGCAGGCGCTCCTGTATGTGATGCAGCGTCAAGGGTAACCGCAGCCATGGTCTCCGAGCTGATAGTCCATGCTGCTGCAAACGTCGTCGAACTGTTCGTGCAGATGATTGTTGTCTTGCAAACGTCCCCATCTGTTGACTCAGGGATCGAGACGTGGCTGCACGATCCGTTACAGCCATGCGAATAAGATTCCTGTCATCTCTACAGCTAGTGATACGAGGCCGTTGGGATCCAGCCCGGCGCTCCGTATCACCCTCCTGAACCCACCGATTCCATATTCTGCAAACAGTCATTGGATCTCGACCATCGCGACCAGCAATGTCACGATACGATAAACCGCAATCGCGATAGGCTACAATCCGACCTTTATCAAAGTCGGAAACGTGGTGGTACGCATTTCTCCTCCTCACACGAGGCATCACAACAACGTTCCATCGTGTCAGCACGTTGCAGGTGTCGCCACCGGCGCCAACCTTGTGTGAATGCTCTGAAAAGCTAATAATTTGCATATCACAACATCTTCTTCCTGTCGGTTAAATTTCGCTTCTATAGCACACCATCTTCGTAGTGTAGCAATTTTAATGGCCAGTGGTGTATATTTCATAGAAAGCTTACAAGACGTATAGTCGCATAATCACATTCTTAGTAAATGAATGAAGAATTGAGATGAAGACATTTAGCAATGAGTAAACCGACTAATGATGATGATGATGTTGGGACGCATTGTGCTGACGTGAGATGGAGAATCAGTGTTGTTTTGTTTGACAGGTAGGGCAAGCTGGTTTACCTTACGAGGCGTCGCGTTTTTAATGAGCAGCTGTGACTTTGGAGGGCGGGCCGGCAGATTCGCGGCTCCCACGCCGTGGCCAGCTGCCGGACTCTTCCGCGCGGCTGCGCCCGAGCCTCGCGCACCCAGCCGCGCCCGGCCCCGCCCCTCGGAGGACGCAGGCCCGCATTGTGCCCTCCAGGGGCCGCGAGAGCCGCAGGATGAAAGACGCCGACATGCGCGGCTGGGCTGCGGCTCGCCCCGCTCTGCTTTTGCGAGGGCAAAAAAGGCCGCCCACTCATTGTACATCTGGAGTACCTTGTACTGTTAATAAACACCCTCAAAGGCACAGCGAGGAACGAGGAATGGAATTCCGCTCGTCAGAGTACGCTCTCAACGCAGAACGTTTCAGAACACAAATTTCTTTAAAGGCGCTTGCTACAGTGTCGGCGCCGTATGAAGGATACAGCCAAGAAACACAAACAGTGCGTGAAAACTTAATGTTAACACCAAAAAGCGCATTCGGGAGGACCACCGTTCAATCCCGCCTCCGGCCATCCTGATTTAGGTTTTCCGTGATTTCCCTAAATCACTTCAGGCAAATGCCGAGATGGTTCCTTTGAAAGGGCATGGCCGACTTCCTTCCCCGTCCTTTGCTAATCCGATGAGACCGATGCCGTCGCTGTCTGGTCTCTTTCCCCAAACAATCCAATTCAAATCCAACACCAAAAAGGATGCGGGAATTGGGCGAAGATATGGAAACACCAAGAGAAATGCTTGTTTCAGCATAAATACTTATACTATCTAAGCTTGCAAGTGGTGCTGTTTTCGTCTGACCTGCACGTCAGAAGTGTCAGTCGTGGCCATAACAGAGTTCTGTGTTATTGTAATAACATTACGTCGGAGCGAAGTGAATTCGAAAATGGGAAAATTGTTGGAGGCTTCGGGAATTGAGGTAGCCGAAGTGTTTGGTATTTCAGGAGGCGCCGTATCGAAGATTTATAACGCATAAAGGGAGAAACATCATCTGCTAAATTACAAAGCGCACGAAAGCGAGTGATCATGACAGGCGGTCACTGAAGAGAACTGTGACAAAAAATACGAGGGCGACAGCTGCAAAAGTTATTGCAGAACTGAATGTCGCACTCACGAACACTGTCCGCACTAAAACGACACAAAGACAACTCCATGATCTGGGAATTTCAGGGCGAGTTGGAATTCCCAAACCACCAATCAGCGATACAAACGTCCATAACTGGAAAACGTGATACCGAAGCCCTAAAATCTGGGCCGTGGGGCCGCGCGGGATTAGCCGAGCGGTCTCGGGCGCTGCAGTCATTGACTGTGCGGCTGGTCCCGGCCTCCCTCGGGCATGGGTGTGTGTGTTTGTCCTTAGGATAATTTAGATTAAATAGTGTGTAAGCTTAGGGACTGATGACCTTAGCAGTTAAGACCTATAAGATGTCACACACATTTCAACATTTTTTTGGGCCGTGGGGCAATGAACGAAAAGTCATTTGGCTAGTGAGTTTATTTCACATTGTTTCTCAACTTCTGCTCGAGTTTACATGGTGGAGGGGCATGGGGATGAGAGGGGGCTGGTGGTGACTTGGTCAGACATATCGGGGCATTCCGTGGGCCTCATACTTACTCCGCAAGGTCACATTAATGCCAAGAATTAAAAAAGAATTTTGGCTGATCAGGTCTGTCCCATGATTCAATATTTATTCTTCAGTGTTGATGTTGCGTTCCAAGACGGCAGGGCCCCTGTTCACCCAGCTCGTTTCGCCCAGGACTGGTTTTATGAGCTCAAGGATGATGTGTCGCATCTTCCTTGGCCACTACTATCGCCACATTACAATAATACTGAGCCTTTGTGGTCTACTTTCGATAGAACGGTGCTTGATCGCTGCCTACCTTTACCAGAACGTGCCACTATTCTACAGGAAGAATGCTATGAGATTACCTTGAAAACGATACAGGACATGCATTTGTCCATTCCGAGACCACTGGAAGCTGTTTTGAACGCCAACGGTTTTCCTACCTACATTAGCATGGTAATGTATTGTGTTTTTCGTGTTTCCATATTTCTGTCCACTCCCTGTACGTATGATTGAAATTGTCTTATTACCGCATGATGATGACATGTATGGAAGTCAAAGTAGTCCCATACCCAGAGAAATGAGCGAAGGGGCGCGGGAGGGGCCGGGGGAGAGGAAGCAGATACAAGCATTCTGCGTCCCTCTTCTAAACAAGGTCCTAGTGGAGGTCGTAACGTATCCTTCCTTTGTGGAAGATAATAAATCGATATAAATAATTAAACCGAGCAAAAATTAAGCAACGCATGAATAAAAGTTTGCTTCGCGGAAGTCAAATCACGAATGAGATGGACAATGCGATTATTATTATAATAAATATCAAGAAGTGGTCAGTTATCTCGTTATACTGTATCACCTTCATTGTATTTTGTAGGCCATCGCTTAATGTCTTTCTTTTCATGTATCAGGTCGTGGTGGCTATTGTACATCATCACTGTTTGACCGTGAAAATGTTAAACTGACTTCACATGGAGAGCAGTAATAAGTATTAGTTCGAACTTCGTAAAGTACAATATATAGGTTCGACTTCTTAAAAATATTTAAACGATAAAGAAGTTAATGTTTTGAAGCATTTGAACGAGCCAGGCTTAGAACATAATTATCAGCAAAACAGGATATGTAATAGTGGGAGGAGATAAAGTGATACGAAACTGTCGCAAGAAACCATGAAATCTATAAAGCAGTTTAAATACTTAGCATCGATTATCCATTGCTCGCGAAACTGTGAAGCAAATGAGGAATGCAGGATCCAGCAGGTATGAGGAGCAATAAAAATTCTGCATATAGTTCTGTAGAGCTGGGCAGTATCAAAAGAAACAAAGAGGAAGATTCTGCAAACATTAGTGGAAAGTGTACTAACATATGGTGCAGAAGGATGGGTTCTGGGGAGTGGCGGAAAAGCATAGTACAGGCTGTAGAAACGGATGGAGAAAGGGCAGCCAGGATATCCAGAACAGGGTGGAGAAGAAATGAGGAAATTAGGAAGGTAATGGATATGCAAAGAAACGAAAATAGAATTCTTCAATCGTACGACCATGTACCGCTAGTGAAGCAAGGACGATGGCCAATAGCAGTACTGAAATGGTCGCCGCCAGGAAAGAGAAAACGTGGACGGCCGAGATAAATAGAGAGCGGGAGTAATCGGAAAAGTGGCCTGAAAGAGGAAGACTGCGATGATCGTGAAAGCTAGTGAATGGGAATACACGGCAACGGCTGAAGAGTGGAAAATCCCTTAAAATACATGAAAGTAAGTAAGTACACTACTGGCCATTAAAATTGCTACACCAAGAAGAAATGCAGATGATAAACGGGTATTCATTGGACAAATATATTATACTAGAACTGACATGTGATTACATTTTTACGCAATTTGAGTGCATAGATCCTGAGAAATCAGTACCCAGAACAACCACCTCTGGCCGTAATAACGGCCTTGATACGCCTGGGCATTGAGTCAAAAAGAGCATGGATGGCGTGTACAGGTACAGCTGCCCATGCAGCTTCAACACGATACCACAGTTCATCACGAGTAGTGACTGGCGTATTGTGACGAGCCAGTTACTCGGCCACCATTGACCAGACGTTTTCAATTGGTGAAAGATCTGGAGAATGTGCTGGCCAGCGCAGCAGTCGAACATTTTCTGTATCCAGAAAGGCCCGTACAGGACATGCAACATGCAGTCGTTCATTATCCTGCTGAAATGTAGGGTTTCGCAGGGATCTAATGAAGGGTAGAGTCACGGGTCGTAACACACCTGAAATGTAACGACCACTGTTCAAAGTGCCGTCAATGCGAACAAGAGGTGACCGAGACGTGTAACCAATGGCACCCCATACCAATACGCCAGGTGATACGCCAGTACGGCGATGACGAATACACGCTACCAATGTGCTTTCACCGCGATGTCGCCAAACACGGATGCGACCATCACGATGCTGTAAACAGAACCTGGATTCATGCGAAAAAATAACGTTTTGCCATTCGTGCACCCAGGTTCGTCGCTGAGTACACCATCGCAGGCGCTCCTGTATGTGATGCAGCGTCAAGGGTAACCGCAGCCATGGTCTCCGAGCTGATAGTCCATGCTGCTGCAAACGTCGTCGAACTGTTCGTGCAGATGATTGTTGTCTTGCAAACGTCCCCATCTGTTGACTCAGGGATCGAGACGTGGCTGCACGATCCGTTACAGCCATGCGAATAAGATTCCTGTCATCTCTACAGCTAGTGATACGAGGCCGTTGGGATCCAGCCCGGCGCTCCGTATCACCCTCCTGAACCCACCGATTCCATATTCTGCAAACAGTCATTGGATCTCGACCATCGCGACCAGCAATGTCACGATACGATAAACCGCAATCGCGATAGGCTACAATTCGACCTTTATCAAAGTCTGAAACGTGATGGTACGCATTTCTCCTCCTTACACGAGGCATCACAACAACGTTTCACCAGGCAACGCCGGTCAACTGTTGTTTGTGTATGAGAAATCGATTGGAAACTTTCCTCATGGCAGCACGTTGTAGGTTCTACCGTATCTTCCTTCGCCGTTGGCGTTGTCGTTGTTACCCTGAGACACCGTTATACCAAGAGGAAAGGCGCGTCGATCTTAGAGCATGAGATATGATTACCTTAAGCCATTGACAACACACAACGGTCACGGTAGCACCTGATTCCAGAATAGCTGCAGTAGCTAAGATCTACGAACTATCCCCTGTTGACCAGGTCCCCAAAACTTAACTCGTAACGAGATCCCTTCAAAGCAAATTGTCATAACGATCGTCTATAAAGGCTTCATACAACGAGAAGAAATGTTACGGTTGATGGAATAATTACAGATACGACCAATCTGTCTTGTCTCTTCTGCTTTATTTAACATAACTTCGTTCACAGTTTCATTTCGCATTCACCACTCATTCGCCGAAACCCTCTGATGAACAGTTTTGGTTGCTTAACACCAACAGTCAATGATAATGATACAGCTTTTCTCCTTTTTATAAATTGAAGCCCGCTCTCCGTGATATAATAAAAAAAACCGGTCTCAATACCGCGTCCCTCGTGAGATGCGAATAGAGTTATCCCGGAATTGACCGCCCTGTAGGTGTACTCAATTTAATGACCACACTTCGCTGTCCGCTATTTCGCGTAACTGAATGTCCATTTGTTAGTCTGATTATACACTGTAGCTATTTAAAATTCGCCCCTATATTTTTCACAACGCACAATTAGCACTTCGTTACTTATTTGTTTTTTGTTTTCTAAGAGTAAACGGAAAAAAAGACGCCGTATCATGGGCTTAGTCGACATAAAGCAAAACACCTTAATATGCCCAATTTCACCTCTTCTTATAGGATCGGCTACCTTACTCATTAATTTACTACATATTGTTTCCAATAACACTAAACAGGTATCGCCGTTATATTTTAATTGTATTCAAAAGCATGTTACTACTATTATGACCAACCAAATCGTCACAAATCGCACGGCGTGCGTTTTTAATGATAACTTTACGCTATTCAATTAAATCGCGCGGCGTGCGTTTTTAATGATAACTTTACGCTATTCAATTTCCGTTGCAGCTATCTTGACTCGTAATGTTACAAGGTGTCGCCACCGGCGCCAACCTTGTGTGAATGCTCGAAAAGCTAATCACTTGCATATCACAGCATCTTCTTCCAGTCGGTTAAATTTCGCTTCTGTAGCACGTCCACTTCGTGGTGTAGCGATTTTAATGGCCAGTAGGGTATTTAAACGACTGGACGCGATAAGCTATCAGTCGTTCTGCCTTCAAATTTTGGTTCAAATTGCTCTAAGCACTATGGGACTTAACACCTGAGGTCATCAGTCCCCTAGACTTAGAACTACTTAAACCAAACTAACCTAAGGACATCACACACAGCCATGCCCGAGGTAGGATTCGAACCTGCGACGGTAGCAGCAATGCAGTTCCGGACTGAAGCGCCGAGTACCGTTGGGCCACAACGGCCGGTGTTCTGCCTTCAAACAATGTGTGCATCATTCCTGGCACATTCATCTGCAACATAAAACTTATACAATAAAATTGATATGTCATTACTGAATGATTTCTACAATGTATGAAGACACATTTACTGTCAATATGACAATTATTATTCAATAAATAAGCTCATTCACACGTGCCTCTTATATGTTCGTAGGCAACATCTGAAGTGACGAAACTCTTACAAAAAAACTGGATGAGGTTTACAGATACTTATTCTCTTGCCTTTTACGTTGTATCCAAATTTAAGCTATAATTCTCCTACAGATTAGCTATTTCATTGTAAGATTTTTTTTAATGAAAAATAATACATCCTTTACAAGATACGTTTCGCTGCCCCCTAAATTTTGAAAGTTATGGCTCGATGTCACCTCACTCCCAGGATTCAGTTGAAAGTAGTTAAGCAGCAATGGGACGTAGTCTTTTGACTCATTCACAAATGCTTTTTGTCTGCACCATTTTTTTATGCAAATTATCAAGAAGGAATTTTGGTGCAGTAAATCTGAGCATTTTCTGGCTCTCTCGGTAAGTCAGGAATTGTTTCAACTGTAGTCCGCACAGATATGTTGTTTTATTCACTCACTCGGACGCGGGATCAGGTAAAGCGGACTATAAAACCCGTCTGAACCTTTGGGCTCCCTTACTGTCAATAATGTTTAATTACAAATTTTTTTTAATAAGTGGCACAGTTATATACAGTGACAAATAATGTAGAATAATTTTTTATTTTGACATAATATGGAATGATTCTAGTTTTTAGCTTGTAGAACAGCATATGTCAACTTTTGTTTAGATTCTCTTGGTTTCAAAACATATTTTGTTCGACTTTAAGTTCATTTCTATTGTATTTACGAAATTGTTTATTTTTGTGCTATATCTTCGTGCTCCTGTTAACCAGTTCTATCCAACGTCTATGTTTCAACTCAACTATATTGTGAAATTTTGTTTTCAGTTTTTGTTTATACAGGTGTTGATTCTATGTAATAAAATTCTGCTGTTGTAATTTCGTGTCGGCAAGTCAAAATAATTGTCACGTGATGAGCGGCGTGCATGTACGGAATGTCGTGACGTTAGCGAGGCAAGACGGTGGTCTGGTTGCCGACGGTGCGAAGTCGCGTTCAGTTGTCGGCAGCACTGCTCGATTGTTCTCCACCAGGTTGAATGGCCGCTCACCGAGGTTGGTTACATGCAGAAATTGAACGGCAGTATCAGTTTTCTACAGTACATAGTCTGTTTTACAATACACAGAAAACAATGGTACTAGAACACCGAATTTTTGTTTTACAATAGGTTTGAATGTTTGTTTTTAGGTGTCTGTTTTTATTTATATAATCTGTATTTGTTATGGGGATTTGAGTTCGCTTCATGAATATTAACTTATTACAAGTCAACATCCTTTCATCTCCATTATGCCATCAGCTGTTTCTTATTTATCACGGGAAGTTATGTCTTCTATTGATCAGCGTCTGAGTATTTAGGAATCACCAATATAAGCACTTTTTAAAGCATCCGTGTATGGTAGGTTTTAGTAACATTTTCCAGTTAGTTCACAACTGCACTGGTCACTCTCGTTCGTTTCAGAAGTGACAACTGACTCTCGCCACGGGCTGTCAGCAGCACTCACCGTGGCCCTGCGTTGTCACTCAGGTGGGCGGAATTCACACCTCGGAAGTGTCTCACGTTGTGACCTAAGAAATGCTTTACTTTACTTGAAGAACTCATTCGCTGGAGCATCTGCCGTGGGATTTGCTCTACACTTCATCGTTCGAGATCACAAAAGGAAAGCGACCACTTCAGTATTCGTTTTCGTCACTGTTACCTGTGTAACTACACGTACATACGTGTATGACACTCACATGAGCGTCCACAACTGTTCTAAAGTGCGTGAACGCGAATATTTCACTCGTATTATCGTGCGCATTGTGACACATTTTCCCTACCGTTCTGTACGCCTCGTGTTCCACATATTTTCGTGCTATTCAGATCTGTATGATTTCTGTCCCCAAACGACCAGAATCTTTCATTTTTATTTACAATAACTTTTAGAGTTTTCATAACTACTTTACACATAATAGTATTGATGTTATTGGTTCAAATGGCTCACAGCACTATGAGACTCAACTGCTGTGGTCATAAGTCCCCTAGAACTTAGAACTACTTAAACCTAACTAACCTAAGGACAACACACACATCCATGCCCGAGGCAGGATTCGAACCTGCGATCGTAGCGGTCGTGCGGTTCCAGACTGTAGCGCCTTTAACCGCTCGGCCACTCCGGGCGGCATTGATGTTAATATTAACATTTTATCATTTCTACACTCATTCCTCTGACTTCCGTATATAAATCTACACTACTGGGCATTAAAATTGCTACACCACGAAGATGACGTGCTACAGACGCGAAATTTAACCAACAGGAAGAAGATGCTGTGATATGCAAATGATTAGCTTTCCAGAGCATTCACACAAGGTTGGCGCCGGTGGCGACACCTAAAACGTGCTGACACGAGGAAAGTTTCCAACCGATTTCTCATACACAAACAGCAGTTGACCAGCGTTGCCTGGTGAAACGTTGTTGTGATGCCTCGTGTAAGGGGGAGAAATGCGTACCATAACGTTTCAGACTTTGATAAAGGTCGGATTGTAGCCTATCGCGATTGTGGTTTATCGTATCGCGACATTGCTGGGCGCGTTGGTCGAGATCCAATGACTGTTAGCAGAATATGGAATCGGTGCGTTCAGGAGGGTAATACGGAATGCCGTGCTGGATCCCAACGGCCTCGTATCACTAGCAGTCGCGATGACAGGCATCTTACCTGCATGGCTGTAACGCATCGTGCAGCCACGTCTCGATCCCTGAGTCAACAGATGGGGACGTTTGCAAGACAACAACCATCTGCACGAACAGTTCGACGACGTTTGCAGCAGCATGGACTATCAGCTCGGAGACCATGGCTGCGGTTACCCTTGACGCTGCATCACAGACAGGAGCACCTGCGATGGTGTACTCAACGACGAACCTGGGTGCACGAATGGCAAAACGTTATTTTTTCGGATGAATCCAGGTTTTGTTTACAGCATCATTATGGTCGCATCCGTGTTTGGCGACATCGCGGTGAAAGCATATTGGAAGCGTGTATTCGTCATCGCCGTACTGGCGTATCACCTGGCATGATGGTATGGAGTGCCATTGGTTACACGTCTCGGTCACCTCTTGTTCGCATTGACGGCACTTTGAACAGTGGACGTTACATTTCAGATGTGTTACGACCCGTGGCTCTACCCTTCATTCGATCCTTGCGAAATCCTACATTTCAGCAGGGTAATGCACGACCGCATGTTGCAGGTCCTGTACGGGCCTTTCTGGATACAGAAAATGTTCGACTGCTGCCCCGGCCAGCACATTCTTCAGATCTCTCACCAATTGAAAACTATTGGTCAATGCTGGCCGAGCAACTGGCTCGTCAGAATACACCAGTCACTACTCGTGATGAACTGTGGTATCGTGTTGAAGCTACATGAGCAGCTGTACCTGTACACGCCATCCAAGCTCTGTTCTGCTCAATGCCCAGGCGTATCAAGGCCGTTATTACGGCCAGAGGTGGTTGTTCTGGGTACTGATTTCTAAGGATCTATGCACCCAAATTGCGTGAAAATGTAATCACATGTCAGTTCTAGTATAATATGCTTGTCCAACGAATACCCGTTTATCATCTGCATTTCTTCTTGGTGTTTCAGTTTTAATGGCAACTAGCGTACATGTGCGTCTATACTTTGTAAACCACCGGGAGGTTCATTGCAGAGGATACGTGACATTGTACCAGTTAGTAGCGTTCCATCCTGTCTCGTTCACGTAATCGTTTAATGCCGGTTCTTGAAACTTTGTTAATAGACTTTCTCGGGATAGTTTACGTCTGTCTTCAAGAGTTCGAATGGTTCAAATGGCTCTAAGCACTATGGGACTTAAAATCAGAGGTCATCAGTCCCCGAGACTTTGAACTACTTAAACCTAACTAACCTAAGGACATCACACACATCCATGCCCGAGGCAGGATTCGAACTTGCGACCGTAGCAGCAGCGCTGCTACGGACTGAAGTCTTCAAGAGTCTGCCACTTCAATTCCTTCAGTACCTCTGTGACACTTTCCCACCGATTAAGAAAACCTGTGATCATTCGTGCTGCCCTTCTCTGTATACGTTCAATATGCCCTGTTAGTCCTACCTAGTACGGGTCCCACACACTTGAGCAATATTCTCTTATGGGTAGCTCGAGTGATTTGTAAGCAATGTCTTTAGTAGACTCATTGCACTTCCCCAATATTCTACCAATAAACCAAAGTCCTCCACCTGCTTTACCCACGACTGAACCTATGGGATCATTCCATTTCATATCCCACAAAGTGTTACATCCAGCTATTTGTACGAGTTGGCCTATTCCAGCAGTGACTCATTGTTGTTATAGTCATAGGATACTACAGTTTTTCTGTTTGTGAAGTGCTCAATTTTACATTTCAGAATATTTAGAGAAAGTTGCCGATCTCTGAACTATGCTGAAATCTTATCAAGATTTGAGTGAGTATTTATGTACCTTATTTCATATAGTACTTCATTATAGATAACTTCATCTCCGCAAGAAGCCTGGTTTTACTGTTAATACTGTCTGCAACGTCATTAATATACAACATGAACAGCAAGGGTCCCAACACACTTCCATGGAACACGCCCAAAGTTACTTCTACATCTGACGATAACTCTCCATTCAGGGTAACCTGCTGTGTCCTCCCTACCAAAAGCTCCTCAATCCAGTCACAAATTTCACTTGATACCCCATATGATCGTACTTTTGACACTAAGTGTAGGTGTGGTACTGAGTAAAACGCTTTTTGGAAATTAAGAAACGTTGCAGCTATTTGGTTGCCTTGGTCCAAAGCTTTCAGTATGTTATGTGAGAAAAGTGCGATTTGGGTTTCACGTGATGAAGTTTTCGTAAACCATACTGATTGGCTTTGAGGAGGTCATTCTGTTCAAGATACCTCATTATGTTTGACATCAGAATATGTTCTAAGATTCTACAACAAATCGATGTCAAGAATATTGGGCGATAGTCTTGTGGATCACTTCTACTACCCGTCTTGTTGACGGGTGTGGCCTGTGCCATTTCCTAGAACTGGGCGCGGGTTTTTCTTCGAGGGATCTACGATAGATCTCAGCCGAAAGTTCAATATAGAATCTGACAGGGATTTCATCGGGGCCAGGAGCTTTGTTCAGTTTTAATAATTTCAGCTGTTCCTCAACACCACTAACATTAATACTTATTTTATTCATCTTTTAAGTGGTTCAAGGATAAAATTGGGGCAATTCTCCTGGTTGCTTCTGTGTAAAGATCATTTGAAAACTGAGTTCAGCATTTCAGCATTTCAGCTTTTGCTTTGCTATCTTCAATTTCAGTTCGTCTCATTCGCTAGGCATTGGACACTAACATTGGTGCCACTAACAGCTTTTACATACGACCAGAATTATTTGGATTTTGTGAAATGTCATTTGACTACATTCTGCTACGGTAGTCATTGAAGACATCACACATTGCTCTCTTGACAGCCACACGTGTTTCATTCAACATCTCTCTGTCTATAGCCCTACGCTTTGTTACAGTTATTATGTAGTAATATCTGTTTCTTTAGAAGATTCTGTAGAGCGACAGAATACCATGGAGGTTCCCTCCCATTATGAACTCTTCTACTGGGTAGATATCTGACCAGTGCGTGGTCAACTATTCTTTTAAACTTGAGCCAGAGTTCTTCTTCAAGCTCCTGACCTGTGCTGAAAGTTTCAAGTTCCTCACTGTGATAGGGCATTAGTGAGTTCTTATTTAGTTTACTGAATGTATATGTCTTTCTACCTGTTTTAGTTGTCTTTTGTACTGTGGTAATCATTGTTACCACAACCGCGTCGTGGGCACTGATACCAGTTTTGATGAGGACATCTTCAAAGAGGTCATGTCTATAAATTGCCATTAGATCCAATATCTTTCCGTCATGAGTGGGGTTCCTAACTATCCGTTATAGGTAGTTTTCAGAGAAGGCATTTAGTAAAGTTTCACAAGATATCTTATCACACCCACTGTTAACAAAATTGTAATTTTCCCAATTAATTATTGGCAGATTAAAGTCTCCGCCGATGTTTACAGTATGACTCGGGAACTTTCATACAAGTGATTTGAGGTTTCCTCTGAAGTTTTCGGTTACATCAAGAGATGAGTCTGGTGGGCGATAGCAGGATCCAGTTATTTTATGCCCACCCATCATACTGAGTCTTGTCCAAACACTCTCACATGCAACTTCAATTTCTGTCTCGGTAGATTTGAGTTTTTTGTCTACTGCGACAGATAAACCACTTACATTTCCCATTTGTCTATCCGTTCGTTATACACTTAAATTTTCCCCAAAAATCTCACTGCTGTCAATTTCAGGTTTCAACGAGCTATCTGTACCTAATCTTATGTGAGTTTCATTGCTTTTCATGAGCGCTTCAAACTCTGGCACTTCGGCAGTTTACCATTAGGATTTTAATACTCTTACATGTGGTAGGCATTTCTTTCGATTTTACACTGATGCTTCTGGGTTTTCCACAGCCATAGTTATCTGGATTGTATGGGGGGTCATCTAATCTAAGAAACCCTTGTATGCAGCCCACATGCAGTCAGCTACCTGAGTAGCAACCTCGGATGAGTAATGTACACCCGTCCTGCTTAGGGAGACGCTAGAGTTCTGAACCCAATGGTGCAAGTCCAGGAAGTCGCAGCCTAGCTTGTCACAGAACTTTCGAAGTTCTGCTTCAGTCCTTCCACTCGATTCCGAATCAAAGCGCCACGATCAGTTCTGGGAAAATTCTGCAGGTTGTGAGCTTCGTTGAAACTCCACGCGGAAGGCTGGTCCTCTCAATCTTCTCTGCCGGTAGCCAGAATGAGCCAAGAATGACTTTAGAATCCAGACTACAGACGTCATCTGTTCCAACGTGTGCCACAATCTGCAGTTGGTTTCATCATGTTCCCTCAATGATGCTGGAATAGCCTCTTCAACATTTTGTATGAGGCCCCCAGGCATACGCACTGAATGCCCCTGCTGTCCTGTCCTGTCGCTTGCTGCCATTTTCCCAAAGGGATACCATCATTCGCCGTAAGTTTGAACTTCCGACGGTGAATAGACCCCCACTCCTTTACGTTTGCCTCCTCCTGACACCAGACAAAAAAGGTTTACGAAAAACAGGTGAAGTGAGTCCCACTACCTCAGTTTCATTTTCAGCGAATGACAGCACCTCAGCCTTGTTGGTCCTCATCTACCCTGTACAGGACGCCTGGATCTACAATTGACACGCCGCTAGCATTCAAGTGAACGGGTAATGACAAATCCTGTGCTTTCTGCAGAGGAGACAGGACCCATGATAGCCAAGGGCCTGATATGTGCAGACAGAACTTCGTGAGTTTTCGTTCTTTTTTAAATTTTTGTTTTAAATTCATATATACACTTATTAGATTAGGAAATGAGACACTTAAAGTAGTAAAGGAGTTTTGCTATTTGGGGAGCAGAATAACTGATGATGGTCGAAGTAGAGAGGATATAAAATGTAGACTGGCAATGGCAAGGAAAGCGTTTCTCAAGAAGAGAAATTTGCTAACTTCGAGTATAGATTTAAGTGTCAGGAAGTCGTTTCTGAAAGTATTCGTATGGAGTGTAGCCATGTATGGAAGTGAAACATGGACGATAAATAGTTTGGACAAGAAAAGGATAGAAGCTTTCGAAATGTGGTGCTACAGAAGAATGCTGAAGATTAGATGGGTAGATCACGTAACTAATGGGGAGGTATTGAATAGAATAGGAGAGAAGAGGAGTTTGTGGCACAACTTGACAAGAAGAAGGGACCGGTTGGTAGGGCATGTTCTGAGGCATCAAGGGATCACAAATTTAGCATTGGAGGGCAGCGTGGAGGGTAAAAACCGTAGAGGGAGACCAAGAGATGAATACACTAAGCAGATTCAGAAGGATGTAGGTTGCAGTAAGTACCGGGAGATGAAGAAGCTTGCACAGGATAGATTAGCATGAAGAGCTGCATCAAACCAGTCTCAGGACTGAAGACCACAACAACAACAACAACAACAACAACGCTTATTTATATAGTTATTTTACATTACTGTATCAATAGGGCATCTTTATTGGTTCTCATGAGTTCCAAAATGCCTTACTTCCACGAAACTATTTTCAAGTTGTTGGGTAGAATAAACATGCAGCCCTACCTGATAAGTGTCTTTGAATCCTTAGGCTCACCGAAGACCACCATAATCTACCCGGTTGTATACATAATGAATAAATTTGAAACTCAGCTACCTTCTAACTCTTGTACGGCGAACTTCGTCGTACAAACGATTGTTCCTGATCCAGTACCTCTTTCTTTGGCAAGGGCACACGGTATTAACAGGTAGATAAGCTCCTACTTTCATCCAGACCAGCCTTCCTGTACCTTTCGGTATCGTATTCCGCGAGGCGATCGTAAGAGACCGTGTATACAGATTAACCGGACTACCGGACGTCTCGGCTGTTCCTTGCGATAGTTCGCCTCCACGTCCCACACAGCTTTACAGTGCATTGCTTGCTGCAAGTCGACTTTAGCATGATGTTTATTTCGGAAGTCCAAACCCAGAAAGACATCGTAGCTAACGGCCACAGAAGACAGAACTTCCAAACATACTCGGAAGTCTCTCTCTCATACTCGGAAACCCAACAACGTGGAACCGACAGAATTCACTCTTATCAGCAGCACCACTTAACCTACGGCGTTATGGGTTCATATTCATTGTACTCAGTATACTTTGGCTAACCACGGATGCCTGCGATCCTATATCGAACAACAACTTTCACGACGTTCCCTTTATATAGCCGAGTAGACAAATGTCTGTCACTGATTTTTACTGGGGTGTCCTGTAATCGAACTTAATGGGAGAGTTGCGCAGTTCTCACACCGCCCCCCGTACCATTTAAGGCAGGGGCGCGAGTATTACGCTGATTCCATCCAATATGCCCCTGCGGACGTTTCTGAACAGACTGCACCACTTACGGTCACCTCTGCCATTGTGGTTTTGTACAGAACCGTTGAATATATGCGGAGCACCACGCCATATATACGAAGCAGCACATTAAACAGTACGCGCTTCTCGCTTAGTCTAATTACAGAATAAATTTCAGTCGAAGCTACTGCATTTCCCACGGCTTCATCACTTTCCGTGACATTTCGTACGTCAGGCCCCGCAAGAACGTATCAAGTTCCCTTTGTATTGCCGCCTGCAAAATGAGTTTACTGGCACGATTATCATTCGTTATTCGTACTTACTTATATTTATTTGCCTGATGCGGTTCATAAAACCTCTACTCATTCTCCGTGCTTCTCCGCAACATCTTTCAGTTGCTCACGATAATACAGCGAGGTATTCTTCTTATTGTAAAGGTTCACTAACCCTTCCTGAAACTCTGCAAAGGGCAGAGCGTCCCGCAGTTTCTCATTGCACATCACGCATGACCTAGCATTCCCCACCAGTTTTAAACTAGCTACATTTAGCAATTATTTATGTTTCCAGTTACCTAATTTCGTGGTCGTATGGAAAATATCCATGAATAGAAAAATATCTCCCGAGATTCACTAAAAATGGTGCGACTAGTTAGGCCGCACCAGCATCAAGAATGAAGATACGACTAAAGATGAACCTTTCCTTCTTTGATCCTTCAGACGACTCTCTTCTCTTCACAAAACTTCATTGTCAGCTCTGACCTTAGCTGGTTTAGCAAACGCTGAGCTGTCTCCTGGGCTATTGATTCCTCAGGGACACCCATATCGTTCAGAACTACCACCGCCAGCATATAGTACATTCGAAACATAAAGGAAAAGAACAAACATAAAGACTGAGTCCGAACAGGCCTTCAGAGGTCCAACGGTACCGACCGACCGCCGTGTCATCCTCATTGACATGTGTCACTGATGTAGACATGGAGTGGCATGTCAGCACACCGCTCTTCCGGCCGTTGTAAGTTTTCGTGACCAGAGCCGCTACCTCTCAGTCAAGTAGCTCCTCAACTGGCCTCACAAGGGCTGAGTGCATCCCATTTGCCCTGGACGGTCACCCATCTAAGTGCTAGCCAAGCCCGACAGTGCTTAACTACTGTGATCTGACGGGTACCGGTGTTATCACTGCAGCAAGGCTACTGGCAAACTCAATGAGATGGCCCAAAATAAAACACTTGTTGTCGGCACTTACTTGAAAGCTTGCGCTTAACACCACTGCTGCTGCACCTTCTTCTCTTCAAGTGTCTGTTGGACGACTATTTCCCTCCCCAGCAGGTATTCTGATACCAACATTGTAACAGGGTATCAGTGGCGCTGGTGGAGCGGGCGAAGAAGGCAGCCAATCAGTTGACAGAATACTTTATTGATCAGCACGGACAGACGTGGTTCAGCACATCTGAAACAGATGGACTGCAGATGACGGGATGTGATCCTCGGAGCTCAGCACACCGGTACATACGTGCAGGCGATGGTGTTTCCCGTGGACGGTAGCGATGGCCCGGCTGCCACAGTATCTTGGCAGATGGCAGCTGGCGGCTGGCAGCTGCGTTGTGGCAATGAGGTGACGGCCGTGTGCCCCGTTGGACACTCAGACAGCGGTCGGTGGTTAACTGGTGGAGGCAGTCGTAGGTGCGGCGACGACAACCGACACAGGCTGTGTGTCATCGGACAGCCCTGCAGTGACGAGTCGCTGACGAGTTGGTCCTGGTGATTTAAATGCCGTTTTCATGTGCTGACAGTTGCGGTCGGCCCTGTTGAATATGAAAGGAGCACCATCTCCGCGTTAAACAGTACACGCATTGGACGGAGGACTGCGGCCTGGTTTCAGTTGCTGGGCTGCGGTCCCAGCTGTCAGCATTTTGAACCGTTACAGTATCCTGTCCAGGCCCAATCCTCTGATTTGTCACGCATAGAGTATGAAGGAGATGCGAATGCTTTCATGCCAACCTGTACCCAGCAATCGCTCTGCACTGATTCATATCAACCTGTAGCCAGCATTCGCACTGAACTGTTACAGCATGTTTTGCAGAGATGGCAGAAAATTCTTCAATCTGATATTAGGAGCCTGTTTCTTACCACGTCACAACGGATAAAATAATGTGTTCTTGCCTGTGGTGGTCACTTCTCTTACTGAAGTTGATGATGGACTTCAGTCCCGAATAGAATCATTTAATGCCTGTTTTGTGATGAACATCGTCACAAAGTTTGATCGATATCAGACTTGTGCTTCCACGATGTCCTTAAAGTTTGCTTTGTTTGTTTATAGGAATGAATGTGGGGTAATTGGCTGTGACCAGAACAGGTAGGGCAGCGCTGCGTATGGATGTCGCAAGCAGCACGCGCTAAGCTCTCATACCAGTCAAAATACATCACTACTGCCCGAGTCCAAAGGGAATGCGCTGTATCCAGGATTACAGTTCTCTTTCACTTGATTCGCCTGTGGCTCTGCAAAGGCTCTACCAGGGCTCCGCCAAAATAGTATCAACCTCAAGAACAAAAGATATCATGTCTTGTCACACACTGAGAAAAACATCTATTACAAAAATCATATCAATGTTGGTTTTATAAAAGTTGTTTTTAAAATGAGGTGATAACCAGCAATAATATTCCAATAATGCTATTATCAGAAACTATGGAAAAGGAATTTAACTTGTACAAGTAGGTGTATGGTGGATTCACATCATCAATACATACGCATGCAGCGACCGTGCTGAAGTCTTCCCAATTTTTTTCCTCTCTCTCTCTTTATCTGTGCGCTGACTCCACATGCTGCGAACGTCCTACTTAGCTCTCTCCATGTCTCTCATCCACAAACTCGTCGCACACCCTTGAACGATTTTGTCGCTTTTCTATCTATGCATCACCATCCGGGGCTATATATACCCGCACCACACAGCACAGAGCAGAGTTCCTACTGGAATTTACAACTGCAGCACATTGTCCAATTCGGCACGGCGAATCCACACACAGCTCTCGGACCGCAGTATATTCGATTCGTGTTTGCTATTGACTACAGTTATTAAATTCAGTATTTTGTGGCTATATTATTCTACGTTTGTCATATTGTAAAATTAAATTGTTGATTGTGAAAGAATGCAGCAAAATGCTGGATTGAAAAGTTCAGACTTCGTTCACCCGGCAGACGCATCAACCTCGAAGATTTCTGATCGAGAGTGTTAGATTTAAGAAGGTGATGTAAGAACTTCATGCTCCATGATTTCAAGCAGTAAGATATCTAACGACACACTAAGAAAAGAACGTATGACGAATCTTACATCAGTCTTGGATTTTTTCATGCTAACGGCTCACTTTTCTACATCTTATGTAGCAAATTACGTTCGAATAGTTCCATGGTACCTGGTAAGATGCACTGACGTTTAGAAACCATATACCCCGATTACAAAGACAAGAATAAAGAACTTTTTATATTTAAGAAAGAATAGTTATTAAGAAGTCAAAAAATTATGAATTGTGCGATTCAACCTGTGGAAGAAATGCCACGGAGGCATTGTATTTGGTCAGCTATCGCACTCCACATCCAGACGAAGCGCACACTATCACTGAGATTTAATAAAATCGTGTGTGACAGACATAACACTTTGTGCGCTCGATGAAAAATCTGCAAAGCTGCATTCTACAGTGCCACTTTCGAACGACACTGTTCTGCGTCAAATTAACTATCTCGCAGCCCACATCAAAGAAGAATTAATTTATCGCCTTGAGTATAACAAATTCGTCTTGCATGAGCTGACTGATGTTGCTGATGATTGTAGGATATCCAGATAAACAGTCACTCTACAAACACTTGCTAATGTACACACTGCAGTCAGCTAACACCACCGGAAGAGAAATTTTCAACAGGATTAACAATTTTTTAAAAATAAACTATCATGATTGGAACTGTCGTATCGATATTTGTACTGATGGGGCGAAGGAAATGACTAATAAAACAGCAGGAGCGGCATCTCTATTTTAAGTAAAGCACAAAACTGTAGTTCTAGTCATTATATCTCACACAGACAAGCACTCGTGATAAAGAAGATGCCGCCAAATCTAAAACTGATTCTCGACAAAGCATTAAAAATAATCAATTACGTTAAATCACGCCCTCTTTAGTGCTGACTTATCAGTATTGTGTGAAGATTATGGAAGCAGACATAAATACTACTGCTCCACACCGAAGTTAGATGGCTATATTGGGATAAGAACTTAACAAGATTATTCGAACCAAGAGCAGAACTACAAGCTTTTACGACTGACATTTCCTTTAAATTAAAAGACCGTTTGAACGATGTGGCATGGTTATTCAGTCTAGCTCTTTTGGTAGGTACATTTGGAAAAATTAATAAATTTAGTCTATCTTTACAAGGAAAGCAGACAACAGTTTTCAATACTAATAAAATAACCGCCTTAAAAATTAGATATTTGGATTGTTTGTGCTGGAAAGAGAGAATTAGAAAGCTTTTTAAGACTGAATGTGTTCGTTGGTGAGACAGCAGAATTATCAGATGGAATATCTGAATGATTGATTCAATGTTTCCATGATACACACGCATCTTTTGAGAAGTATTTTCCTGAAGAACAGAATACTAAGCTGAAAATGAACTCATGTATTCAGAATCCGTTTGCACTGAATTTGCAGAAGCCAGAAAATATGTCAAACGAAACATATTGTATGATCATATGAATCCTTTTTAGAAATTACTTGAGATTCAGGCATGAAATAATTGTTCAAAACAATGTCACGTTATGATTTTGGTGCAGGGTTCGTGAATATCCACAGCTTGTCACACAGGCTCTGACTGTTCTGCCGTTCCCAACAACTTACTTGTGTACACGGGTGCATGTGCAGCTACAAAGATAGGATAACGAAATAAACTGGATTCTGAACCTGGCATCCTGTTTCAATTTCTTCCGTCAAGCCTGACATTAAGCAGTTGGTCAAAAACAAAAAAGCCTCATACCTCCCATTAAATGGAAACAATTTAATCACCTTATAGTGGACTCAATAGCTACAGTGTTATTTTGTGTATGTTATTACTATTTGTTGTTTTGTATATGGAACTCAGTAGCGTAACTGTTTTGTATGATTTTCGTTAAATGAGCATAATTAAAGAATGAACATAAAACCAGGTTTTCTTATTTTAGGGTTCCGTAAAATATTTAGTGTTTCAAAATGGTTCCGTCGTCAAAAAGTTTGGACAACCTCTGATTTGGCCGAAGTAAGTCCATGATATCAAGGGCGTACCCAGCGGGGGGGCAGGGAAGGGACACTGCTCACTGCCTCCAACCTCCACTTAGACAAAAAATCTTCGCCAACCAAGCTCGCGTCGCTTTCAGCCAGACAGACTATCAGATAAGCAGCAGTTTGAAGAAATAACGTAAAATAGGTTGACACGAAATCTCATTCACTGCGAAAGTGAAATGAACTTCCTGTATTCGCCAACCAAACTCGCGTCGCTTTCAGCCAGACAGACGTATCATTTTAAGCAGCAGTTTGAAGAAATAACATAAAATAGGTTGACATGAAATCTCATTCACTGAGAAAGTGAAATGAGCTTCCTGTCTCTTTTCCTCCATCGCATACACTGGGTACGCATCTTTATAACGTGGGCATTTTACGTTTAACTTTTATACACGTCTGATTTGTCATTTGGTGTTGTTGTTGTTGTGGTGGTCTTCAGTCCTGAGACTGGTTTGATGCAGCTCTCCATGCTACTCTATCCTGTGCAAGCTTCTTCATCTCCCAGTACCTACTGCAGCCTACATCCTTCTGAATCTGCTTAGTGTATTCATCTCTTGGTCTCCCTCTACGATTTTTACCCTCCACGCTGCCCTCTAATGCTAAATTTGTGATCCCTTGATGCCTCAGAACATGTCCTACTAACTGGTCCCTTCTTTTTGTCAAGTTGTACCACAAACTCCCAATTCTATTCAAGACTTCATCATTAGTTATGTGATCTTCCCATGTAATCTTTAGCATTCTTCTGTAGCACCACATTTCGGAAGCTTCTATTCTCTTCTTGTCCAAACTATTTATCGTCCATGTTTCACTTCCATACATGGCTACACTCCATACATATACTTTCAGAAACGACTTCCTGACACTTAAATCTATACTCGATGTTAACAAATTTCTCTTCTTCAGAAACGCTTTCCTTGCCATTGCCAGTCTACATTTTATATCTTCTCTACTTCGACCATCATCGGTTATTTTGCTCCCCAAATAGCAAAACTCCTTTAATACTTTAAGTGTCTCATTTCCTAATTTAATTCCCTCAGCATCACCTGACTTAATTCGACCACATTCCATTATCCTCGTTTAGCTTTTGTTGATGTTCATCTTATATCCTCCTTTCAAGACACTGTCCATTCCGTTCAACTGCTCTTCCAAGTCCTTTGCTGCCTCAGGTAGAATTACAATGCCATCGGCGAACCTCAAAGTTTTTATTTCTTCTCCATGGATTTTAATACCTACTCCGTATTTTTCTTTTGTTTCCTTTACTGCTTGCTCAATATACAGATTGAATAACATCGGGGAGAGGCTACAACCCTGTCTCACTCCCTTCCCAACCACTGCTTCCCCTTCATGCCCTTCGACTCTTATAACTGCCATCTGGTTTCTGTACAAATTGTAAATAGCTTTTCGCTCCCTGTATTTTACCCCTGCCACCTTTAGAATTTGAAAGAGAGTATTCCAGTCAACATTGTCAAAAGCTTTCTCTAAGTCAACAAATGTTAGAAACGTAGGTTTGCCTTTCTTTAATCTTTCTTCTAAGATAAGTCGTAAGGTCAGTATTGCCTCACGTGTTCCAACATTTCTACGGAATCCAAACTGATCTTCCCCGAGGTCAGCTTCTACCAGTTTTTCCATTCGTCTGTAAATAATTCGCGTTAGTATTTTGCAGCTGTGACTTATTAAACTGATAGTTCGGTAATTTTCACATCTGTCAACACCTGCTTTCTTTGGGATTGGAATTATTATATTCTTCTTGAAGTCTGAGGGTATTTAGGTCTTTCAGTGCGTTGTCAAACTCTTCACGCAGTATAGTATCTTCATTTCATCTTCAACTACATCCTCTTCCATTTCCATAATATTGCCCTCAAGTATATCGCCCTTGTATAGACCCTCTATATACTCCTTCCACCTTTCTGCTTTCCCTTCTTTGTTTAGAACTGGGTTTCCATCTGAGCTCTTGATATTCATACAAGTGGTTCTCTTTTCTCCAAAGGTCTCTTTAATTTTCCTGTAGGCCGTATCTATCTTACCCGTAGTGAGATAAGCCTCTACGTCCTTACATTTGTCCTCTAGCCATCCCTGCTTAGCCATTTTCACTTCCTGTCGATCTCATTTTTGAGACGTTTGTATTCCTTTTTGCCTGCTTCATTTACTGCATTTTTATATTTTCTCCTTTCATCGATTAAGTTCAATATTTCTTCTGTTACCCAAGGAGTTCTACTAGCCCTCGTCTTTTTACCAATTTGATCGTCTGCTGCCTTCACTACTTCATCCCTCAGAGCTACCCATTCTTCTTCTACTGTACTTCTTTCCCCCAGTCCTGTCAATTGTTCCCTTAATGCTTTCCCTGAAACTCTGTACAACCTCTGGTTGCAATTTCTTCAGTTTTAATCTACAGTTCATAACCAATAGATTGTGGTCAGAGTCCACATCTGCCCCTGGAAATGTTTTACAATTTAAAACCTGGTTCCTAAATCTCTGTCTTACCATCATATAATCTATCTGATACCTTCTAGTATCTCCAGGATTCTTCCATGTATACAACCTTCTTTCATGATTCTTGAACCAAGTGTTAGCTATGATTAAGTTATGCTCTGTGCAAAACTCTACCAAGCGGCTTCCTCTTTCATTTCTTAGCCCCAATCCATATTCACCTACTATGTTTCTTTCTCTCGCTTTTCCTACTCTCGAATTCCAGTCACTCATGACTATTAAATTTTCGTCTGCCTTCACTACCTGAATAATTTCTTTTATCTCATCATATATTTCATCAATTTCTTCATCATCTGCAGAGCTAGTTGGCATATAAACTTGTACTACTGTAGTAGGCGTGGGCTTCGTGTCTATCTTGGCCACAATAATGCGTTCACTATGCTGTTTGTAGTAGCTTACCCGCACTCCTATTTTTTTATTCATTATTAAACCTACTCCTGCATTACCCCTATTTGATTTTGTATTTATAACCCTGTATTCACCTGACCAAAAGTCTTGTTCCTCCTGCCACCGAACTTCACTAATTCTCACTATATCTAACTTTAACCTATCCATTTCCCTTTTTAAATTTTCTAATCTACCTGCCCGGTTAAGGGATCTGACGTTCCACGCTCCGATCCGTAGAACGCCAGTTTTCTTTTTCCTGATAACGACGTCCTCCTGAGTAGTCCCCGCCCGGAGACCCGAATGGGGGACTATTTTACCTCCGGAATATTTTACCCAAGAGGACGCCATCATCATTTATCCATACAGTAAAGCTGCATGCCCTCGGGAAAAATTACGGCCGTAGTTTCCCCTTGCTTTCAGCCGTTCGCAGTACCAGCACAGCAAGGCCGTTTTGGTTAATGTTGCAAGGCCAAGTCAGTCAACCATCCAGACTGTTGCCCCTCCAACTACTGAAAAGGCTGATGCCCCTCTTCAGGAACCACACGTTTGTCTGGCCTCTCAACAGATACCCCTCCGTTGTGGTTGCACCTACGGTACGGCCATCTGTATCGCTGAGGCACGCAAGCCTCCCCACCAAGGGCAAGGTCCATGGTTCATGGGGAAGTGTCATTTGGTAAGTTACAGAAAAGTAGAGATAGCTCTGTAAATATTAGTTTGGGTGAAAATTGTGTAGAACTTATATATTTCTTTCAATATTACCAAGGGGTGTGAAAAGTTCCTGGTTTAGTCTACAAAGAATAAAGCTAGAATGTTGAAATTAGCCATTTATTAAAAAATTCTCCTCTGAGATTGATACCCTTGGTACATCGTTGTTGTAGCTTTTCTAGTCCGTGCAAATAAAAGTCATATGGTCGGTCGCAAAACCAGCTCTCCGCAGCAGCTTTGGCATCTTGAGTGTCCTGAAAACGGTTACCCTTAAAGAAATTCTTCAAGTTCGGAAACAGATTACAGACCTAGCGGTCCAGGTCTGGCGAGTAGGGAGGATAATTTAGCAGTTGGAAGCCCAGGGTCGTCAATTTGGCAGCCACAACGTTGGATGTGAGGTCATGTGCGTTGTCAGCAACAAAATAATCTCTTTGGTCAACTTTTCTCGGCGTTTATTCTTAACTGCTTTTTTCGATAGGTCTAGCAGGTCAGGATAATATTGTCCGGTATTAGTAGATCCGTGAGGTAAATAGTTCACCAACAGAAGAGGTAAATAGTTCACCAAGAGAACAGGTAAATAGCTCACCAACAGGAGGGGTAAATAGTTCACCAACAGAACGCCGTCGTTGTCCCTGTAGACGGACGCCATCATTTTTTTGGCTGATTCTGGGTGCGGAACTTCTTCGGCCGTAGGGACCCGCTGCGGCGCTATTCTTTACGTTGTTCCTTGGTTTCAATGCCATAAATGTGAAGCCAAGCTTCATCCTCAGTCACTAACCTCCCAAAATGGACTCCGGAGCTTCAAAATGGCGTAAAATGGCTTTCGATGTGCAAACGCGTTCCTTCCCCTGATCACAGTTAAAACATGTCGGCACCCATTTCGCTGAAAGCTTGCCTGCCTAGGATTGTGGTCAAAATGAAACCAACACGCTGCCGTGAGATGTCCAGCATCTCGGCTATCTGTTGGTGGAGATTCGTTGGTTCTGAAGAATCAGCACGCAGACAGCATCGCATGTTGCAGTATGTGTTACGGTTTGAGGGTGACCACAGCGGGGCTCGTCTTCAGCTGTGAAATGGCCCGTCCAGAAACGAAATATCCAAGTTTTCACAGTGCTGTGGGGAAGCGCATTTGTCTCATAGTGTTTGTGACATTTCAGTGTGAATGTCCTTTGCGTACTTTCTCTGGAGAAGCAAAAACTTCATGACGGCCCGTAACTCCAATGATGAAAAACTCGCTTGTGAGTCTGCCGTCTCGGCTATCACCTGCAACAGAGAAAATTCTAGGAATAGTAAACATTTGATACTTTCAAAATTATATATTAAGATTTCAAGCTTTCAAATAAGCCCTCATTTATTTTTTTATTTTTTTAAATTCAGCTATAAGGCAACAAAGCCAGGAATTTTTCAGCGTCCCCTCGTACCTATACGTCTTTTAACTTTCTCTACTCGTCGATAAGTCATCCTAAAGCTCTGAAGTTTTAAATCTTGGACATTGTAAATATAAAGAAACGCGAACCGCTTGCAAACGAAAATCAAAGAATAAAACTCAAAACTACAGTAATAACACAGGAGATATAAGGGATACAGTTACGTGAATAATGAGCCTCCTCACAATCAATTTAATTCGCTTTCATCTTCATAATACAAAAATCTGGCAAAAGAAAGGTTACAGCTGAAATGTCTCCTCATTTGCTTCCTCTCTCTTCCATTTTTTCTTCAATGACGGGTTATTGCAAACAGTTATTCCTTAGAACGTTTCCGACCCAGTACGATTTTCCTCTTCCTGACGTACCTCAGGAGAGCTGTTGCTTTCTTTACTCTTCCAAACACTTCATCACACCTATCCCTGTCTACTCATTTAATTTTATCCATTCTAAATTTCAAAGATTTCCTGTTTCGTCCTCCTGCTGCTTCTTTGATGTCCAATTTCTTGAGCCTTATGTAACTGCGCTCCAAATAAAGTATTGTGTGCAGTGTCTGAACAAAAGTGTCGAACTAAACAAGCACTCCATGTGTACTGATCATATTATCGACGAGTTGTAAATCAGACGAGTTGTAAGCTTTAACTTCTCTTCCTCTTTTCACAAATTGTGTAGTCGGAGATCAAATGAGATCAAGGTCGGTTATCTCGGAGACCACAAACAAAAAGACCTTGTGCTTATATATGGAAATATGTTGCTACAGAGTCGTGCCTTGGTAAATATTGCTGTTGCAGCTGGTTCTGTAAATAATCAACATATTAGGATTGATAACACAAAACACGTTCAGTTTTGATGATTCTCTTTCACGGTCAAGGATCAAACTAAATTTTTCAATCTCTCAAACGCCTGTTTTGTGTTGCTAGACATTACGTGAAAGATGAAAAGTAGTTTACCCAAGAAAGTCTTCCACTCGTATATTATACACCTTAAAGCACATTATCAGAAGAGTGTCCGCCCCCGGTAGGTGAGTGGTCAGCGCGACAGAATGTCAATCCTACGTGCCCGCGTTCGATTTCCGGCTGGGTCGGAGATTTTTTCCGCTCAGGAACTGGGTGTTGTGGTATCCTAATCATCATCATTTCATTCCCATCGACGCACAAGTCGCCGAAGTGGCGTCAAATCGAAAGACTTGCATCGGGCGAACGGTGTACCCGACGGGAGGCCCTAGTCACACGACATCAGAAGAATCGTATTGACTGATAATGGAATCCACGAATCAAACCTTGAGCTATAGCAGTGTAGGCATGTAAAGCTTCACAAATTGTCGCTGTTAAACAATACGGTATACTGTTACCGTGGGAAAATCAAGTTATACACTTTCTCGACAGGTGCATTGGTGAGCGCTTCGAGAAACACTTTCCGCGTTCTAGCCCTGTCAGCGAAAGGAAAATTAGGGGCGGAATGTGAACGTTGCGGTGGGCTGGGCGGAAGGCAGGGTGGGGGTGGGGGGGCTTTTAATGGTCACTCTTTTATGTTTTTCTTGAGTAAATCGAAAACCACTCTTTCTAAAAAAAACGTTTCCCAGTACGATATACAATTAAACTAAATTTCCGCCAAAAATATGCCCCATTCATTATTTTTCAGTAATATTTACGCTTTGCAGGGGATGGAAAAATGGCATATTATTAAATATAGTGTTTTAGTGGAACAAAATTAATGTTTACTATTAAATGCAATGGGTTAAGAACAAATATTAAATTTGTGTACCACGTCCAACAGCAGCAGAGCGGTATTAAGGGATAAATTATGTTCTGAGAGCGTAATAGGGTGGAGAGGTGAGGGGGGTGGGTGAAGGGTAGAAATACGAGGAAGGTAGGTCACCGGATTGCACTTCCCTCCTTCATAGATCTGCAAATTGAAGAGGGAACATACGATTCCTCGCTCTCTTTATCCCACTACGTCACAAGAAGCAAGTAAAAGGTGTTTCACGAAGTTATACCGACCCTCCGCAGTGCGTCTTATGAAGCAACGGCGACGCAGTGCGCAGACATGCCCTTGGGGTGTTCAGTTGCCTCAAATTACGTTAACACTACATTGCATGCAGATATGGGTTACCAATAACATTAAAGTAAGAAACGTATATGGACAAGTTGTTTGTAAATCTTTGGACACTTTTCTACACTACTAGAGGGGAAATAGACTCTTAGGCATCTTGTCAAGCAGCTGTAGCGTTCTTCTGGGAAAGGCAACTTCACGCAACACGGGCGCTGTTCCATTTTCAGTTTACAGACTGTGTCTCCCTGGAACTTCACTGAGTACGTATTTGTATAGTGGAGTTATTTTCAGTCTATCGACTGAGTATTTATTTGTAGTTATTAAATGAATTTCTATGTAAAATACGTTCCTATAAAAAACAATGGTTGAAAGGCATTTAATTTGTAAGTGGTACGTTGTTAGTGACCTATTGGTGAAAAAGGGAAGGTGGTACATACCTCTTGTCTATCAGTGACAGCGTACTGAAAGCCGCCTAACAGTGTTGTACTGACTTGATGGTGAATTCATGAATTACCAGAAAGTTACGGCACTTCTCTCACCATTATCTGCGTTGCTGATAGACTGAATAAAAATATGTCACTCAGAAACTGCTGGCTCTTGTAGAACTTACTACACCTCCGCAGTACATCTTCCAAGGTGAGCGTGACTATGTCTGATGGAATGGAACTGATGGTGTTCAGGCCTCGAACAGAAATCTACTGTAACACATTGCTTGGGTTATGTTAACATTTCTGAAGTTCCGTAACACCCAGATGACCTACTACTATTGCAGAGGGAGACAGTTCAAGCTTTTATCCTCTTCAGATGTGAGTGTGATGCGTTTGATACATATTTAGTATTTGGTCTTAACCTACTACGTTTAACAAAAAGCATTAGTTTTAATGCATTAAAATCTGCGATTCTTCGATCCCCTACAACGTACAAACATTAGTCTGTGAGAGAATATGAATAGGACGTTTCTGTAGAAATTTAACGTAGTTTAATTTTGTAGTGGAAAAACAGTTTTTGCAGTAGCAACGGTTTTCAATTTGTTCAAGAGAAACATAAGAAAGTGACATCTAAACGCTTCCCACGCCCACCCAAGTGTTTACATTTCACCGGTCAGGATGTTTAGCTTATTGTTGACAACGCTCCTGCCTACCATTGTATAAAATCTGAAACTATACGGATTTTTTCCCCCCTAATCGACCTTTTCTCGTCTTCGTTGAGTGAGACAGTGCTCTCATCTGACTTCAGTGGTCGCCAAAGCTCATTGACTAAGGACGCAACATTCTTTAATAATGGAAAATTGAACAACACAGTCCTTGTTTGTCATACAACAGCCTACTTCACGAGCTGTTTATTCGTAAAATAAGCTACTGTAAGACATAATTTGCATTTTTCTGTTTAATTATCGATTTATATCACTGACTCGGTTTTCCAAGAAAAGGCACTACGATTACAATAAAATATGAACAAATTTGCATACCAACGATAAATTTATTTGTGAACCTGCTAGTTAATGTGCAGCACGCTAGATTAAGTAAGGCCACAGCCGGATCGAATCCATACGGCAGATTGGCGACCATGGACTGGTACACCCCAACTTCCACCTCAGAGAATAAGACAAACAAGTTGAAATACGATAATGCGGAGAGTGAAGTGTACTCGATTCACAGGCAGATGCGGCGCGCGACTTCCCTGCCTAGCCGCCCCACACGGAACGAGGCAACTAACGTTGACGTGGACGCGACATCCGACTTCACGAGAGACAGCGCCGTCGTCACGCGGGACGAGCTGGTTAACGTGATTTGCGCTCTCAGCGCCCTCCAGCGGCCGTTGTCGGCTTTATCTGGCTCGCAAACCACGCAGTTTCTTCTGTTAGCGATTGTCGAAGAATAGCGGAGAAAATCGCGAAGAAGATTCCGGACTCGTCGATGACTTGAACATCAAATTGCTGGTAGACGTCTAACGTTCACGCTTCCGGCTATTGATGCTGGGCACTGACCATAGGTACGTACAAGCGATTTATTTAACGCAACGGATGTTATAAAGCAATGTCGTGGGTGTCCTGACACTTCAATGTGCCCCAGTAAGAGCTCGTTATCTTATTTATGTTAATTTAGCAAATTGCCTATGGTTTGCCTGTCCGTTTCCTAGAATTATCCTGCAGATTATTAGTTATTCAGGATATGAAGACAATTTGCTTGTCCCTTTCAAAGTGAATTGAAAGTTGTACTACATAAGATAAATGAAACACAAGTATATTAAGTGATCAGGATAAATTAATACCTGCAAAAGAACAAATGCGGTTACCTACATCATATTTATTTAAGGTTGAACCCATAGATAATAAATCATGAAAAAAAATTAATATTCTCAGAAATAATATTGAATACAGATTTTCCCTGTATTGGTTCAAAAATGTTCAAATGTGTGTGAAATCTTATGGGACTTAACTGCTGAGGTCATCAGTCCCTAAACTTACACACTACTTAACCTAAATTATCCTGAGGACAAACACACACACCCATGTCCAAGGGAGGACTCGAACCACCGCCGGGACCAGCCGCACAGTCCATGACTGCTGCGCTTCAGACCGCTCGGCTAATCCCGCACGGCCCCTGTATTGGTATTGGCCATTCACTGCTTAGTTCTGCCATGTTTAGTGCATGCGATCTGCTAATATACACGGAATGATTGAGATCACTGTTGTGCAAAATATCAGAAGGAATTGCTATCGGCGGCCGGGGTGACCGAGCGGTTCTAGGCGCTACAGTCTGGAACCGCGTGACTGCTACGGTCGCAGGTTGGAATCCTGCCTCGGGCATGGATGTGTGTGATGTCCTTAGGTTAGTTAGGTTTAAGTAGTTCTAAGTTCTAGGGGACTGATGACCTCAGAAGTTAAGTCCCATAGTGCTCAGAGCCATTTTGAATTGCTACCCCAATAAGCAATATGAAATCTCAGTGCAGGAAGAATAGTACTTGTGATCTCATAGATTTATCATACACTGCCAGAGAGTACGCTGTATCACCGTAATTGTAGAAATGTGACAATACAGACAGTTGCTTCTTGAAGAGGTCGGCGCCAACTGCGCTGCTGGAGTGTCACGCGAAGCATTGGACGACTGACTGCGGTCCGAATATTGCTAAACGAATGCTACCTTATAACTTCACTGTACAAAAGATGAATCGCTCTATCGCTGTTTGCTGAACCAGATGCGAACTCCCAGCCATGGGGGCGAAGTTCAGACAAAGTCTAAGTACAGCAGCAAGTACAGTGGCCTAACAGCTGTCTATTACAAAAGAACACAAGACAGCAATTCTGTTCGTCGTCTGCACAGAGCACAGCCGATCTGAACGAGCTCTAAGACGGAAGAACGCACACTGATCACGTTTCTCTGTCGAGTTTCCTGTAGCAAATCTCGGTTCCCCTCCCCTTTAAACGTGGAATATATTTCTGGAAGTCGCTTTCTTCCGCGCGCCGACAAATCTCCGACTTGTGATTTGGTTTTGGTGTCGAAGCTTCTAGAATATCTCCCTATTTCATCGACTAAATGTGAAACTACGAATCTGCGTCCAGTCGGTTACGGTTTCCGCGGGAACACCTACCAATATTCTTCAAAACTTCGACTGACTCTGCTGTAGCTTTGCTCTGTTGTGGCCCATTACCTGTCTGCATGTCAAGAGTCAGTATTGTCTTTCTGTTGGAAGGACAACACTACTTCTTCAAGACTGCATGGAAATCCACTACTTCCGTGTGCATTTTCTTTTACTGATCAGACTTTGTGCAATGTAATTATTACTTTGATGAATGATCAGGACTGTCTTTATGAGAACAATTTTTGCTTTTGACCAACAGTGTATTAATAAGTGTGTGCATTCGATATCTTTGTTATTGTAATTATGAAATTTTTTCGAATCTGTGTTGGGCACTGCCCAAAACAATTTGTAAAATTTTTTACGGGGAGCATGGGGGCTATGTAAGTAGGCTGTTTACGTTTTTATGTTGGTAACGCCCTATGTAAGTAGGCTGTTTAGGTTTTTATGTTGGTAACGCCACGTAGTGCTCTGTATGAAAATCACTGACTGTGCTGTGTGCTGTCTGTGGCTGGTTTGCGTTGTTGGAATATTTGCTATTGTAGTGTTGGGCAGTTGGATGTGAACAGCGCGTAGCGTTGTGCAGTTGGAGGTGAACCGCCAGCAGTGGTGGATGTGGGGAGAGAGATGGCAGAATTTTGAGAGCGGACGATCTGGACGTGTGTCCGTCAGAAAAAGGAAATTTGTAAGACTGGAGGTCATGAACTGATATACATTATTTTGAACGTTATTAAGGAAAATACATTGATTGTTCTCTAGCAAAATCTTTCATTTGCTAACTATGCCTATCAGTAGTTAGTGCCTTCAGTAGTTAGAATCTTTTATTTAGCTGGCAGTATTGGCGCTCGCTGTATTGCAGTAGTTCGAGTAACGAAGATTTTTGTGAGGTAAGTGATTCGTGAAAGATATAGGTTATTGTTAGCCAAGGCCATTCTTTTGTAGGGATTATTAAAAGTCAGATTGTGTTGCGTTAAAAATATTGTGTGTCAGTTTAGTTTTGTTCAGAATAAGTAAAGAGAGAAATGTGTAAGTACGTTCAGTTTTGCTCATCAGTTTGAAAATCAAATAACTTAGAAGTTTACCAGCACAGTAATATATAATTTTCCATAGGGGACGTTTCAACCTTACCAGAAGCTTTCACATCCCCTCTTGAAGTGAAACCTGCGAAGGCCAGGAAGTATTAAAACTTGCCAAATACTTGGAATATTCTGCAAGCAAAGAATATACTAGTCAAGACTCTTTGGCACAGTTGCACCAGCGTATTCACCTACAACCTGTTGCGACTATGAAACAGACGATGATGATAAATGATAATACTGACGAACGTGAAAATTAATGTTTTGAGATGTCATTGTATGCTGTATATTACATTTTTAATCTTATCTCTATCATAAATAACTGTTTAACTAATACAAGTCATAAGATGTTACTTCATGCTGGCAATAACATCTATATGATATACAACTATAATATTATTATGCAATATTTTAGTTTCGTCTCTACTGAATTGCGCGAAACCCCAAATACTCCGATCCATTTTCCTTCTTCACACGCATAAAATATAATCTGCTATCACTGAGCTAGTACTGATGAAATTCATGATTCCGACAGAGTATTTAGATAAAACAAAAAGAAGTTAGCTACTTATGGGACAAAGATATGCGGTCTTTTTCGTTTTCCCATAATTGCGATTTTGTGACTAGTAGGGTTTCTGCCAGCAGCCCCTCAAATGTATCCGCGCCCAGGGTGTTGGGACCGAATGCTGCAGATAATAGAGGGAAATTGTTAACTTTTAAATCGCAAATATAATATTAGAACATTCGCAATATAAAATTCATTGTGTGAGAAAGCGTTTTCAAAGTCCACTCTAACTGAACATTTACGCAGCTACTGGTGTTGGGAAGCTAAATGTACAGTAGAAGCTGGTACAAAGACGTCCACTTGCAGAATTGTGTTATCTGTGAGTGGCCAGCTGATCACCGGCAGTTACAAGCGTACCAGTCTGAAAAAAAAGCTCTTATAACAAGCAGCTACATTGTCCGACAAACAAGTGAAGCACCCAGAAGAAGAGGAGGAAACTAAATAGGACATTACGGGTTGAGAGGGTATGATGTTATTTCAGTAATTAAAAAGTCAAAAGAACTTGGTAGTTCGAGCCCAATTATCCATATGACGTTGCATCTCTATGGCCTGGTGCGTGCACTAATTTGGCTTGATAGGGTGTCGTACAGCCGTTGCATCCTCTCCTGAGGTAACTTGTCCCACAACCACTGTAAGTGACCTTCATATCCTGGATACTGCCATTGGGATGGAGATGTCGTCCGAGCACTGATGTTGTTCTATAGGCGACATAGCTAGAGACTTCGCAGGCCACAGGAGTACCTCAACATACCAGAGACATTTCATACAGACACGTGCCGTGTGTGGCCAAGCATTGTCCTGTTGAAAAATAGAAAGATGATACCGTCGCATGCGAGGCAGCACAGAAGGCCGCAGGAATTCCGTGACATGCCGTTGTGGCGTCAGAATTCCCTCAGTCGCTACCAACCATGATCTGACGTAATACCCCACGGCTCTAGAGATGGGCAAAACTGTTCTTTTCAGAGATTGGATCAGAACTGTTCACTCCCTGAAATGAATTAGCTCTTTTTCATGACTCACCACTCATTTACAATAGCAAATAAATGGAAGGCACATTGCCCTTTAAACTTGGTTTATTCCAGTACTATACCTGTATTTTGATCTTATTTGATCCTATTTTGAAGTAACACAGATAATGAGTAAGAATTTTGTATTGTTTATTGAAATTTCCACGATATGACAAAGTTTTGGATTATTGATTTATTTTGCACTATCGTGGTTTTTTGGGTGATCGGAAAATGTTGTAACTTGAGATTTACATTAACAATATATTTGGCTATAATGTATTAAAATTTCATTAACCTCATACAAATACATCGCAAGCCATATATTTTTAAAGTGAACGTTTCCTTCCGAAGACGCCTAAAATCGCAAAATCCGTACCAGAATAAGAAAAAAATATATAAATTTGACTGTAAAACGAAAGTGCTGCATATAGCCTTACGCAGAATAAAACAAGGAAAATATTGGTGTATCACATTTTGCGATACGTTTATCGATTCGCTCGTAATTAAAGCGTAAATTCGAGTGTCCATAATAAAAATCCTATAGTAAGAGGAGTCGTTAGGAACCTAATCTAATCAGTTTAAACAAAGAAAAATATAATAAAAACAATTGATGTATACATAACATAATAATGTAATATACATAGCGGTATTACTACGAAGAACAATATCCAGTAGAGACGAACTCCGATGCAGAGGCGCTGAGTCGAGCAGGTCGAGCCGCGAGCTGTATTACTGCGTGAGCTGAGACCGCAGAGACCAGAGTGACACCTGAGTCGCTTTTCTCAACGCTCTGGCTAGAGTCGAGACGGAGGGGCGAGCGTTGAGCGGGCGAGTTCCGAGGGTGGGGGGGAGCGGTGAACTCACCCGCTCCGAGACAAATCGTCCGTTCCCTTGCGAGCAGGTTGTTGCAAGTAGTTCCTATGTTATCCGCTAGGTGGCTCTCTGTCCTGTTGCTCGCATCAACTGCCCAGAGGGCAGGACGTGTGACTGAAACGATCGCCGACAGAGTGCGATGCGAAGTTACGCTGCGCCAGACACTGCAGGCGGCAGACGACGCACAGAGACGGCACGGCATATGTGAAACACAAAATCCAATGGGGCACTGCACAATGCAGGCAGCCAAGGTAGAAGCAGGGCAGAGGCCGGCGCTGGCTGTGTTGTGTGGCGTGGCGTGCACTGTGCTCTGACCAGCAGAGGCGCTGCTGATATGCTCCGTCTCTCTCTCTCTCTCTCTCTCTCTCTCTCTCTGCCGTGGGAAACGTTTGGAGCTACCGTTCTTTTTCTCTGAATCACTGATTGTTCACTCCTTTGAAAGATGCAACTCTATGCATTAGTTCAAGAGCGGATCCCCCATCTCTACACGGCTTCCGACACCGTGACACCAGGAAAAACACTTTTCTGCCTCTCCAGAACTTTGGAAGAGTGGCACCTCTGCCCAGGGCGCCGCCATACCAACGATGGTCCTCCAGGCTAGTACAGGAACGCAATTCATCACGGAATAGAGTGCAACGCCATTTTATCAGCAGTCCACGCATTTCGTGACTGGGCACGGACCTTATCCCACGCACTTGAACCACATGAGTCGAAGAGGCACATCTACATGTAAATGCGGAGGTATGGGAACTCCCGAACACACAGTCCTATTCTGCGGGAAATACAGACATCACAGGAACACACCAGGAATACAACACTTACAATCTGAACGACACATATACGATGCAATCAGGACACCAGAATTATGGGACGAACTAAACGTACTGGCAGAAAAAAATCTCAGATGAATGCCATAAAGAGTACAGGCGCGAGAGACCGTACAGACAACAAACCTAGCTAGATGCAGCACCTACATAGACGCCATAGTGTGGAGGATGAAAACCGAGACAGAAAGAAGACTGACAGAAATGCATTAGTCTAAACATAATGTACAGATATCACAGTAGATTACACATCACTATAGCTCAACATGAATAGATGTAAACAGTGTCGGCGCACCGTCGCAATTGCCACAGGCAATCACGGCACTTTAAACCTGTCAATAGCTTTAGTAATTAGCATAGTAATTATAGATAGGATTGGAGACTGAGGATCAATGGCTTGACGACTATTTCCAAGGCTTTCATCCTCAGTTCCCCAGGGTGGAGAGACTATAAACTTCTTTCTTTCCTATCTTCTTTCCTCTTCTTCGTTCTAAACTATATTTTTGTGTTTCTTTCTTGAAAATTTAAATTTCATGTACATTTTTGTTAAACGGTTTGGGAAAGCTGCCATAAAGAAAAAAAAGAAATACAAATAGCAAAAAAAGATAACCAAGTAAAAGAAAACAAAATAAAAGCGACAAAAACAAAACACGATCAACTATGACCCGCTTCCACGTGGCGGGACACGGGCAACGGTGCGATCGGATGCGGGAACTGGTGTGGAGGTTCAGCCACATCAACGCCCATATACCGATCGCAGCGGCCAAGTGGTCAGTAAAGACCCACCTTAAGCTTTTAGGTGGTGGGTCGTAAAATCAGGGGGGCGGCAAGTGAAAAAAAAAAGAAAAAAAAGTCCACGCTTACCGGTTGCGGCACTATTCCATATGCAGCCCTTTGGTTTGTGGTTTTAACGCCAACCTGCGTATAGGACGGCAATTCCGTAGTCCGGCCGCTGCTAGCCTGCGGCAAACGGTGCCGGATGACAAGGAATGCTACATGGAGTCTGTTAATTGTTCTCGGATGGCAGCAGCGCAGGCGAAGAGGTTACCATGTCCTTGGTGAACAATACGGCTATCCTCTCATGTGGTGGTCGTACTTGGTTGACCAGAATCTTGATTGACACACCTGCCTTCATGTCCTCATACATACCAACAGCAGGTCACTGTCACATTCGAATGGCCCACAAATCTGCATAGTGCACGATTTTACCAACCGGCCAAATGGAAACTCACAAAGAGGCTCCTTTTAGATTCTGTCTGGTGCTGATAGCTCTATCTCACACAAGTGTGCGACATCTCTGTGTCTTTGACGTTGATCACCCGACATCTGACACACTTCACGTCACTGTTCTCACTAATCCACATGATATCTCATTTTTTTCTCGGCGTGATTTATTAATAGTGTGCTTACGAATATTCAGGCAAGTTGTTGTTAAAATTCGTGATGGAACTTGAAGATGAGGGCCAGCTACCTTTCCTCGACATGTTAGTTAATAGAAGACCTGACAGCACCCTCGGTCACAGTGTATATGGAGAACCTACACACACACACCGATCTCTGTTCCGCTGCGACAGGCCATCACCACCCGTCACAAAGAAATTCCGTGGTACAGACTCTGTTCCATAGAGCTCGAATACTTTCAGACAAAGAGTGCTTCACTGAAGAATTGCAACTCCTACGAATAATGTTCCGAAGGAATGTACTCAGATTATCAAAGGGAAAGAGCGATGCAGTCAAAACCTAGAATGTCTGAGAAACAGTTTGAGACTGAGGACGAGGAGCCAAAAATCAGTATCTACGAGTGCGTGTTGATAAGTCTACTTTTTCCTAGCTAAAACTGATGTAGAGTAAATCTGATGTTTTGGCATTAAACCCTTTTCTTTACATTATATGTGATAGTATGAGCATGGCAGTAAGATTGGTTTTTATTTTTCTGTTCAGATTTGAAGTCTAGAAAATAGAGAATTCACAGTGAAAGAGAGTCGTGTTGTGATTACGCATCTTCTTTAAAAGGGAACACGTCTAAATACATTTATGATGACATGTCAGGTACATTGAGTGATAACTGCTCTCCCTACTCCACATTAGGAATTGGGTTACTGCAGTTAAAACAGGGCCTTTGAGCAGTGAAGATGAAGAGCCCAGGAAGACAAACTACAGTCACAGTTCCGGAAACCGTGGATGCTGTTCATTCCATGATTCTGGATGATAGGAGAATAACTGCTAAAAAGGTAGCAGAGATCCTATACATATCCCGAGAACGTGTGGTTCGTATTATTCCTGAGATTTTGGTCATGAGAAAACTCTCAGCCAAGTGATTTCACAAATGTCTCTAAATGAACGAAAAGCTTGAACGAGTGCTTGCTTCACTGTCCATTTTGCTCCAGTTTCGCCGGGATTCTGTGGGATTTTTGAATCGTCTCGACACCATGGTTGAAACGTGGGTGTACTCTTATGATCCAGAGTCCAAAGAACGGTCCAAAGATGGAGAGTCCACGTCCAGGGAAGCTCATGACACGAAGGCCGGTAGACAATTTTCTCGCATCCCTCTTTTGAAATAAAGATGGAATCTTATTTATTGATTGCTTACAACAAGGTAAACTATCACAGGAAAGTACTGTGTTGAACTTCTCGACAGAGTGAAGCAACAATGGGGACTGAAGCAACGATAGGTCTCCAAACTTCGAGGCAAGCTGAGAAAAGGAATCTTTTTTCTGTAAGACAAAGTCCCTCTTACCAAGGCGGCCATTAAGCAGAAAAATTGGCAAATCTTCACTCTGAAATGCTCAAATATTCACTCTAATCATCTGCCGTGGCCCCGTGACACTAGTACCTGTTTTCAAACCTCAAGAAGCATCTCAAGGGCAGACGATTTTTGAACATTGGGGGAGACAAAAAAAAGTCTGTGGAGGAGTGGTTTGCAACATAAACGAAATCTTTTTTTCGAGACGGTTAAAGAAGCTGTAACAAAGATACCTTGGATGTGTTGAGTTCAAGAGGCTATACGCAGAGTAAATAATTTTTTTAAAATACATAGCAGCATTTTTCTTTATAAATCCAAGGACTGCCAGCACAATGCTGGTCCAATATCCGGAAACGTCTGTAGACTCCTACGGAAACATGGTATCCAGTGTATTTCGCTCCCTTCAACTAACATAAAAAATATACTTTGCAATTTTGAAGATGGCCTTGATCTCTGAAAGCCAGGTGCATATCACGTTCCATGCGAATGTTGTACCTGGTACGTGGGACAGACTTACCAGAATAGTAGAAGAGAGATGCAAGAAACATCGGCGATATACCCGAATAAAAAATAAATAAACAAAAAGAAAATCACTAGTCGCCGAGCACTGCCTGGAATGTACTAATGAAATCAAATACGGTGATACTCACATCGTGGGACAGCATAATTAACGAGCCTATCGAAATAAATCTGTCAGAAAACCTAGTAAAAGGGAACACTGGTTAAAATTTAAATAACGCTTGGTGTCCGGCTCTCAATGTACAGTATTTAAATCTCTTCGCCCATCACATTCACCAGAGCTGGAAAACTGAGATAATTTGCGTTTCGTGGAATATCGGCACGAGCTCTGAAAAACAAAAGATCATCGGAGGGCGTAGTGGGCGCCACGACTAGAACTCGGCTATAAATTGCAGAGTGAGGCCGACAATACCTCACACTCTGGTTGGCGTCCAGACAGCGAGTGCACATAACAGAAAAACTCGCATCACCTGAAGAGAGACGGAGGTCGAGGTATTGTGCGTAAAACGGAAACAACAACTCGACAAAATACCTGGAAGCACAGTATCAAAGGCTAATCTACACTGGTGGCCATTCGACCAGTCACAGAGAGCTGCAGCTTCAATTATATGCACTGAGGTAACAGAAGTCTTGGGATACCTCTTAATAACTTGTCGGACCTCCTTTTGTCCGGCGTAGTGCAGCAGTTCGACGTGGTACGGGCTCAATAAGTCTTTGGAAGTCAGCTGCAGGAAGATTTAAGCCATGCCGCCTAAATAGTCGTCCGTAAAAGCGAAAGTATTGCAGGTGCAGGATTTTGTGCACGAACTGACCTCTGGATTATGTCCCATAATGTTTGATGGGATTCATGTCGGGCGATCGAAGTCGTTGGCTTGAATTGTCCAGAATGTTCTTCAAACCAATCACGAACAATCGTGACCCAGTGACATGGTGCATTGTCGCCCTTAGAAATTCCACTATTGTTTGTGAACATGAAATCCATGAATGGTTGCAAATGGTCTCCAAGTAGACGAACACAGCCGTTTCAAGTCAATGATCGGTTCGGTTGGAGAAAAGGACCCAGTCCATTCCACGTAAATACAGCACAGTCCATTATGGAGCCACCACCAGCTTGCACAGTGCTGGGGTCTGCGCCACACTCGAACTCTACCATCAGCTCTTACCAACTGAAATCGGGTCTCATCTGACCAGGCCACGGTTTTCAAGTTGTCTAGGGTCCAACCGATATGGCCACTTCCCACAAGAGGCGCTGCAGGTGATGTCGAGCTGTCAGCAAAGACACCAGCGGCGGTCGTCCACTGCCATAGCCCACTAACGCCAAATTTCGTTGCATTGTCCGACTGGTATTGATTTCTGCGGCTATTTTGCGAGGTGCCGGGGCTAGCAGTGTATTTAACACTAAATTCTTCTAGAATCTACATATGTAAATGATGCTCTAAGCCCCCCTATTCTAACTCCGACTTTTGCTGTTGCACAAGGATTTAAAAAAATACGCGAACTGACTCTAATCAACCCTGCCGGTGGAGTAGAAGAGAGTTTAGCACCTGCGATAATTTAATTTGATAAATAAGTTAAATAAACGAAGGTTTCATTAACATAATGAGGAATGATAGGGTTGCTCTACCGATTAACAGAATGAAAGTTCTGTCCAAAATAACAATACGATTTATTAAGACTAAACACAAAATAATAAACAAAAACACATGAAACATTTACAATACATCAAATTGGCTCAAATTGGATACTCAAACAAACGCTGTGAATGTGAAGTTGCCCCTAAACTAGATTGTGAGGATTATGACGAAGTGGTATGTGGAGCCAATTCCTTGCAACTCAAATCTTAAGAGAAAACACATATCCAACCCAACATTAATTGCTGCTACCCAAGACAGAACAAAGTTAGAAAAAGACGAACAGGCGCGCTCTGCTAAGCTCTGATTATCACCTAGGAAAATCCCTGTCTGCCGGTGCTGCGGACATACCTTACCAATCTGTCTTCTTAACTGCAAGAACATGATTTGGCGTACCGGAGGCGATGGCTGGTTGCTTCGACGTCCTCGACCGAAAGGCGAGAGCCGACTACCCCGAGCACCCGTACAGGCCGAACACACAACATTCCCGCCCCCACGACAGTGGCCATGGTTAAACGTTCCAATCAGCAACTCGAAAACCGGCGGAAAATTCCACTCCATTGCCGGAACACTACCATTCCACCAATGGAGATTCTTGGCGCCAATTTCTGCGCCGATTTTGCTACGTCACGGAGCTATGCCCTGAGTAAGCCAATCACAGTTACTATTTTGCAGAAAGCGCGGGAATTTTCCAGCCACAACTGCCTGGGTACACAAGTCATTCCCACGCCTCGCTGGTAGCCCGCCAGAAAGTGTTTTTGCCAAGTTTCTGCGAAGTAACGGAACCTCTAGCCCAGCCGCTACGTCAGACCCCTCCGGGCGTGTCTTTTGACAATGTCGGCGTCTGCAAAGCATTCACTCGACTTCCTCACACCCGTCGGCTTAACGCTTTCCAGATCAGCAGAGCCCACCTGTCACCGGACCACCTGGGTGACGAGAGACGCTGCGTGGGAAGTCCGTGTGTGAAGGAATAGCGACTTTTCACTGCATGCAATTAGAGAGGAAAATCGTAAGATAGAAAATGAGAGGGGGCTCATGCCACCTCTCATAGCCCCTACGACATTTTAGATTGTAATTGGTGAGCGGTTGGCTCACTTAGGAGCAAGGTAGTGAATCAATCGCCCAAGAACAATCTCGCAAACTGGCTGCACATGCCGCACTCTATAAAGAAAATCACTGCAACTGAGAAATGCATCTCATAGAGGGAGGACTATTTATGATGTAGCCAACTTCACCTTCTTAATATGGAACACTAACACTCACATCACACATCCATACCCAGGGAGCCCCTTCCAAACACCGATTCACACAGACATTCATTCTCTAAGTATGGCCCGGGCATGTGAGCCAAATATGGAGCAATTTATTCTTTACAATCAGAGTTGGAGTGCTCCGTAATTAAATGCCCAAGATGTTACAACAACTTTAATCATTAAACTAACCTGAACTCACTCACACATGATACTATTTAAGTTAACAATCTCTTTGTGAGCTTTCAGAATCTAATTACAACCTCCGATTCATTCTGTCTCCCTGCAGCAAGAATAACCTTTACAAAATGTTCCCTGAACTGATGGTCCATTCACAATGACAGTGGTGGTATCCGCTTCAGTTTATGGGGACTTCAGGCACACTGTTTGCATACACACAACAATAAATACAAAATACAAAAAAACATGGTGTGGAGAACAATACAGTAATTTGTAATAAGAATTACAGTGTAAAACACAAACACATACAAGGTATAACATAAATTACAAAAACAACACTAGAGAAAGAAATTTAAGAAAAAAACAAGGTTCATGGGGCATCAAGTTGTGCGTGCACATTGCACAAAGTTCACGACTGTGCTGAGAATGAGGCACTAAATCACATTGTTAGAAATATTCGAAGCACTTCACAAATTCCACAGTACTGACATCACATAGGGCCTAACGTCGGGTGTTGTTGCTACGTTGTTGCAACAGCAATAGGGTGTGCTGGAGCATCTTCAGTACTCTGTTGAGATTGCAGCAAGACCCACGCATATGATCACGGCAGTACGGTAGGAAGACACAGTGATAGGCTCTCCTCACGTCGATTAATTGTCTCTGAGGTCTACTTGTTGGGATACATCGCTAGTCTAGGTCTCTTCTCTCGCTGGACAGTACTTTACGTTTCCCAATATTGCAGTTCGACAAGGGATGATGGCACGTGGAGTGACTCCACAAGTGTGTGAGGTCATCCATACAGGATCGAACTAGGAGCGATGATTGCTACAACTGCTCTCTAATAGAGAGGAGAAGTTAGAAATGAGACCATTCATTTGTTAGAGTGTGTGGCACGATACTGCTTTGTGTATGCAGATCAGCCAATGCTAGTGAGTTGTAAAAACCCAAACAGGTGAGTATATAGCGTCCCTTTCTGTCCTGAGGCACATGAGGTGCAGGTTCTGACACGATATGTGATCTTCTTCGTGTACTCACGACAACGTGGTCTGCCGCAAGGAATCCCTCCAAACGGCTGCCGCGTCCGGAGAGCTAGCAGGCTGTCGCGTGTGGGTCGCGTGTCAGTGTCAACGGCCAGCCTCTCTTTCGCTTGTGGCCCGGCGAGGATCCCGCCTAATCCCTCAGGTATACGGCCCGGTGACTGGCAGCTTGCAGGACCGGACGCTCCCCTTCTTGCAGGCAGCCAAAGACCTCTTGTTTTTGCTCTGGCTGGCCTCTGCATTGCCACGATACCCGTCATCTGCACAGTTCTGACAAAAATCTTATGCCTAACTTTTTCCCATGACCTCCTATGTTATAATAAATTTACATAATGACACATTGATGGTCTGTCATTTCAGACACTCTTATTATACTTTTATAGTTATTAATCTATGGCTATCATTATAACAAAATCTTGGTGTATGGAAATAATTTATCCTGATATTTGTGTAGAGACCGATCTCACTACTGTACATGGTGTGTGACGCTATACTGGATGGGCAACTAAATTGTTCGGGCCTGCACCAATATTACTATTACTTATATAGATCGACAGTAGACATGCTCAAGAATTAACTACCATATGCCAACGATCTACATTCTATGTCTTCTGAATAAATTATGTTATTATGCAGGCTGAAGTTTTACTGAGCTATAAAGAAAATGCAACTATTCTACGTTTGCTCGCCGGTCGCCCCTCCATCTCGGGTCTGTGATTTGATGACCTGAAAAATAACATCCCAACAGGCGCGCGCCAAACACTTGTGGTAGAAAAACCCCCACAATATTAATCTAGTTATTGTTAAATCCTACAGTTTAACTTGTCCTATTATATCGTACCCCCCCTTTTTTTTATACACTACACTTACATAATTCCTGTTATGCTGAGATGTCTCGCTGCTCGCCACTATTGACGACGACAGTGATGTGCGCGCCGTACGACATGGCCTCCGAGTTCTCACTATGCCACACAAACTCCAGAGACTGGGTTAGCCATGGCTATACAAGACAATAAATTTATAGTTGCAACTTTCTTCTCTATGTGATGCGGTTTTCGCGATCAAAGCACACCTTTCCAGAGGCAATGTAATATGACCAAGCCAGGACTGGTTCCTGTTGCGGATTCAGTCGCCCAACACACGCCAGCTACACAGTATGTCACGAATATCCAAGTATAAGTCCCTGGTTATTCATCTGTGACAGTCACGAGCAGCACGCTAAATCCCCAACCAGCACATTGGCATGGTAGGCTTTATGCCCGCATTTCTATCGTCTAGGGCACCATTGGAGTCAAACTCTCACAGGTGCACCCCAACTTGCAAGACAACGATGCTGGCGCAGCTCTGTAAAAACTATACTGCCCATATTCATCCTCGAAATCACGCAATATGCCACAATCTTGCAGTGCACTGACGCGTGCCTGCAAGCATCGGTATGAACGTCTCACGAACTGGTTGTGGCCGTTATGGAGCGTATCACGACTTCTCAGAACGCTTCTAAGAGCACGTTCTTGTATGCGCCCGTTTGTGTGACATCTCGTCACTCATCTTTATCCCTTAACATGGACACCAGATAGGAAAGGACAAAAACATTGCTCATGGAAAGGTAGTGCCTCTTATCGCAACGACAGAGGAGATCGCGAACATAGACAAAAAAAAGTTAACAGCAGTAAATTCCTATGCGAGAAAACGCAGCGTGATAATACTTTAACAATCTTAATCTATTAATGCAACGATTATTGTTCCCCGAAGAAAGGTTCATATATTTGCCTATTCTACCATGTACACCACTTAAACTACTATTATAACTTCTTTGTGTGAGAGATGTGGTGGAGTCCTACGGACTAGCGCCAATCCCTTGTCAGGCTCCCCCTCCTCTGACGTGCATTAGGATTTGCAGGTCTAATTTCAATCCCCTGGTTCTCCTGTTGTCCTTGGTTTCGCTCTCTCCAATTACGGTCGCTTTGCCGTTCGTTATTCCTCCTGTCCCAGATTCCTTGTCTAGATTGACCCTGTTCCCTGACGTTCTGGTTTCCGTGTCTCTGGTTTCCATAACCTTGAATAGCGTAACCTTGGTTTCCGTAACCCTGGTTTCCTAACTGACCAGTGCGATTATGCGATCTGTTGTCGTCTTCCTTCTCCCTCTTACGCTGTTCGTCAGCTTCTTCCTTCTCCTTCTTACGTTGTTTCTGCTCTTCTTCCTTCTCCCTCTTACATTGTTTGTCAGCTTCTTCTTTCATTGATTGTAGGAAGCTCAGTATTGGGTTTACGTCATCTTTTTGATCCTCTTCAAACGTGGGAGATGTAACTCTGGACACCTGGGCGCTAGAGCTCTGACGTGGCCGAGCTAGCCCCTGTCTGCTCTCGTTCGTTTGATTATAAACTTCTGCTACCGTCTCGACCTGTGTGCCTGTCTCTGTTTCATCCTCTACTTCACTATCATAATCACGGCCGCAACGCTGCTCTGAGATCGCCTCCAAATCACCTTCCTCATCAATGGCCCTGGCGTCCTGTCCTGCTAAAACTGTGCCCATCTCATTTCCAAACCTATTCCCGTCAGTAAACTGCCCCTTATCCATTATGCTATCCTCTTTTGTTTTACCTTCGCTCGATAATAGTCGTGCCTTACTTCTCGTTATCATTCATGAAAAACAAATTTATCTAAAATGCACAATAAAATTAACCTACTCCATATATTTTTACACATAGACATAAAATTTCAACAACGCCTCTCCAACGCTGTAATTATACACACGATTTGTTGTGGTACAGAAACCGCACACAAATCCGACAAAGTGTGATGTGATACGGACACACCATCAAAGGAACACAAAAACAATGAACAAAAGAATATATACACTGAAAACAAAAACTGTAATCATGCGCCGTTACTTAAAACTAAACGCGGAACTACCAGAAAAAAAACTAGGGTATTAATCAATAAAAAAAATTAAGCAAAAAAAATTCTGAGTGTCCCTACTACTAATAATACTTGCTTATCAGCGATTCACAGGAAAGATCCAAGGCTAAGGGTCGCCATTTTATGCGAGGTGCCGGGGCTAGCAGTATATTTAACACTAAATTCTTCTAGAATCTACATATGTAAATGATGCTCTAAGCCCCCCTATTCTAACTCCGACTTTTGCTGTTGCACAAGGATTAAAAAAAATACGCGAACTGACTCTAATCAACCCTGCCAGTGGAGTAGAAGAGAGTTTGGCACCTGCGATAATTTAATTTGATAAATAAGTTAAATAAACGAAGGTTTCATTAACATAATGAGGAATGATAGGGTTGCTCTACCGATTAACAGAATGAAAGTTCTGTCCAAAATAACAATATGATTTATTAAGACTAAACACAAAATAATAAACAAAAACACATGAAACATTTACAATACATCAAATTGGCTCAAATTGGATACTCAAACAAACGCTGTGAATGTGAAGTTGCCCCTAAACTAGATTGTGAGGATTATGACGAAGTGGTATGTGGAGCCAATTCCTTGCAACTCAAATCTTAAGAGAAAACACATATCCAACCCAACATTAATTGCTGCTACCCAAGACAGAACAAAGTTAGAAAAAGACGAACAGGCGCGCTCTGCTAAGCTCTGATTATCACCTAGGAAAATCCCTGTCTGCCGGTGCTGCGGACATACCTTACCAATCTGTCTTCTTAACTGCAAGAACACGATTTGGCGTACCGGAGGCGATGGCTGGTTGCTTCGACGTCCTCGACCGAAAGGCGAGAGCCGACTACCCCGAGCACCCGTACAGGCCGAACACACAACATTCCCGCCCCCACGACAGTGGCCATGGTTAAACGTTCCAATCAGCAACTCGAAAACCGGCGGAAAATTCCACTCTATTGCCGGAGCACTACCATTCCACCAATGGAGATTCTTGGCGCCAATTTCTGCGCTGATTTTGCTACGTCACGGAGCTATGCCCTGAGCAAGCCAATCACAGTTACTATTTTGCAGAAAGCGCGGGAATTTTCCAGCCACAACTGCCTGGGTACACAAGTCATTCCCACGCCTCGCTGGTAGCCCGCCAGAAAGTGTTTTTGCCAAGTTTCTGCGAAGTAACGAAACCTCTGGCCCAGCCGCTACTTCAGACCCCTCCGGGCGTGTCTTTTGACAATGTCGGCGTCTGCAAAGCATTCACTCGACTTCCTCACACCCCTCGGCTTAACGCTTTCCAGATCAGCAGAGCCCGCCTGTCACCGGACCACCCGGGTGACGAGAGACGCTGCGTGGGAAGTCCGCGTGTGAAGGAATAGCGACTTTTCACTGCATGCAATTAGAGAGGAAAATCGTAAGATAGAAAATGAGAGGGGGCTCATGCCACCTCTCAATTTCACGCAATGCTGCTTGTCGGTCAACTCTGACAACTCTGCACAAACCCCACTGTTCTCGATCGCTAAGTGAAGGCCATCGGCCACTGCTTTGTCCGTGGTGCCTGAAATTTGGCTTTATCAGCACACTTTTAACACTGTCTGTCTCGGAAGCTCAAACTACCAATCCACGTTCAAAGTCAGTTAATTGCCATTGTGCGGTTGTAATCAAGTCGGAATTCTTTTTTTTTTTTACATTAACGACCTGAATAAAAATGATAGTTCTGCCAATGCACTGCCCTTTTATATCTTGTGTACGCAATACTGCCACCTTCTGTATATGTGCATGTCGCTACCCCATGACTTACGTCTCTACATTGTACATACCCTCGATGATATGTAAGTTTACAGAGTTACAATGAAATCTGACCATCTCTTTTGTGTGCTTCAGGGTTTTTGTTAGGCAGTGTGTTAGGGAAATTCGATATGCTTCCTAAAGGAAGCCCAAAGAAGGAACAGGGCAAAGAAAATTAGGAGTTACACCTCAACGGATCAGAAAATACTTCGAAAAAGTCTTCGTTATGGATACTACTTTGCTCATTTAAGAATTGATATCAGTATTTTGTTTGAACTGTAAGAATTTCAAGCGCTTTATTCAAATTCCATCCTTTAGGAATATGATATCAATATTTTTAGCTATCCGTATATTTTAAAATGAGAGCAAAAATGCTGTCCCATTAGTATTGTATTATATTGTATTGTATGGAACTGGGGACCCAGAAACGACGGAGAGGCTTCGTCCCTTCTGCAGCCCTCAGTGGTTATTGTGCAGTTCGGTTCCCAGTGGACCCCACGCTGCTTAATGTTCTTAGGGAAGATGATCTTTATTACCTGGTTGCTATGTTTAATATGATCTGACTTCATTCATATGATGAAATTGTTGGCAGTAGTTGATCCTCTTGCTTGCATGCTCTAGTGAAGGAATAGCGGTCAGCTTTACCTGCGTTCAAAGGAGGAGGGTGCCGAGTTAATTGACTGCAGTGAAAGCTTACGGCGGCTGAGGGCTGAGGAGAGCGTTTATTCTGCAGAACCTGGATGAAAATGTTTGTGGACTGCCAAATCTCTCGGTCTCATTGTGCAGGCACATTGAGTGGCGCCAGTCAGTCGGCGGCCGCATCCAGGTAGGTTGACTAGTGCTGAAGAGTTGCTGCAGCTATGAGCAAAGCTTTGTACAAACTGATGACCGGCAATAAAGCAGAGGGTGGGCCCTTTTTAGGTACGAAGCTGATGAGACGGCAGTGAATTTCTGTGAATTTCCGTGGGACAGAGCAGTGGCGCCCAGGCGTCCAGACTCTGCTACAAAACATATCTGTGAAGGCACGAGGCTTGCTAATGACAATTCTTTAGAAAGTTCGAAATGGCTGCAGCAGGAGACATAACGATCTTTTTATGGAGGGCTGTGGTTCCATCCAGCTCATGCTTTTAACAAAGACATGGTGTAAACGCGTGGGAAAGAGGCTGTGAAGCTGAATCTTTTTCCTTTTCCCCCAAATAATTTTTAAAGTCACTGGTTGGTCAAATCTGTGTGTGCAGAGCAGGAGGCGGTCTCCCAGCTTCGAATGCCGAGCACCAGCTCGTGATTGCCTTGTGAGTGCAGTGTAAGCATGTAAATGTGCTATGCTACCAAGCTGGAGAGGATAGCTGAGAGAAAGAGAAGAGCACACTCTTGTACTGGTGCTTTGCTAGTAAGGAATGGCAGGTCTTTACCTAAAAGGTGAGACTTGTGTCCTTTGCTAGTGTGCCACTTAGAGCCTGTGCCAGTCACCATCTAAACCATCAGAGGTACTGCTTCGTGCATCACACACACAATGAGTTATGCGTGGGTGTACTTATTTGTTTAGAGTCGGCCGTCTAAACATTTGACATATTCCGTCACACATAGTCGTGTTACGGAGTGAAATTGGTTTGGCAGACCAGCAAACGGGTCCACCTGCACACTGGAATCCACAGGGGTTTCAGAGGTTCATAGGGACCGCGTACTTTCATGTTTCCGGCCGCGCGTCGTTAATAACAGATTGCCGCTGTCCATGACTGTAGCCGCCGAGCGTATCGTAGTGTCCCGCTCTGACCTGCAGGAGGGTAGAGTATTCGCTGCTACGGCGTAGGGCTCCAATATAGGCTTCTGAGCACCCTCTTCTTTGGGACCATGTTTTTTCTTTATGGAATAGTACAGTATAGATGCTTGATAGCAGCGTAGTTTTGCGGCCATGGATTCACTTTTATGAAGTCAGATAAGGTGATTAGTTCTGGTTAGTGTGTTGTGTTGATTCCCAGCTGATCACTTTGTTCACCATAGACCGCATATTACTGAAAGCGTTTGTGAGATAGAAATATTTGTGTGGCGTTTCTTTAGCCATCTTTTGTCATGTGAAGTTGAGAATGAATAAATCAGTTGTTATTAGGGCCACAACTCCTCCCAGTGTTCTGATTAACATTACCTTTGCCATTTTATTAAAGCCGTGATCGCAGTTGAAAGACCGGAAGCTTGCTTCTGTTTGTTTTCTTCGAACGAATCGGACGACATTTCTATATGCAAAATATGGATTGCGAGAAATTTTTAATATTAGTACAAGAAAGAAGGGGTTGGTGCCATCATGAATGAAGATGAGAAAGATAATGATAGGGTATGTCTTAGAATCTATTTTGTGAAAACGCTGCTTAACTAGAAACTACAAATTTCTAACAACTTGAATAGTTAATAATAATTGACTGAACTGTTTTCTGGCTGTCTGGTCATTTTAGCCTCAAGTCTAAAGACAGCACTACACACTGCAATACAGGCAAAATCTGTACCGGATATTTTAGGCCACATTATAGCCACAAAAAATTTTGTATTTAAGTGATAAAGGTGGCGTATATCAAAAAAATGGTTCAAATGGCTCTGAGCACTATGGGACTTAACATCTGAGGTCATCAGTCCCCTAGAACTTAGAACTACTTAAACCTAACTAACCTAAGGACATCACACACATCCATGCCCGAGGCAGGATTCGAACCTGCGACCGTAGCGGTCGCGCGGTTTCAGACTGTAGCGCCTAGAACCGCTCGGCCACCGAGGCCGGCGGCGTATATCAATTTCGATGTTTAAAATTAGTGTAATTGATGCTTTTTTGTTTGTGGTAGATATGCAATAGCTGCCTACGAATTATTATTACTGCTTACTTGTGTTTTTATGCAAATGGGGTTGTGATTCTGTTATTTGAGTTGGTTTATAAATGTGGTGTACTTGTTTCCACTTTTCAATGCTTTAGGTGTTCAGAAAGTCTTACTCCAAAATTTTTGTCTTACACACATCAGCTGAATGACAGTAATTGAAAGTTGATATACGTTTGTTTTGATTAAGTTATACGAAGTTATACAGAGTATTTTGTAGTTTTGTTTTTGTGTCACCACGAAACATTTCTAGTATGTAACAGAACGCTCCGCTCTTCGTGTCATACACTCGTTAAACTTCACTGGTTATTCTAGTAACTGAGGAAAGAGCATAAAGTAGGCACTACTCATCACTTTTAGACACTGATATACAGCGGTAAGAAAAAAAAATAAAAATAGAAACTCCGCGACAAATGCATGCTTGAAGATAACTGCGGATGCCAAGTAAGTCAGCGGGTCGGGCATTTGTATTTTACCATGAACGGAATGCGTGAATAGGTAACAAATGCCATTCGTGGTCACGAGAGAGTGCTCTGTAGTTGTCAGTGCGCTACGACGCAGCTGAGAGAATCCGAACGTGGGAAAATCGGTGGTGCCCGTATGGTGGGTGACACCGTAACCGAGGTAGACGTAGTGTTTGGTGCTTCGAGAGGCACCGTATCGAAGATTTATAACGCAGACAGGGAAAGTGGAAAACATGATACGCTACGTCGCAATGCGGAGGAAAGTGTCTATTGAGTGATCGTGAAAGACAGTCATTGAAGAGGATTGTGAGGAAAAATTAGGAAACGACAGCTGCAAAATTCATTGCTGAACTGATTGTCGCATTCGTGAACCCTGTCAGCACCAAAGCAACAAGAGAGGTGCTCCATTAGCTGTGAATTGCAGAGCGAGTTGGAATTCGAAAAATCACTCATCAGCGGCGCAAATACCCGTAACTGGACAATGTGGTGCAGAAGCCATAGAACCTAAACTGTGGAGCAATAGAAGAAAGTCATTTGGTGGGATGGGTCATGCCCGAGTTTACGTCTCAAGAATGAAACGTGAGGGGGGCTGTGACGATTTGGGGAGCCATGTCGTGGTTTTCCACTGGCCCCATGCTTACCCTGCAAGGTCGCATTACTGCCAATGATTATGTGATCACTTTGGCAGATCAGGTCCAGTGTTTGTTCCCGAGTGGTGATGCTGTGTTCCAAGTCGCTCCTGTTCGCAAAGATCGCATCGTCCAGGGCTGGTTTTGTAAGCAGGAGAATGCACTGTCGCGTCCCCCCTGGTCACACAGTCACCAGGCCTCAATATTACTGAGCCTCTGCGGACTGCTTTGGAGAGAACGATGTATGACCGCTACCCATCTCCACCATCGTTATCTGAACTTGCCACTACTTTGCAGGAAGAACGGTGTGAGATTCCTCAGAAAACCGCACAGAATATATAGTTGTCCATACCGATATGTATTTATCCACTACTGTTTCATACCAATGCGTTCCTACACCCTATTAGGCATGGTAGTGTGTTGTGTTTTTGGTGTTTCCATACTTTTGTCCACCCCCTGTAGCTCTTCCGCATGCATTCGGCGTCATTTAATAGCACAATCCGCCATACAGAACTGCTACGAACATAAAGACTCATGGCTTCCATGCAGCCCGAGGAGGTCAGAAAGGTTCTAAGCTCCTTGATTTCGCCAAAATCTGACAAGGAGATCGGGCGCACTGTGACCAAACTGTCGGCCGATGTTAGGGAGAGACCTCTGGCGACCGTCGTCGGTGGCTCTGTGACCCCCAGCCATGGTGCTTTTCCAGAAGAGCAGAGTACGTGCTAGCACCGAGTTTGTCACTCTCCCTTCTCTGTCTCATAACCACGAACACTGCTCTACGCTAAAACTGGCCCTGTCTCATCACGATCATTACCACTCAGCTCGTACGCTTAACACACGGCTCTCGCATTGCACGAATAAAAGGTGCCATTCTGCGCGAAGGAAGATAACTTTTCCAATTAGAAAACTGAAGTTACCCCCAGGGAGCCAACGATGCCACACCTCATTACTTAATTTTACTCGTTCCTTCCACTAATGAGTGATCATTGCGAGAAACTGTGGGTACATTTGTGCATCGATTGACAAGTCACGCCTGTGAATGAGTCGACGAAAGCATTTTGTAACTTCCTCCGCTGCAGTGTGTACGCCGGCCGAAGTGGCCGAGCGGTTCTAGGCGCCACAGTCTGGAACCGCGCTACCGCTACGGTCGCAGGTTCGAATTTTGCCTCGGGCATGGATGTGTGTGATGTCCTTAGGTTAGTTAGGTTTAATTAGTTCTAAGATCTAGGGGACTGATGACCTGAGCAGTTAAGTCCCATAGTGCTCAGAGCCATTTGAACCATTTTTTTTGCACAGTGTACGATTCATTTTGGAAACACGAGCGTAAGCTCGGCCAACTACTGGCATTGCTAGGACACAGGTGATTAAAACAGGCTCTTCTGTAAGTTCATCAGAACGGACTAATATGGTAACTGTTCAAGTAATAGAGCGAAATATTCGTTAAGAAATACACTATGTGATCAAAAATTTCCGGACACGTGTCTTGAAAAGACTTACAAGTTCGTGGCGTCCTCCATCGGTAATGCTGGAATTCAGTATGGTGTTGGCCCAGTCTTAGCCTTGATGACAGCTTCCACTCTCGCAGGCATACGTTCAATCCGGTGCTGGAAGGTTTCTTGGGGAACGGCAGCCCATTCTTCACGAAGTGCTGCACTGAGGAGAGGTATCGATGTCGGTCGGTGAGGCCTGACATGAAGTGGGCTTTCCAAAACATCCCAAAGGTGTTCTATAGGATTCAGGTCAGGACTCTGTGCAGGCCAGTCCATTACAGGGATGTTATTGTCGAGTAACCACTGCGCCACAAGACGTGCATTATGAACAGGTGCTCGATCGTGTTGAAAGATGCAATTGCCATCCCCGAATTGCTCTTCAACAGTGGGAAGCAAGAAGGTGCTTAAAACATCAATGTAGGCCTATGCTGTGATAGTGCCACGCAAAACAAGCGGTGCAAGCCCCCTCCACGAAAAACACGACCACACCATAACGCCACCACCTCCGAATTTTATTGTTGGCACTACTCACGCTAGCAGATGACGTTCACCGGGCATTCGCTATACGCACACCCCTGCCGTCGGATCGCCACATTGTGTACCGTGATTCGTCATTCCACACAACGTTTTCCCAGTGTTCAATCGTCCAATGTCTACGCTCCTTACACCAAGCGAGGCGTCGTTTGGCATTTACCGGCGTGATGTGTGGCTTATGAGCAGCCGCTCGACCATGAAATCCAAGTTTTCTCACCTCCCGCCTGACTGTCGTAGTACCTGCAGTGGATCCTGATGCAGTTTGGAATTCCTGTGTGATGGTCTGGAAACAGTGGACATATGGATGTTTAGGAGTGTGGAAACCTCGTGTAGAGACGTATGACAAGTGACACCCAGTCACCTGACCACGTTCGAAGTCCGTGAATTCTGCGGAGTGCCCCGTTCTGTTCTCTTACGATGTCTAATGAGTACTGAGGTAGCTGATATGGAGTATCTGGCAGTAGGTATCAGCACAATGCACCTAATATGAAAAACGTATGTTTTGGGGGGTGTCCGGATACTTTTGATCACATAGTGTGTTGCAGTGGTGACATTCATTACCGTTGGTGCGTTTCTCTTTCATGTGAAGGGAATATGCTGTTGCTGTCTTAATTCTACAAGTCCTGAGGAAAGTCGTGTTTCCTCTTCACGTGGTCACAAGTCGAAAGTCGCTCTGTTACTTCACTTGCTAGCATTTTGCCACATCTCCGTGCATGTTCGCTGTCAACATCCGACTTTGTCTCACGATGTGCCCAAGAAGATATTTCTCAACATTTTCTAAGCCTTTTCTCGAAAGACACCTCAGTTACAGTGTTCCAGATACTCCATGCATAAAGAACGACACTGACCTTCAAAAGGAAAGAGGCGGGTGTCGGGGTGGGTATAAAGGAGCTTTAACGACTTAGCTCTCTTTCTGTCGCACCTTCGCAGTCGCTACAAAATCTGACTGTCTTTTTGATTTCCCAGCAGCGAGCACACGAGTGATATTCGCTTGCACATCTGAAGAAAATCTCGAGATGTGACCGAAATGGAATTTGTGTAATGACAACACTTTTCGAATTCGGCCGTAACCAGCTTTGTGCTCAACGCAACAGCAGCTGTGAATGAACGTCTTGTGGAATGAAAGCTGCAAACAGCTGTAGGTAAGATCCTTTATTTGGAATCACATCTGGTTTCGTAGCGTAAATCCCCATCTTCAGGTGAATATTAGAAAACAAAAGGGAAATACCTGTTAATCAGAATGTTACCTCAATCTGTAATAACAGCAACAACAAATAAATACTCGCGTAAATTACGTCATATGAGATCCAAGTGTGGGGATGAACAGAAGATGAAACATTCGCTGTCCAAATATTAGTAATCTGCCAAGTGATAGTAGTGTCAAATTTTGAATAGGCTGAATGGCTTCTCCCGAGAATAAAGCCCGAAGCTACAACAGAGACCGATGTAAAAACCACGTTTTGTACCCTCAAAAACCGTATTCTCCGTGTTGAAGAAAATTACTAAAATTCAGGAACAAGTTCTCATTGCACCACATGATCTCCACAAAATCATGTTGTCAGTGTTGAGCCTGCAGAAACAGACTACAGCGGTCATAGCGTGGCGCATGCCTACCGGCCAGGCACTCACTGCGCCACCGCACTGCAGGACAAGAACCATACGTCAGCGACACTCCGCAAGCTCGCGTCCAGACCGGGAAAGCTGGGCAACTTCTTTAAAAACCGAATTCTGCATTACAGCAGACGACGATAATCTAACGTTGCATAGTTACCACTGGACACAGCCCCACACATTACTGACTTACAACACAGCGTAACATAATAAAAATCTGAGCCAATATAGCAAGTGTAACGTCATTGAGCCGTGTCGCTGTTGGCTTTATTTCAGTGTCTGTAATGATCTTTGTTGATATTTCGCGCTACTTTCGGGGTCCTTATTACCAGAGGACCTCTGGCGCGAACAGTTAAGAGGCCGAGTACGGTGGCACTAAGATGGCCCAGTGCATAGCCCGTCAAAAATTGAACACGGATTAAGAGTGAAAACTGGAAGAAGGTGTATTAAACTTCGACAAAAAAAAAGAAGAAGAAGAAGCAAAATAGAAGCAGTATTCGGTCCAGGCTCCAGATGTGCAACATCAAGCGAAGTTGAATAGCTTTGGTACCGTAGTTACGTGGTCACGGTGCTGTACTGCGAAGGGTGAGATCCGTTTTCAAGTCTCCCTCGTGTCCCATATATTTTTTTGACAGAATTATGAACTGTCTGTCCGGTCATCGACCTGTCAGTTCGCTGTATTCAAATTTTTCTCTGTATCGTGGTGTAACGCCCGTTTGCAACAGCGACGAGTAACGAAGGGACCTCCAGACGTACGTACTTCCTATTTGCTCTACACAAGTACCACATGTTATATGGCTCTTGTGTTACATTTTGGGAGATTTAGCTCTTGAGTTCCTTTGTTGTAACATAATTTATACACATTTATTTGTTGTTTTCATTTCTCTGAGAGGGCTATGTGACACCTCGCCTGCTCTCATTATTCAAAACATTTACTTGCGACGGTTACATTCTCACCACATGACCCGTATTCCACACTGAAGAGCGAAAAAGCTGGTACACTTGCCTAATATAGTATAGGGCCCCTGCGAGTAGGCAGATGTACCGCAACACGATGTGGCATGGGCTCTACTAATGTCTGGAGTAGTACTGGAGGGCACTGACACCATGAATCCTCTAGGACTGTCCATAAATCCATAAGAGTACTAGGGGGTGGAGATCTCTTTTGAACAACTGAATAATGTTTAGGTATGGGGAGTTTGGTGGCCAGCGGAAGTGTTTAAACTTAGAAGAGTGTTCCTGGAACCAACCTGTAGCAATTCTCGACGCGTGGGTCGTCGCACTGCCCTGCTGGAATTGTCCATCGGAACGCACAGTGGGCATGAATGGGTGCAGGTGATCAGACAGGATGCTTACGCACGTGGCACCTGTCAGAGTCGTATTTAGACTATCAGGAATCCCATATCACTCAAACTACATACGCCCCACACCATTACAGAGCCTTCACCAGCTTGAAAAGTCCTCTGCTGACATGCAGGGTCCATGGATTGCTGAGGTTGTCTCCATACCCGTACACGTCCATCCGCTCGATGCAATTTGGAACGAGACTCGTCCGACCAGGTAGCATGTTTCCAGCCATCAACAGTCGAATGTCGGTGTTGATGGGCACAGGTGAGGCGTAAAACTTTGTGTCGTGCAATCATCAAGGGCAGACAAGTGGGCCATCGGCTTCGAAGGACAATGTGGATGATGTTTCGTTGAATGGTTCGCACGTTGACACTTGTTGATGGCCCAGCATTGAAATCTGCAGCAATTTGCGGAAAGGTTGCACTTCTGACGCGTTCTTGCAGGATCTTTTTCCGGCCGCAGCGATGACGGAGATTTGACGTTTTACTGGATTCTTGATATTCACTGTACACTAGTGAAATGGTCGTATGGGGAAATCGCCACTTTATCGATACCTCGGAGATGCTGTTTCCCATCGCTCGTGTGCCGACTATAACACCACGTCCAAACTCACATAAATGTGGATAACCTGCCATTGCAGCAGCAGTAACCGATCTAACAACTACGCTAGACACTTGCCTTATACAGGCGTTGCCGACCACAGCAGCGTATTCTACCTGTTTACATACCTCTGTATTTGAATAAGCATGCCTATACCACTATCTTTGGCTCCTCAGTGTATAACCAGTGTATAGTATGACAACTGCGCGGTGCCGGGGCTAGCAGTGTATTTAACACTAAATTCTTCTAGAATCTTCATATGGAAATGATGCTCTAAGCCCCCCTTTTCTAACTCCGACTTTTGCTGTTTCACATGGATTAAGAATAAACGCGAACTGACTGTAATCGACCCTGCTAGTGGAGTAGAAAAGAGTTTGGCACCTGCAATAAAATTTGATATAAATTAATTTGATAAAGGAAAGTTTCATTAACGTAGTGAGAAATGAAAGGGTTGCTTTACTGATCCACAGGATTAAAGTTCTATCCAAAATAACAATTTGATTTATTATGACTAAACTCGAAATAATAAACAAAACACATGAAACACTTATAATACGTCAAATTGGATACTCAAATGCTGTGAAGGTGAAGTTGTCCATAAACTAGCTTGTGACGTTTATGACCAAGTGGTATGTGGAGACAATTCCTTGCAACTCAAATCTTAAGAGAAACACCCAGCGAACCCAACATTAATTGCTGCTACAGTAGTGAGAATTCAGACGATGAACATCCAAGACAGAACCATGTAAGAAAAGACGGGAAAAGGCGCGCTCTGCTGAGCTCTGATTATCACATAGCAAAATTCTCTAATCTGCCGGTGCTGCGGACATACATTAGCAAGCTGTCTTCTTAACTGCAAAGACACGATCTGGCATACTTGAGGCAATGGTTGGTTGTTTCGACGTCCCATCGTGGTGATGATAATGTCGAGAGTATAGCCTGAAACAAATTATCCTCGTCTGGTTGTTCCAGACTAAAGACATCCTATCAATACAAATGCGCCTCTGAGGGAGACGAAGAAGGCTCGCCACACAATCACTGATTGATTTTAATAAGCGAAGTCACACAGTAACTCCGATACAGTCAGCTTTAGCCAAAACTGCTCAAGACGGACAACATAGGCCGCTTGTACACAGAACGCTCAATTGCCAACTGTAGTCGGAAAGTTACGTTGAAGTCGAAACTTAAGCAACTTCGTCAAACAGTTACAATTAAATGGAAGTATATTAGTCAGCCAACGGAGGGCAGGCTGTCCAGAGCAGCGAGAGCTCAGTCTTCTAAACTACCCTGACCGAAGGGCAAGAGCCAACTCTCTCAAGAGCACCTGTACAAGCCGAACACAGAACATTCTCGCCCCCAAAACAGTGGCCGTGGTTAAACGATCCAATCAGCAACTAGAAAACCGGCGGAAAATTCCCCTCTATTGCCGATGCAGTACTATTCCACCAATGGAGATACTTGGCGCCAATTTCTGCGCCGATTTTGCTACGTCACGGAGCTATCCCTTAAGCAAGCCAATCACAGTTATGATTTTGCAGAAAACGCGGGAATTTGCCCGCCAAGACTGCCTGGGAACACAAGTCATTCCCACGCCTCGCTGGTAGCCCGCCAAAGAATGTTTTCACTAAGTTTCTGAGGAGAAACGGAATCTCTAGCCCAGCCTCTCTGTCAGACCCCTGTGGGCGTGTTGCTCCCGCTCTTATGACAATGTCGGCGTCTGGAAAGCATCCACTCAACTCCATCACACCCGTCGGGGCTTAACCCTCTCAAGATCAGCAGAACCCGCCTGTCACCGGACCACCCGGGTGACGAGAGACGCTGTGTGGGAAGTCCGCGTGTGAAGGAATAGCAACTTTTCACCGCATGCAGTTAGAGAGGAAAATCGGATTACTCAGAGTAAGATAGAAATCTGAGAGGAGGCTCATGCCACCTCTCACAACTACCACGAGTACAGAAGGAAAATGGACACGTTTGTGAACGGACGGACAGTTCATAAATTCTTGGGGTAAAAGAAGGGAGATTTGAGCACGGATTGCTGGCTCTGCAGTTCAGCACCGTGACCACATAACCACGACGCCGTGGCCATTGAACGTCGCTCGATGTTACATATCTTGAACTTGGACTGTTCGCTCTTCTTTTTTCGCAGTTCAGTACACCTTCTTCTTGTTTTCGTGCTTGACCTGTGCTCATTTTTTGAGGGGCTATCCACTGGACCGTCTTACCACTAAATTTTAGTGGGGGGGGGGGATACGATGGGGAGCGACTTGGAGTGCTCATAGCACCCCGGGAGAGTGGAGGCTCTTCCCTGCTGGGACAAGAGGTGGAGTCATTCGGCGACTAGCAGTACGCTGCAGAGCTGTATGCCGTGTTCTGCGTGAACTCGCGGTTGTATGGACTCCGGCAGGTGGAACGAAGTGTGGTACACAGTGTGTCCGTGACTGCACTCGGCGTATGTTATATTGGCTTTGTCTGAAAAGTGTACCACGGATCTCGACAAATGTAATTGCTGTTTATTCCCTATATAAGCCACCGCTCTGGCTGCCGTATGTGGAATAAGCCGTTTCACTATAGTAGGTGGAACATCGCCAGCTTTGGATGCCCTCTTAGAGTTCTGAGCTCTATGGGAATAGAATTACTGTACTAACGCTGAGAGACGCAATAATAGTTTGATTATTGGCAAGTATTTACACTATTGTAAATATAAGTGTTATACTAAACCTATGTAAGGGTCATTATCCTAGCTGCCAGACATAGATTTTTCTCAGTTGAGTGATTGTTTCGGTGTTCACTTAGTGGTGCGTCGGAAGACCCATTCGTTAATTTTAAAGAGGGCAATGCGACAAGTGATTTAGGTACTATTTAACTATATGTAAATTTGCTAGCTGTTACAGTTGTTCAGGTTTGTGAATTAATCCGATTTTCTGTGGATGATTGCAGCCGTTATGTTGACGCGTTATTTGTAATAGCTATAGCTATTCTCTGTAGTTGTTGATTGAAGCAAATGAAGGAATGTACTTCTAGCGACTGCTCCTTGCAGTTTTGCGACTGGAGTCAGCACAGCTGTTCAAAGCGGCATCATCGTCAGCCGTATGATGCATCATCTGAAGATGGCCAACTTCTAGAGGCCGAAACCGGTCATAGTTGTAATACTGTGTGATAGAGGCTATTTCTTATAAATTTTTAAATGTCTTGGTGTTATTTTTTAATTCATTGTAACGTTGTACTTGAGGAATTTTAAAGTTATAAGAGTTTTTAATGTCTTGATTCATTGCAGAGTTTTACTTAAATTTTGGAAACTTAATTAAACTGTCATGGTTTTGTAGTAAAACTGAACGAATATCTTGCCTAAATTACAAGAGACTTCAGGAAGTTGTAACACTGAAATTCGTGGGCGCTGGTGTCTAGTATAATAAGTAAGTTCTACTGAAATAAGAGTTAAACATTTCTTGTCCCAAGACATCTCCTACTCCACAAGTTTAGAAGTGCCAGCCTGCTTGGTCCAAACGACGGCCGCCGCAGTGGCCATGCGGTTCTAGGAGCTTCAGTCTGGAACCGCGCGACTGCCACGGTCGCAGGTTCGAATCCTGCCTCGGGCATGGATGAGTGTGATGTCATTAGGTTAGTTAGGTTTCAGTAGTTCTAAGTTCTAGGGGACTGATGACCTCAGAAGGTAAGTCCCATAGTGCTCAGAGCCATTTGAACCATTTTTATTATCCCAAACTAGTTTCGGCTACAAATATCACCATCATCAGTGTTTTTTTTAATCTAAAACATGCAGAAAATGGAATGGTTGTACAAACACATTAAAACATTATTAATTTTTACAAATCGTCTTTTGAAATATAGTTTTATATTGATATTTTCATGCTACCTTATATATTGTATGCTACAGCATGTTTTAAGCAATTATTGACGTTGTTTGTGACATATTTTTTGTGCTCTTTTTTTCCTGTTGCCATCTTTTTACTTAGCGAACATCATGTCATCTGCAACCATGTGAGCGCCTGTTAGTAAACAAATACTCGAAGGTGAACTTCGAGTGTCAGCAGTATACACATGGGTTGTGGTAGTGTTGTGGAAACCAGTTATTTTGGTGTGTATTTAGTTGTTGCTTAGCTATTCGTGTACTCACGTTCGTTGGATGGTGTGTGGCTACTTTTTACACAGAAAAACAAAACTTTTGCACTTTGTATCTGATCAGAATATTAAGCCATCTTGCTGTTCGCGTGTGTCGCGAGAGGCCTATGGCAAGTGGCGAGAAACGCTATGAAAAACTGTAGCGCGAATTACGACGACTTCTCTTCATTATTTATGTCTCTGTAGGTGATGGGGAAGTGGTGTTTTTTGCATGTGTGTGCTTTCTGTTCTGTGTCCTTCGTCAGTTCTCTCAGAGCGGTAAAGAGTGTGTTGTTGCAGAGTGTTGTGTTTTCATTTATTACATTTTTCCCTTCGACTATAGCATTTTGTATGTGGTAATTTTCTTCTATTGTTAGCTGTCGGATAGGAAAAAAAGAGCTCAGAAAATATGTCACAAACAGCGCCAATAATTGCTTAAAACATGCTTTAGCATAGAATATATAAGGTAGTATGAAAATATGAATATAAAACTATATTTCAAAAGACGATTTGTAAAAATGTAATAATGTTTTACTGTGTTTGCACAACCATACCCTTTTCTGCATGTTTTAGATTAAAAAAACACACTGATGCTGGTGATTTGTCGCCGAAACTAGTTTGGGATAATAAAGAAATAAACGAATAACAAGGTGTTTTGCATAAAGGCGGACTCAATTTGTGATATTACAGCTTGTCGTCTGTTGCTGCGGGCTCAGAACTAAGGTGTTTTTGCTGGAGCCCATATGCTTTGATGACATCTTGTGCCTGAATTTTTGTAAGTTTAGTCAACGGGAAGGATGAAGTTTTTAAGGGTTCATTAAGTGGTTTTTACGTTCGGTCTGATCATGTTGTAAGTTCCAGCTCTATTCTCTGGGGATGTTGATGGCGCCGTTTACTCTATTTAGAATTTGAAAGTACACTCTGGTGCGTCCCGGTCGATTTTTCAGCGGGTGCAGTCGACTCCAGCGACATCGCTTGTGGGCTGCTGGAGGGAGCGTGCTCCGTAGGGAGGAAAAGGCTCTTACAGGAGCGCGCTGGATGAAAGGCGGTGGTCGGGCAGAGCGGGAGGTACGCGAGCGGGTCGCTAGGTGGCGCCCAGGAATCCGGTGTCGGCAGTGGTTCTGAGTAGAGGTGGGCATTCAGGAGAGACCGGTACGGAAGACGGGAGTGAGCGAGCACCGGAAGCTGGATTTGCGAGGTGCCGGGGCTAGCAGTGTATTTAACACTAAATTCTTCTCGAATCTTCATATGGAAATGATGCTTTAAGCCCCCCTTTTCTAACTCCTACTTTTGCTGTTGCACATGGATTAAGAAGAAACGCGAACTGACTGTAATCGACCCTGCAAGTGGAGTAGAAAAGAGTTCGGCACCTGCAATAATTTAAGTGGATAGAAATTAAGGAGAGTTTCATTAACGTAGTGAGAAATGAAAGGGTTGCTCTACCGATTAACAGAATGAAAGTTCTGTCCAAAATAATAATTTGATTTATTATGACTAAACTCAAAATAATAAACAAAACACACGAAACATTTACAATACATCAAATTGATACTCAAATAAATGCTGTGAAGGTGAAGTCGTCCATAAAATAGATTGTGACAATTATGACCAAGTGGTATGTGGAGCCAATTCCTTGCAACTCAAATCTTAAGAGAAACACCCAGCCAACCCAACATTAATTGCTGCTACAGTAGTGAGAATTCAGACGATGAACATCCAAGACAGAACCACGTAAGAAAAGATGGGAACAGGCGCGCTCTGCTGAGCTCTGATTATCACAGAGCAAATTTCCTAATCTGCTGGTGCTGCGGACATACATTACCAAGCTGTCTCCTTAACTCCAAGGACACGATTAGGCGTACCGGAGGCGATGGCTGGTTGCTTCGACGTCCTGTCGTGGTGATGACAATGTCGCGAGTATAGCCCGAAACAAATTATCCTGGTCTGGTTGTTCCAGACTAAAGACTTCCTATCAATACAAATGCGCCTCTGAGGGAGACGAAGAAGGCTCGTCACACAATCACTGGCGGTACAATGATTGATTTTAACAAGCGAAGTCACACAATAACTCCGACACAGTCAACTTTAGCCAAAACTTCTCAAGACAGACAACATAGGCTGCTTGTACACAGAACGCTCAATTTCCAACTGTACTCGGAAAGTTACGTTGAAGTCGAAACTTCAGCAACTTAGTCAAACAGTTACAATTAAATAAAAGACAGCCAACAGTAGGCAGGCTGTCCAGAGCAGCGAGAGCTCAGTCTTGTAACCTACTCCGACCAAAAGGCGAGAGCCGACCTTTCTCAAGAGCACCCGTACAAGCCGAACACAGAACATTCCCGCCCCCACGACAGTGGCCGTGGTTAAACGTTCCAATGAGCAACTCGAAAACTGGCGGAAAATTCCACTCTATTGCCGAAGCACTACCATTCCACAAATGGATATTCTCGGCGCCAATTTCTGCGCCGATTTTGCTACGTCACGGACCTATGCCCTGAGCAAGCCAATCACAGTTACGATTTCGCAGCAAACGCGGGAATTTGCCCGCCAAGACTGCCTGGAAACACAAATCATTCCCACACCTCGCAGGTAGCCCGCCAGAAAGTGTTTTCACTAAGTTTCTGCGAAGTAACGGAATCTCTAGCCCAGCCGCCCCTTCCAGCTCATCTGGAAGTTTCGCTCCTGCTCTTATGACAATGTCGGCGTCTGGCAAGCATCCACTCGACTCCATCACACCTGTCGGCTTAACCCTTTCAAGATCAGCAGATCCCGCCTGTCACCGGACCACCCGGGTGACGTAGACACTGCGTGGGAAGTCCGCGTGTGAAGCAATAGCGACTTCTCACTGCATGCAATTACACTCCTGGAAATTGAAATAAGAACACTGTGAATTCATTGTCCCAGGAAGGGGAAACTTTATTGACACATTCCTGGGGTCAGATACATCACATGATCACACTGACAGAACCACAGGCACATAGACACAGGCAACAGAGCATGCACAATGTCGGCACTAGTACAGTGTATATCCACCTTTAGCAGCAATGCAGGCTGCTATTCTCCCATGGAGACAATCGTAGAGATGCTGGATGTAGTCCTGTGGAATGGCTTGCCATGCCCTTTCCACCTGGCGCCTCAGTTGGACCAGCGTTCGTGCTGGACGTGCAGACCGCGTGAGACGACGCTTCATCCAGTCCCAAACATGCTCAATGGGGGACAGATCCGGAGATCTTGCTGGCCAGGGTAGTTGACTTACACCTTCTAGAGCACGTTGGGTGGCACGGGATACATGCGGACGTGCATTGTCCTGTTGGAACAGCAAGTTCCCTTGCCGGTCTAGGAATGGTAGAACGATGGGTTCGATGACGGTTTGGATGTACCGTGCACTATTCAGTGTCCCCTCGACGATCACCAGTGGTGTACGGCCAGTGTAGGAGATCGCTCCCCACACCATGATGCCGGGTGTTGGCCCTGTGTGCCTCGGTCGTATGCAGTCCTGATTGTGGCGCTCACCTGCACGGCGCCAAACACGCATACGACCATCATTGGCACCAAGGCAGAAGCGACTCTCATCGCTGAAGACGACACGTCTCCATTCGTCCCTCCATTCACGCCTGTCGCGACACCACTGGAGGCGGGCTGCACGATGTTGGGGCGTGAGCGGAAGACGGCCTAACGGTGAGCGGGACCGTAGCCCAGCTTCATGGAGACGGTTGCGAATGGTCCTCGCCGATACCCCAGGAGCAACAGTGTCCCTAATTTGCTGGGAAGTGGCGGTGCGGTCCCCTACGGCACTGCGTAGGATCCTACGGTCTTGGCGTGCATCCGTGCGTCGCTGTGGTCCGGTCCCAGGTCGACGGGCACGTGCACCTTCCGCCGACCACTGGCGACAACATCGATGTACTGTGGAGACCTCACGCCCCACGTGTTGAGCAATTCGGCGGTACGTCCACCCGGCCTCCCGCATGCCCACTATACGGCCTCGCTCAAAGTCCGTCAACTGCACATACGGTTCACGTCCACGCTGTCGCGGCATGCTACCAGTGTTAAAGACTGCGATGGAGCTCCGTATGCCACGGCAAACTGGCTGACACTGACGGCGGCGGTGCACAAATGCTGCGCAGCTAGCGCCATTCGACGGCCAACACCGCGGTTCCTGGTGTGTCCACTGTGCCGTGCGTGTGATCATTGCTTGTACAGCCCTCTCGCAGTGTCCGGAGCAAGTATGGTGGGTCTGACACACCGGTGTCAATGTGTTCTTTTTTCCATTTCCAGGAGTGTAGATAGAAATATGAGGGGGGGCTCATGCCACCTCTCAGATTAAGTCCGTCTTGCACGAGCGACTTTCTGGTCAGAATCGGCTGCTCGAAGTGCGTGCGCCTTTCGTGCCTGCTTGTAAATCAGCACCCAAACAAGACGCCAGTGGGTCAGTGACGTCAATGATCAATAAATTCTGTCGATTGTGGAGTTCTAAATTTCAGTGTATGATGCACGCTGCACATGCGCAGAGACAACGGACTTCGACGGCGTCTGCTAACATTGAAAGATATAACCTATTCTGGTCAACCTCACTCCTATTGCGGAAACGGATTCTGTGCTTTGGTTTCTTCTTAATATTTGTTTCGTTGATTTCTTTATGTTCGTGGCATACTGAAAAAAGGTCCTGGTATTTTTACCTATTACTGTTCTCCTAGAAAAGAGACAAAATATCTGATTGCAAAATGTATTTACATTTTACAGAGAAAAAAACCTGCACTATGCATAAATAAGAACGTAAACAAAATGGTTCAAATGGTTCTGAGCACTATGGGACATCTGAGGTCATCAGTCCCCTAGACCTAGAACTACTTAAATCTAATTAACCTAATGACATCACAAACATCCATGCCCGAGGCAGGATTCGAACCTGCTACCGTAGCAGCCGCGTGGTTCCGGACTGAAGCGCCTAGAACCGCTCGACCACATCGGCCGGCTAACGTAAACAAATAAACGTGTTTTGATGAAAATTATTATTGTGAAAAAGTCAGAATTATTGGACAAGAAATATAATTTTCGTTGTTGTTTGGCACGTATGCAAGTAGGCTGTTCAGGTTTTTATATTGATAACGCCACGTAGCGCTCTGTATGAAAATTACTGGCTGTGCTGTGTGCAGTCTGTGGCTAGTTTGCATTGTTGTCTGCCATTGTAGTGTTGGGCAGCTGGATGTGAACAGCGCATAGCGTTGCGCAGTTGGAGGTGAGCCGCCAGCAGTGGTGGATGTGGGGAGAGAGATGGCGGAGTTTTGAAATTTGCAATACTGGATATCATGAACTGCTATATACATTATGACTTTTAACACTATTGAGGTAAATACATTGTTTGTTCTCTATTAAAGTCTTTCATTTGCTAACTATTCCTACTAGTTGTTAGTGCCTTCCGTAGTTTGAATCTTTTATTTAGCTGGCAGTAGTGGCGCTCGCTGTATTGCAGTAGTTCGAGTAACGAAGATTTTTGTGAGGTAAGTGATTTGTGAAAGGTATAGGTTAATGTTAGTGCCATTCTTTTGTAGGGATTTTTGAAAGTCAGATTGCGTTGCGCTAAAAATATTGTGTGTCACTTTAGTGAATGTATGAGTACGTTCAGTTTTGATCAGCTGTTTGAAAAGCAAATAGTGTAAGAGGTTTATCAGCACAGTAATTCAGAAATTGTTCTAAGCGGACGTTTCATATGTCGACCCTTAGCCGAGGATACCTCACTGGAATGTTCTGATTTTTTCTTGTAGTTTGTGTAATTAGTGTAGCTTTTGTGTATTGGTAGCGCGTAATTGTAGAGAGAATCTCCTTCGTAGTTGCAGTCTTTCGTTGTTGTACAGTAAAACAGTTGTGGCATGCATGTAGTTTGCACCAAGTATTTCGCAGCTGCGCTTGCAATTAACTAGATATTATTTTCAGTGCTATGTTAATGTGTTCCCATATTTTTGCTCTTCAAATTGTGTTTTTCTGTGTTGTCGTCTGAAATATTGTGACAATAATGGCGTGTGAAAAACGTAATACTAGGCTCCAAAGTAAACTGAGAAATGACAGTGAAGACGAAAGCAGTGTGTGAGCGCCACCGTGTAATGAATTAACTAATGTTCAACATAGTAATTTGGTAATTGTGCATAGGGAAATGGAGCGGGCGGCAAACAGTGGCGTAGGCAGGGATTTAAAGTACTTTCTGTGAGATACCAGATGACACAGTGGTTAGTTTATGTGACAGCTACAGGATTTTATCACGACGCTACTAATGAATGACAATTCACAATGTTGCTTTTGCGGTGTTTCTGTTTTATATCTGCACAGTTTTTCTGAATTATTCTGGAAAGTAAAACATGTTTTAGTAGTAACTTTTGTGGTATAGCTACAATGAGACAGCCTCTTTCGTGACACAACAATACGTTACAGCACAGTACTTTCTTCATCACAACAATAAGCGTAATAACTAAGATATCTATACGCAAAGCATTTCACTTTTGTTTATCATGAGGTAAGTACATTGACTTCTGCAGAACTTAGCTTTCGGAGGACTATAACTACGACACTTCCACAGAGATTATCTTACAGCAAGACGCACATTTAGCGCTACAGGACACGTATTTGAGTGATTAATTTTGTACTTAAATCATTTATTTTTAAAGATATTTGAAGTACAATGATACAAAGGTTTTCCGTAATACATTTCATTCCATTGTTGTAATCTGTAACACCTGAGGGTATAATTACAATAATCCTCAGGGGGTACACGCTTACTTTGTGTACCATGTGTTTGGCAAGCACAAGGAGCCCTAGCTAATATGGTATTTGTTTATACAACTTTACACATTGGTACCATATTTCTCTAACACACAAATTACACAGCTATCTGATCATTTAACTGAGAGATAAACTTTTTTTTTTTACTACATCAGTGACACGTGTTTACGCAATTACACAGTTGGGTAACTTCACACTTATGAAATTGTATTTTGTCTGTACTTTGTGAACTGTTCATATTTTTTTTGGAACCACTGTGATACGAGAGCTTTGAATGATGTATTTGGTATGGGATCATGATTTTTAAAGTACATTTGAGGCAGATGACACTTTTGACATGAGCAGAGAATTTTTTTTAATTATTGGAGGAAGCTACGACGATTTTGAGAGTTGACTGAGGTGTTATGATATTATTATGATGACTATGTGCATTATGCTGGTGCGGTATGTTTATGATTAATAGGCTGATGCTATATGAGTTATTTGATTATGCTACGTATCTGTTATGATGAAATATTGAAGAAGTATCGACGAATATGTATATGTGTAATAAGGCAAGGAATAATGAGTAGTGGTTAGGGACTCTGGTTTGTAAAAAAGGTTGTTGGAAACCAAGAATCGTACTTTAAGAGTTATGAAATGTATGTAAATGCGTGAATGTATTACAATGCCGCCGAAAATTTTATGGACGCTGTTATATCAATAGCATTTTATTTCTACAGATTTGTAACGCAAATTCTTGACCTGTGAAATATTTTTATATGAGACTGTCACTGTAGCGGAAACTGGTGTCGTAAATATTTCGGCAAGAAAGTTAAGTGACCTTCACGTAATCCGTCGTGGGCACGACGCATTACGTGGGCAGCTGCGCGACAGTCGCCTGGAAAAAAGCCATTAGTGTTTTCCTTTCAGAGGCTCAGATGGACAAAAAAAAAGGAGTCCATTATCCTCGCTATTGACATTTCTTTGTAGAAAGCATCCTAAATACAACACGCTCAAACTTGAAAATATATGATTACACTGTGGAGCTCTTAATTTATGATATTTACTAAAATGCCTAATGAAATGATGAGAGACATTTTACATCTATTGTCTTTCTAGTTGAGAGATTGCTCATTTTGTTTAATATCTACTTTCTAGCTGCCCTGCAGCATTGGTTAAAATAAAATTTTATAGATGTACTAATATAAATATTTTATGCCTACAGACCCAGTAAAGAATAACTTTGATGTACTTAAAAAAAAAACGAAGGAGCACAAAAACACATTTCCCTTCACAGGAATTGCATACAGAATTTTCTTTTCAAGTACTTGGTAATTTCTTTTGTAGAATAAATTGTGATGCATCACTCTAGTGTTAAGATGTGACATAGGTATTAAACATGGCCATTTTTACTGTAATATTTTTTCTGCTTGAGCTTTCTCATGTTTAGATATAAGTTATTGCATTTGCTGCAGCTGTTTGCCAGGCATAGTGCTACTAAATTTCACTTTGTATTACTCTGTTAAGCTAGTTTTACTACTGATTTATTTTTCTTGTTTGCTGCACAGTGCCTTATATTAGTTGTAATATTGCAATTGCTTTGCCTATTTAAATTTTTTGTCATTGATGTTTGTGTTAATTGTTTTGAGCTGCTGCATTGCCTCGTCCCTTAATTTAACATCTGAGCTCAGTAGATTTAAGTTAGCTTAAGAGGGGGTAGCCTATAAGAGAATGAGTTGCGATGAATTTGAAGAAATGCACCGAGAGGCTATACGAGAAAAGTACAGAAAGCAGGTATAGATAGGACTTTTGGAAATAATGAAGAACGTAGGGAGATCTCCGAGAAGTAAAGAAAGATTTGTTTGCAAAATACTGCAGTAAAACCAACCCTGTCCTTTCCTTGTATTATTCCGCTATATGTTTGTGTACCCTTGTGTACTGTATTTATGTTTTTCCTGTATTTATATGTTTATCTGATAAGACTTATGTTGTAGAATTTTTCTAATACTAAGCTACATTCACAATGATGAGGAATACTGTTAGCCTCAAATATAATTGGCATTAATAATATGTTATTTACCTTGTAAATATGCTTAGACATTATTTATTCTGTTTTGTTTTAATGCTCATGTGTGAAGTTGATGTTTCAAAATTTATTCTGATCTTTTATGTATCTACTTATCTCATAATTCCTGCAACATTGATGTATATGTTTATTTCTATTCTGTTGTAAAGCCTGTACTACAAATGTTATCTGTATTGTTATGTTCTTTAATGATGTATTTTGTACCTTTGTAATTGTATTCTTGTGTTATAAAATTGTAATTGACACCAGTTCATCATATTATTAACTTGTAGGTTACATTTCACTGCACACGTTTCTGTTGGTCATAGTATATGGACAATATGTGAGAAGTAGGGACTGTTAGTGTTTGCACGTGCGTTAATAATTCAGCAAGGGACTGGATAACAGCATTGCTGGTTCTAAGGACAATTCCAAAAACTTTGTGAGTGCCCAAGTGGTGGTTATGGACTTGCTATATTAACTGCAAGACTCTTCAGTGGTGATTGTGCACCTGCACAGTCACAACAGATGGCTGCTGGCCATCTCTACAAGGACTACAGTGGGTCTGCACCTCTAGTGGCCCACCAATACCGTAATCTCTACCAGGACTACAGTGGGTCTGCACCTCTGGTGGACCACCAATACCGTAATCTCTACCAGGACTACAGTTGTCTGCTCTGTGATGACCTACCTACCAATATTCTTCAAAACTTCGAATGACTCTGCTGTGGGTTTACTCTGTTGTGGCCCATTACCTGTCTGCATGTCGAGAGTCAGCACTGTCTTTCTGTTGGAAGGACAACACTACTTCTTTAAGACTGCATGGAAATCCACTACTTCTGTGTGCATTTTCTTTTATTGTTCAGACTTTAAGAAAAACATTGCAATTTTACTGTGAAGAATGATCAGGACTGTCTTTATGGACTATGAATTTTAGCTTTTGACCAACATTGTATCAATAAGTGTGTGCATTTGATATCTTTGTTATTGTAATTATGAAAGATTTTATCAAATCATTATTGGCCACTGCCCAAAACAATTTGTAAAATTTTTTGTGGGTAGCATGGGGACTATGTAAGTAGGCTGTTCAGGTTTTTATATTGGTAACGCCACGTAGCGCTCAGTATGAAAATTACTGGCTGTGCTGTGTGCAGTCTGTGGCTAGTTTGCATTGTTGTCTGCCATTGTAGTGTTGGGCAGCTGGATGTGAACAGCACGTAGCGTTGCGCAGTTGGAGGTGAGCCGCCAGCAGTGGTGGATGTGAGGAGAGAGATGGCGGAGTTTCGAAATTTGCAATACTGGATATCATGAACTGCTATATACATTATGACTTTTGAACACTATTAAGGTAAATACATTGTTTGTTCTCTATTAAAGTCTTTCATTTGCTAACTATGCCTATCAGTAGTTAGTGCCTTCCGTAGTTTGAATCTTTTATTTAGCTGGCAGTAGTGGCGCTCGCTGTATTGCAGTAGTTCGAGTAACGAAGATTTTTGTGAGGTAAGTGATTTGTGAAAGGTATAGGTTAATGTCAGTCGGGGCCATTCTTTTGTAGGGATTTTTGAAAGTCAGATTGCGTTGCGCTAAAAATATTGTGTGTCACTTTAGTGAATGTTTGAGTACGTTCAGTTTTGATCAGCTGTTTGAAAAGCAAATAGTGTAAGAGGTTAATCAGCACAGTAATTCAGAAATTGTTCTAAGGGGACGTTTCACATAGCAAGAAAGATATAAATGATAAAGCAAAAATGCGCTTTTTACTGTGTTCTACATATTGCCTGATATGTTTGCAACTGTGCATTTTCTCGAGCAAATCAATGTGTACGTTCTGACGTGTTTGTATGACACTTTTCCTATACCTTCAATTCTCAGAAGTGCGAACAATTTGCCACACGACGTCTGACAAGAATCTCCACTACGAATTCTGGTTTGGTCATTAAAAATCTCTGTTGTCATTGCTTGTTCCACCATTCCGTTACAATATTTCGATTTTTTCTTAGAAACTACGGTGCCTCGTTACCTCACTTTGACCATTCAGATGCCAAATTGCACAGCAGACAGTTCTCGCACCACCGGCAGTTTCGGTGCTGACGTGTAAACGAAATTGACAATTCAAAACAGACGAGACTCATTATGGGAATATAACGCCAAGGGCGCTGAGTAGACAAACTTGTCTCTGGTAGTCAGTTGAGACAAGAAGGTCGATCGTGTAAAAGGGGCTTTAGACGCTTTGTTCTGATGAGATGCTGTGTGCCGGCGTTCTCTGAGGTGTATGGCATTCGGTAGCAAAGTTGGACGGTTATTTCTATGATGAGCTGGAACTTTGAACTTCGGGAGACTGTTTTGGCATCTCGGCTTATTAGGCATATTATGGAGTGACTTTGCTGCAGTCGCTAGATTCTGAATTTATGTCCTTGTGGGCATTTCGAGGCTAATCTGACCTCACGTTCGGCTCGACTGACTGCTTGCGTATTTCTTCGCCAAGAGTTGAAAGAAGTTATTTCTTGAGGGTTGACATACTTCGTCACCAAGTATGACATTTGTGAAAGAACCGTTATGGATTGCTCTGTTTTGTCGATTCTGCGATTTGCAAATGATAATTAGGCGCACATATTGTAGTGTATGTTATTTGAGTTTGAAAATTTCACTTCTCTGATTGTTGCAGAAGACTGATGATACTCTGCGCACTAGTTTTCCGTGCTACCACGGGATTGTTTTGTAGTTGAAAGCAACCTGCAGCGGCTTTGTCTGCTCTTGAGCTGCTAATGAGATGGTGCATATTCTGGCTCTGGTCCTGTGATGTTTGAGTTCGATATATGTTTAATTGAGTTCGATGTCCTCATATGGTGGTACACAGTTTTCCCGGTTTAAGTTTTCGAGGATATTTTGCTACTTTGTTGTTACTTAGTGTTATTGTAATCAGTTGCCAATAAACATTAGTCGTTTGTTGATGACAGCATATTGTTCTTATGTTAGAAGCTATGTAATTTGTTGTCTCCTGTAATGTACTACTAAAAATGTGGTTAAAGCTGAGCTTACGCGATCACCTAGTGATATTTGATAACGAAAAAAGTTTCTTACGAGTACGTAGAATTTCCTTCAGAAACTTCATATTTCGGACGAGGACCCGTCGATTTTTGTTTTAGTGCTGTAATGTCTTATATTGTTCGATTTACAAGGAGCTGAACGAAATTATGCTCTTTTAAAACACAACTGTAGGTTAATAGTTGTCGTCACATGGTACCATTCTCTTTAAGATTAACGTTATTTCTGCTGGAACTTGTCCTGTGTGTTCTGGTTTTTAAAGAATAATATATTTACTGATCAATTGAGTTGAACTTTTATCAGTGTATATCTTTTGAGTATCAAGGTTCAAGTGGTTCAAATGGCTCTGAGCACTATGCGACTCAACTGCTGAGGTCATCAGTCGCCTAGAACTTAGAACTAATTAAACCTAACTAACCTAAGGACAGCACACACATCCATGCCCGAGGCAGGATTCGAACCTGCGACCGTAGCGGTCGCTCGGCTCCAGACTGTAGCGCACAGAACCGCACGGCCACTCCGGCCGGCTGAGTATCAAGGAATGATAGATTTTACTGTAATACAGTTTGACTTAATAAAGCTAAGGTCTTAAGTGAATGTTCAGCAGCTTTCCACTGAAGGAATCCTGTTTCCCAACCAGACTGCTCAACTGGTGTCAAATCTTAATAGAGAACGGATTGTTATTATTTAGACAGTGACAGCTGCTGCTTCTGTCCATCCCCACATCTGGGTCTCATCTACGTAATTTATGTGATTATCTTTTGTCATTGCTGTTATTAGTGGTCGTGGGAGAGGCATTCTGTTTTTTAACAGATGTTTCCCTTTTTTATATAGATATCCACCTGAAGATGTGGCTATAAGCTACGAAACCGGTTGTGGTTCCAAATAAAGGATTTTACAGACAACTGTTTGCGGTTTTCACTCTACAGAGTGTGTTATTTACTTCCCACTACCATTCAGTTCGGTGGCAGTGGTCTACTAGCGGCTGGAGCACTAGACACGGCTCTGGCAGTCACAGGTTCAGTCCCAGATAAAGGCGGGGAATTTGCTGGTTCCAGTCCTTCCAGGTCTTTCCCATGTCCGCTCAGCCTGCTATGAAATGAGTACCATTGTCTTTCCCGGGAGGTGAAAGGAGGCTGGGCCGGTGGGCCCCCCACCCTCCTCCTCCTAGCGCTGAGGCAATGGAGGGCGGCAAATTGCCTGCAGTCAGCCCAATAGCCGTGCCAGGAGCTTGCGCGAATTATAAGCGCATTACTGCAATGGAACGAAGTAAGAATATCAGACAATCTCTCCCTATCGGAGCCGATACTTCAATCAAACGGATACTACAGGGAGACACACTGAGTCCTCTGTTACTTATCCTTGCAGCGGAAGAAATTGTAAGAATACCCCAAAAGGAGGGTGTAGTCTCATACGCAAATGCAGATGATATTGTAATAGGTGCAAAGAATATTGCAAAGTTACAAGAAGCGATAACCGATATGGAAGATTGGTATGTCGAACACGGCTTCGAAATAAATGTAGCGAAAACAGAAATGATGGTACTCAGAAATGGAGGAAGAACACCTGCATCAGCTGAGATTTTCATACGAGAGAGAAAACTGAAGATTGTACCGGACTACAAGTACTTAGGGGTCACAATACAAACAACTGCAAAATGTTTCACAAAACATGTAACAGAGAAAGCAATGCAAGCAATAATGGCAATACATGAAATACAATACATCACATCCCTTAGCCTAGAGACAGCAATGGCACTATTCAGAGCCAAAATGTTTCCCAATACTGACGTACGGCATAGAAATTATTGGACCACATCTTACAGTGAAGAACCTAACAACACTAGACAGAGTGAAGGCGACCTATATAAAGAAAGCAATAGGAGTGTCCAAAACAACACGATCGAGACTTGTATACCTGCTGGCGAGGGAACCCTTCCTCACTGAAGACCTTCGGACAACCCTGATGCTACCCAATAGCAACGCCTTGGAAAGTCTACTTAAAACATTGCAGGAAAAAAGGGAAGACATACCTCCAGAATTTTACAGCACAGGTGCCATGATTGACCGAACATGGACAAAGGAAAACTTCGAAATGAGACACGTGATCACCAGATAGGCAGTCCATGGTTTCCACCACCTTATTTGCAACAACACGTCATATCACGAACCAAACGAGATGTGTGAGTGTAAACTGTGTCACCAAATTTGCAAACGTTACCATATAGAGCTCTGTACCAAAAGGACACGAACAATAAGTGACTATGCAAATCACAATATGTGAAATTTCTAATTTATCTTATCACTGTACATTGAATTTGTATGGCTATTTGGCTGCAATAAACTTATTATATATTTTGTCTGTACAATTTTAATTCGGGAAGCCTGACATTGTCAGGGAGGAGACGGCGGTCTTAATATGGTTCATCATGTAAACTTTTTTAAAAGTAAGAAACTTTTAATCCTTAACCAGAAGTTTTCCTATTACAATGAAAGTACGATAACTACAATAGCTTCTGTTGCTATCTGCAACCGTTTTCAAATCTATCAACATCGTTCAAAACGTAAAAAAAAGCATTGAATATGCATTGGAAAGCATTGTTAGCTCTAGTCATGCAATGACATGCATTCGTAGATACCAAGACAATTACAATACATAGTTTAAAAACATTACCGTGAGCAAGCCACGTTATAGAACGTAATTTCGCAGATTGGCGGTAAGAAAGGAAACTGGTCAGTTGCATGAGTTAAAGGTAAGTCAAAACCTCCTAATGAGTACTATTTGTCGTCCTTTTGCAACCGTATTAAAATTTAATTTTTGTCGCCCACAAAAACCTGCCGCCCTGTACAGTGGCACGGTTTGTCCCCCACCCTCCCTTGCCACTCTCCCACTCATCTAAAGCCAGTCCTGATAACGGCCGAAGCTCGCCAGCAGTGGAAAACAAGTAGTATTTAAAGTGGAAAAGCGAAAATGTTTTATTTCACAAATTTTGAAAAACTGTTGTACACGCCGAAGAAATATGATCCAGTTGCAATCGTTAATAAAGATAAAATTCTGAAAACATACCGCTAATCATTCAGGCCGAGGAAACCTCAGATATCACTACTCTGTTTTCCGCTACCACGGAAAATTCAAGAGGAGTAAATAGTGTAAATCTATATCCATATTCCACAAGCCCCCATATCGTATGCGGCAAAGCATTATCATTACAGGTAATATATACGAGGGATAACCACGAATTCTTTATAGAAGAATGGAAAAACTGCTAGAAGCCGATCTCGGGGACGATCAGTTTGGATTCCGGAGAAACTTAGGAACAGTCCTGAGGCAATACTGACCCTACGACTTCTCTTAGAAGACAGGTGAAGGAAAGGCAAACCTACGTTTATAGCATTTGTAGACTTAGAGAAAGTCTTTGACAATGTTGACTGGAATATTCTATTTGAAATTCTGAAGGCAGCAGGAACGAAATACAGGGAACAAAAGTCTTTACAACTTGTACAGAAATCAGACGGCAGTTATAAGAGTCGAGGGGCGTGAAAGGGAAGCAGTGTTTGAGAAGAGACAGAGCCCATTTTATTGATTGTTTATATTGAGCAAGCGGTAAAGGAAAGCAAAGAAAAAAAATTGGTGAAGGAATTAAAGTTCAGGAAGGTGAAATAAAAACACTTTGAGCTTTGCCGATGACATTGTAATTCTTTCAGATACAGCAATGGTCTTGGAAGAGCAATTAAACGGTGTGGGCAGTGTCTTTGAAGGAGGATGTAATATGAACATCACCAAATGCAAAACAAGGGTAGTGAAATGTAGTCTAATTGAGTCAGGCGATGCTGAAGGAATTGTTAATATCGAATAATACAGATTTAAGTGTCAAGAGGTCTTTTCTGAAAGTATGTGTATGGAGTGTAGATATTTGTGGAACTGAAACATGAACGATAAACAATTTAGACAAGAAGAGAGTAGGTGCTTTTGAAATGTGCTACAGAAGAATGCTGAAGATTAGATGGGTAGATCATGTAGCTAGAAAGAATGACGAGGTACTGAATATAGTTAGGGAGGAAAAATTTTTTGGCACAACATGCCTAAAAGAAGGGATCGGTTGATAGGACGCACGAAACATCCTGAGACATCAAGGGATCGACAATTTAGTACTGGAGGGGTTAAAAATCGTAGAGGGGGACCAAAAGATGAATACAGTAAGCAGACTGAGGAGCATATAAGTAGCAGTAGTTAATCAGAGATGAAGAGGCTTGCACAGGATAGAGTAGCATGGAGAGCTGCATCAAACCAGTCTTCGAACTGAAGACCACAACAACAGCCGAAATGCTGCACATACAACGTTACGAACAAAGTTTTTTTTTTCAGAAACGTGTCAGCAGTCCAGTTAATAGTGAAAGCCCGCGCCACTGTACCGTAGCAAGCCTCTAGAGAAGCCAAAGCAACATGCCGCAATGGATTATCGTGCTATAGCTCGTTATCTGCATTTGAGGGCGAACAACGCTACAACAATTGATGCTGAGTTTGTATAACCAGGTGCCAACAATGCACCGTCATATGACAGTAATGTTAGGTGGCGCCGACGCTTCCAGCGCGATCGTCCAAGTCTGAATGACGGGGAGCGAAGAGAGACCACGTCTCTCTGTGAAGACCGGGACTTGTAAGAGAACACCAGGCCCTGGTGCTCTGAGACTGCCGTATCATAAATCAAGCCATGCTTGAAAACCTTAGAATCGGTCATAGATCAGCTTTTAGTCTTGCAAAAATTTTGGGCACGACAAAAGTCACCTCCCGCTGGCTTCCGTGACTGTTCCACACATTCAAAAAGGTAGCCGAACCGAGGCTACGGCGGAAATGTTGCGTCTGTGTCAGGTCAGTGCAGATGACTTCTTTATCCGCCTAATCATCATGGGCGAGTGCTGGGTGTATTATTAGGACCCCGAGAGAAAGAAGCAAAGCAAGCAGCGGAAACATTGGGACTCGCCACAGCGAAAAAAAGATGAAGAGCCAGCTGTCATCGGGTAGTGTGATGCTGAGTGTTGTCTGGGACTGCCATGCTGCGATGGTAACGAACTATGCTCGTAAAGGGCAAATCGTCACAAGAGGATACAGTACTACCGAAATGACCTGGCTGAGTTACGGGGAGTTGTCAAGATGAAATCCGCCGGCACACGGGACTAGCCAGCTAACGTTGACGTGCAAACAGACGCAATATCCCACGTCACGAGAGACAGCGCCGTCGGCACAGGGCACGAGCTGGTTGACGTGATTTTACGCTCTGAGCGCATTCCAGTGACGGTCGTCGTATCTATTTGGCTCGCAAACCGTACATTTCGTTCACAAAAATGGAAGCACGTAGAATTTCTACGTTAGGTCTATTAACACGAACATTTCTTTTCCTGACCATATGCTAGCCATATTGATCCGTCTGTGCAGTACATAAATAAAAAGAAATAAAAATTTTAATATCTGCCTTTGTCCAGCTTCAACGCGGGGTCAGCCGTTTACTATTGATTTGGCAGTGTTGGCTGCAGAGGGTGTCCAGATGCTCTTCCTGAAGCCACCCCAAACCCCCTCCAGAAAACAATTAGTGTACCCCAGCTGTCTGCGTCTAGTGTAAGCCATGGAATACTGTGAAGGTGTCCAAATGTCTGCGAGTCGTGTAACTGAGGCGGAACGTGGGGAACAGCCCGGTACTCACCTAGCAGGAAGTGGAAAACCGCCTAAAAACCACATCCAGACTGGCCGGCATGCCGGCCCTCGCCGTGAATCCGCCGGGCGGATTCGATTCGGGGCCGGCGCGCCTACCCATGTCCAGGAAGCAGCGCATTACCGGCCTCGGCTACCCTGGCGAGTAATATCCGTGCACTTGTAATAAGACAAGAAGGGAAGATACATGCCCTCTCAGGAAAGACATCAGCTTATAAAAAGTTCACCAAATGAAACACACTCGCTCCTGACATAGAACTCTCTTATATTTATACATCAAATATTACAGAAATAATTTCTATTAATTTAATATGAAACTCCCACGGCTTTCCAGTAAACGCGAAGGCGAAAAAAATTTGGCTATAGCGGGATGTGCTGCCCCATACGATCTAATGCCAATTCACTGGCGCAGGACTTCAACCACGCTATCGATGACTGCATTTCTATTACTTTAGTTTCCGTAATGTTGACATTAAATTATATAATAAATCATAATGAGAACGAAAAGTTTTGGTCAATTTTAAATGGGTCGTCGCTTTAAAACGGCTTACTCTCGTTACACGCGAGTTATAAAGCGAAAATAACTAAGTACAAAAATTCTTTAACCAATGTGTCGTTCCCTGTCATTTTATGACAACGATTCGTTCTCGAGACATTCACCGTGCTGGTGCTTAGAAACAGCATATACTCATAGAGCGTGACGTATAACATAAAACTCATGGAATATGGGCTTCTGCTGAACACGACCGGTATGGCACGTTGCTTTCTGCATGTAACGTAGGGGCCGTTCTTGCTTCCTATTGGTTCTACTTTACGTGGCACGTCGCCGAAATATCGCAGTACTTATTTTGTGCTTCACGTGACAAAATGTGTCCTCAACAAAAAAATAACTGGAAGTAACGTCACAAAACTCGTACAGCGCCACGTAAATGTTAGCTAACTCGTCCCGTGGGCCGACGGCATAAGCGACGCGGAAAGGTCTCCAAAGGTCGGTGTAATGACTTCTTCCCCCTTCCTTAGATGAAGAAACTGGGGAGGGGGGGAGGGAGGGGGCGGTCGTATGTTTCCGCCCAACGACCGCCTCAGGTCATTCTGCATAGGACACAATCACAACTGTTGCTTCTTTGAGCACTAAATTTTGTCTCACCTCATGTACTCTTCTGATATCGCACCCAGTGACTTCTCCCTTCTTCCTTAGATGAAGAAACTATTGTATGATGGCAGGCACTTCGAGAATGTCGACGAGGTGTTTTTCGAGGTTTCCTGAGCAAGGATGCATTTTTGTTTTCTTGAAGGCTGCTTTTAGAAAAACTAGGACCCGCCGTCTCAAATTCTGTGCGGGTATTAGCACTCCCCTCCGGTATGCAAGGCCTCCATGGCTCAGCGAAAATTAACTACGCATCTGAGGCCGCGGGCACCGTAGTCCATGCAGTACCATATGGAGGTGGGGCTGGGTGGAGATATTTTGTCCTTTTTTTGTATGAGATGAAGCTGTGATTACTTCTTGAAATTACAATACATGAAATTTCGAATGGATAATTACAAAAATTGTAATTTTTAAGAAGAGAAAAAAGAAGATAGGGAAGATTGGTATTGGAGTCAGTTGTCCCTTCAACGGCGACACTTAGGGAGATAGTCTCGAAACTTGTCATCGACCTTGACGTTCCTGGGCAGTTCATCCCATTGCTAGTTTGATACACGAGATAAGTCACGCCTCGGATGTCAAATGGTTCAAATGGCTCTGAGCGCTATGGGACTTAACTGCTGAGGTTATCAGTCCCCTAGAACTTAGAACTACTTAAACCTAACTAACCTAAGGACATCACACACATCGATGCCCGAGGCAGGATTCGAACCTGCGACCGTAGCGGTCGCGCGGTTCCGGACTGTAGCGCCTAGAACCGCTGCGCCACTTCGGCCGGCCCTCGGATGTCACGAACCGATCCATCTCTGGCATAACTGTTCTAATACATACCTTTTGTTATTGGTTTTATGTTGTGTGTGTAATAATTAGCTAATTCAAAATTTTTGAGGCTTTCGTGGCCACTTGTTGACAAACTGTCTATTGGCTTCTGTCTCGGGTTCTTCGGCCGGCGTTCATATAATGATTTTTCTGACGTTTCGCCAGCACGAGTGGCTGGCATTGTTAAAGCTTCACCCTCCATTGCCGGTGGTGAACTGGAGCCGAGATCGCGGGCGCAGACTATATGTACCTGGCGCGCCAACGTCCGAGGGCTTCTCTGCGGTCATTTCCGGTGCGGTTCTCCTCTTCCTACCTGTGACGGTCGTTCGCTGCAGTACGGGAAGCCAGGATACGTTTACCTTAAGGGGTTCCTCTTTCTTGTTCAAACTGTTCGTGCGTTTTTGTATTTCTACAGCTTCTCTGAACAAGCGCGTGTGATAGTGCTTCTCTACAGCCAGAACTTCCGTGTCGGCGAATTTTATTACGTGGTCGGTCTCATTCATTCAGTGCGTGCTCTGCCACGGCCGATTTCTCCACCTGCCCCAACCTGCAATGTCGCTTATGCTCTTTGATCCTGGTGTTGATGGATCGTCCAGTCATTCCGACATAAACTTTTCCGCATGTGCATGGTATACGGTATATTCCCGACATTGCAAGTGGGTCTCTTTTCTACTTCGCCGATCTAAGACACTCTGATCTTCCTTGTCGGTTTGAAAATTGTCTTTACGCCATGTTTGCGCAATATACGGCCGATTCTGTCCGTCACTCTGGGAATGTATGGCAGAAAGGCCGTACCCGACATTTCTTTTTCTGGTACCTTACTTCGCCGAGTGTTTGGCTACTTAGTCTATTGGCCGGTTTCTATTCTTTTTGGAAATTTGTGGTAAGATCTTATGGGACCAAACTGCTGAGGTCATCGGTCCCTAACCTTACACACTACTTAATGTAACTTGAGCTAAGCACAACACACACACTCATGCCCGAGGGAGGACTCGAACCTCCGACGGGAGGAGTCACGCGTTTCTATTCTACTTTATCTGTGTTTTACTATTCCTACATTTCTACAATAAGTAGAAACTTGAGGAACTAGATCTTCTGGAAAAAATGATATTGTGGAGACAAGGCATAGTCACAACCAAGCAAGAGAACTTCTGTGAAGTTTGGACGATAGGAGACGAGGTAATGGTCGAAGTAAAGGTGTGAGCACGAGTCGCGATTCGTGCTTGGGTAACTCATTTGGACGGCTCTGTTTAGTTCATATCATGTCATAACTTTTGCCGTATGGCTCCACTGTAGTGTTGACTTCTAATTAATAAAATAGCTGTAACGCGACCGAATTTTTTTAAAAAAAAAAGTATTGGCAGGACACTTTCCCGAGAAAGACAAAAGTCCCGAGTTCGATTCTCGGTCCAGAACACAATTTTAATTTCCCAGGAAGTTTCATATCTGCACACACTACGCTGGAAAAATAAAGATTTGATTCTGGAGGTTAACAGGTTTCTGTTCAAATTTGTATCTGTCTTACTGTTTCATCATTTAATGTCATGTGTGTATTATGTACAGACTATTCTCCGTTTGCCTCGTCGTTGGTGTTAGTGTCGACGTCCGTTGTGCTGGAGTATTCTCTGAATTAATCTATTCCTCTCGCTATCGTCTAACTCGATGTCGAAATGGTCTCATTTCCTCACAATAGTGTGTTACATTTTGGATATTTGATCTATATGTTTGTTTAATAGTTCATATCTGTGTGGACTCGTTTCGGGAGGACGACGGTTCAATCCCGCATCCGGCCATCCTGATTTAGGTTTTCCGTGATTTCCCTAAATCACTTCGGGCAAATGCCGGGATGGTTCCTTTGAAAGGGCACGGCCGATTTCATTCCCCATTGTTCCCTAATCCGATGGGACCGATGACCTCGCTGTTTGGTCCCTTTCCCCGAATCAACCAAACCAAACCATATTTGTCTGCATCCCTAAACTCGCCAGGTTAGCCGAGGGCGCCAATGCGCTGCTTCCTGGATTCGGGTAGGAGCGCCGGCCCCGGAACTAATCCGCCCGGCGGATTAACGACGAGGGCCGATGTGCCGGCCAGCCTGTATGTGGTTTTTAGGCGGTTTTCCACATCTCCCTAGGTGAATACCGGGCTGGTCCCCATGTCCCGCCTCAGTTCCAGAACTCGCAGACATTTGCAAAGGTTCGCACTATTTCATGGCTTACACTAGCCGCAAACATTGGAGTACACTAATTCTGTCCCAGGGGGTGTGGGGCAACAGGGATGGGAATCTGGCCGCCCTCTGAAACTAAAATCGCCACATCCATAGTAATAAGGCCGACCCGCGTTGAAGTGGAACAAAGGCTCAAGCAAATGATGAAGATGATAATGATTTGTCTGCATCCCTAAGTGTTTCTTGTAGTGACTCTGAAGTAATTTCTGATATTTTTCTACGTAAGTAACTGTACTGCTCACGACACAGGGCTAGATGTTCAGGAGAACCAGCCGCCGCTGTCAGAAAGCGAAACGCGCTGCAAAAGTGCTGGATGAGGGTCGTACACTTTAGAAAGTGAACAACCAAAATCTACAACCAAGGACTCCACCAAGCTATCCACCGTCCAGGAAATGTGCCATATTGAAGGGCAAAGGGCCTACGAAAGGGCTAACACCACCATCAACCTTCATGATCGCAGCTTTGTTTTTGCAGACAATAATTTATGACTAATTTTCGTAATGAAGCCCAACAAGATTGTAATATTTGATTGTAATCACTGTGTGTGTCGCGATCTTTTTTTGAACCGCGCGAAATTTGGTCTTGAGTAAGGTGATGTCGAGTCCAGCACGGAACACGTGGCCAGCGCAATCGCCGAACGGGGTGGGGGCTGGGCCAGCGCAGGCAGGCGTCGTCACCTCCGCGCCCCTGCTGTGCTCAGTGCGGCGTAAACGGCGGTAAACGATTGCGGCTGTCATCCCGGCCGAGCCGGCTGCACTCGAGCCGCGGAGGAGCGAGCCCTTTGAGGCGGCAGCCAGGCCCTCCCAGCGGCTTTTTGCGGCGGGGCGTATGTTAATCAGCGGTTAACCCGGGGCTTCCCCCAGCAGATGCGCGCGCCCGCCGCCGCCCGCCCGGCCCCCGACAATTGGCCGGCGCTGGCCACGCCCCCCGCCGCGATTGGCGCAGCTGCGGCCCCCAAGAGACAAAAGCGCAGCGCCTCCTCCCGTGGGGCCGCGGCACGGGCGGGCGCATACATTACGGACCGCACCCCCAGGGCCGCTGGGCGCGACGCGGGCTGCAGCCCCCCCTCCCTGCACCACTCACCATAGTCCGGCGGTGCTTGCCGACCCCGATTCCGTGCGTGAATTACGATTCCCTCCACAGTGGCCCCTTCGCCAGCTGCGACCTTCCGCACTCTGCGGTTTTCTTCAGCTTCACAGCCACTTCACCCGGCAACCGTTACAAATACACTCACACTTAGCGGTGCTCCCTGCTCCATTCATTTCAGACCTATTACGCCGGGGAAGCTAACTTCAAATGATCAATAAATTGAATGCCTCCTGTCACACATCGCCAATAAAAAAATACGCCCCGTGCTACCTGCTCTTGAGTGAGGTAATGCAGTGGTAAGAATTTGAGCTTGTTTTCGAAGAACAGCGGTTGAAATCCTCATCCGGTCCTCCAGATTCACGTTTACCATGATTTTTAATGGCGCGGCCAATTTTCTCCGCCAACCAACCCCATCACATATGTTCTCTGCCGTCGACGGGGCGTTAAAAATTAAACTTCTCTCCTTATTGCTGCTGTCAAGTGTGAGTTCCGAGCAGGATTCACAGGAAAACTCAGCAATACCTAAGCCACGTCATTCTGCATTTTCATGACCACTGTGCACTTCATAATTAATTAAGTGCATGGCAGATATTCATCGAACCAGCTTTATGGTATTTCTCAACCGTTCCACTTTCGAACGGCCCACGGGAAAGGCGAACACATATCCTTCCGTGTGGGCTATGATTTCTCTTATTTCATTACTACAATCATTGCTCCCTATGCAGGTGGGTATCAACAAGATATTTTCGCATTCGGACAAAGTTAACGATGATGATTTTGTGAAAAGATCTCGATGCAACTAAAAACCCCAATTTTTTTTAATGATAGCCACCCCAACTCGCGTATCATATCCGTAGCAGTCTCCCGTGTTTCGCGATAATACAAAAAGAGTTGCCCTTCTTTGAACTTTTTTGATGTCCTCCATCAGTTCCACCTGATGCGGATCCCACACCGATTAGCAACATCCCAGAAGAGGACAGACAAGCGCTGTGTAGGCAGTCTCTTTAGTAGATAGATTGCTTTTTCTAACAGTTCTGCCAGTAAATTGCAGTTTTTGGTTTGTTCCCCCCGCAACATTATCTCTGTGATCATTCCTTTTTCCCCCGCAACATTATCTCTGGGATCGTTCCAATATAAGTTATTCGTAATTGTAGTTCCTAAGTATTTAGTTGAATTTACATCCTTTGGATTTGTGTGATCTATCGTGTAACCGAAATGTATCCGATTCCTTTTAGTACTCGTGTGAAAGACTTCACACTTTTCAGTATATAGAGTATCAGAACAGTCTGTGTCCTGGTACTTCTGACAAGAGTAAATAAATAGCGTTTAGAGTCGATTGCCACTTTACACACCATACAGATATCTTGTCTAAATCATTTTTAAACTGGTTTTGATGATGTGAAGACTTTACAAGACGGTAAATGACAGCATCATCTGCAAACAATCTAAGAGGGCTGCTCAGATTGTCTCCTAAATCAGGGACAGCACAGGGCCTGTAACACTTCCTTGGGGAGCACCAGATATCACTCCTGTTTTACTTGATGACCCTCCCCTCCCCCCATCAGTTAATAAGGACTATGACCTTTGTCACTCAAAACAACGAATCCAGTCACGCTACTGAGAAGATACTCCGTAGGCACGAAGTTTGGTTAGAAGTCGCCCATGAGAAACGGTGTCAGAAGCCTTCCGGAAATCTAGAAATATGGAATGAATGTGAGGTCCCTAGTCGATACCAGTTATTACTTCGTGTGAATAAAGAGCTAGTTGTGTTTCATCCATGTTGCCTATTTGTCAATAAATCGTTTTCTTTTTGTCTTTTTGAGGTAATTAATAATGTTCGAACACGGTACATGTTCCAAACCCTACTGCAAATAGGCGTTAGCGGTTGGGGTCTGTAATTCAGAGAATTACTCCTTCCTTTCTTGGGTATTGGTGCGACATCTACAACTTTTTAGTGTTTAGGTACGGAAGTTTCGACGAGCGAGCGGTTGTATATGACTGCAAAGTACGGAGTTGTTGTATCGGTATAATCTGAAAGGAACCTAATTGGTATACCATCTGTACGGGAGACCTCGCCTTTATTAAGTGGTTTAAGCTGCTTCGCTCAACCGAGGATATCTACTTCTAACAGCTGTTCTTGATTCGAATTCTTAGTTAATATGAGGATGTTGGTAGATTTGTGACTATGTCCTGTTCTTCAATATTTCCGACCAAAACCAGGAAGAGGGATAGTCGGAGGCCACCGCCCTTACGACATCGAGATAGCAGACAAAGGCCGGCCAGTGTGGCCGAGCGGTTCTAGGCGCTTCAGTCCGGAACCGCGCGACCGCTACGGTCGTAGGTTCGAATCCTGCCTCGGGCATGGATGAGTGTGATGTCCTTAGGTTAGTTAGGTTTAAGTACGAGGCCAGTTCAATAAGTAATGCAACACTTTTTCTGAAACAGGGGTTGTTTTATTCAGCATTGAAATACACCAGGTTATTCCCCAATCTTTTAGCTACACAACACTATTTTCCAACGTAATCTCCATTCAATGCTACGGCCTTACGCCACCTTTAAATAAGGGCCTGTATGCCTGCACGGTACCATTCCACTGGGCGATGTCGGAGCCAACGTCGTACTGCATCAATAACTTCTTCATCATCCGCGTAGTGCCTCCCACGGATTGCGTCCTTCATTGGGCCAAACATATGGAAATCCGACGGTGCGAGATCGGGGCTGTAGGGTGCATGACGAAGAACAGTCCACTGAAGTTTTGTGAGCTCCTCTCGGGTGCGAAGACTTGTGTGAGGTCTTGCTTTGTCATGAAGGAGAAGATCGTTCAGATTTTTGTGCCTACGAACACGCTGAAGTCGTTTCTTCAATTTCTGAAGAGTAGCACAATACACTTCAGAGTTGATCGTTTGACCATGGTGAAGGACATCGAACAGAATAACCCCTTCAGCGTCCCAGAAGACTAACCATGACTTTACCGGCTGAGGGTATGGCTTTAAACTTTCTCTTGGTAGGGGAGTGGGTGTGGCGCCACTCCATTGATTGCCGTTTTGTTTCAGGTTCGAAGTGATGAACCCATGTTTCATCGCCTGTAACAATCTTTGACAAGAAATTGTCACCCTCAGCCACATGACTGAGCAAGCAATTCCGCACAGATGGTTCTGCTTTGCTCTTTATGGTGTTCGGTTAGACAACGAGGGACCCAGCGGGAACAAACCTTTGAATATCCCAACTGGTGAACAATTGCGACTGTCAAGTTGAGCACTGAGTTGTTTGATGGTGATCCGTCGATCATCTCGAACGAGTGTGTTCGCACGCTCCGCCATTGCAGGAGTCACAGCTGTGCACGGCCGGCCCGCACGCGGGAGATCAGACAGTCTTGCTTGACCTTGCGGCGATGATGACACACGCTTTGCCCAACGACTCACCGTGCTTTTGTCCACTGCCAGATCACAGACATTCTGCAAGCGCCTATGAATATCTGAGATGCCCTGGTTTTCCGCCAAAAGAAACTCTATCACTGCCCGTTGTTTGCAACGCACATCCGTTAAAGACGCCATTTTAACAGCTCCGTACAGCGCTGCCACCTGTCGGAAGTCAATGAAACTATACGAGACGAAGCGGGAATGTTTGAAAATATTCCACAAGAAATTTCCGGTTTTTTCAACCAAAATTGGCCGAGAAAAAAATTTGTTGCATTACTTATTTAACTGCCCTCGTAGTTCTAAGTTCTAAGGGACTGATGACCTCAGATGTTAAGTTCCATAGTGCTCAGAACCATTTTTATCAGACAAAGTAGAATAAATATGAGGAAAGAGTCGTGGCCTTGCTAAAGGAACAAACAGAACGTTAACTCATTTGCAGGAACCAAGGAAAACGTGTTGAAAACTGGCCTAATGCTCATAGATCCCAGTCACTCCTGAACAAGAGTCCACTTTTTTCACGGTAGAACTCCTTTAGAAGAAAAATATCCCATTTTCGACTTACATAATATTGTTACAAATTACATAGAACGCAGCCCAATGGGAATAAAAACGGGCGCTGATAACCTCGCTGTTGTGCGCCCTAAAACACCCATCATCATCATCATCATCGGGAATAAAAAAAAGGCTAAAAAGGCTGAAGTTATGCCATTTCAAGGGGGCCCATACCCAGGGGCAAGGGGTGGTCTCGATTTTCAAAAAGCGGCTGACCCGGTATCATAACGATTATATGGGACAACACACAAATATTGTGTCTGGAATGAGGATTTGTTGGTAGAAAAGAGGCGGCACATTATCTGGGATGGAGAGTTGTCTACAGCTGTAGAAGTAACTGCAAGCGTCCTCCGAGGAAGTTTTTTGGGATTGGTGCTATTGATGTTATGACCCGGCAGCCAGTTTTAATAACAACCTCTGACTTTCTCACAGATGATACAGTTATCCGTAATGAAGTAGTACCTGAGAAAAGCTCCGAATTATTCTATCAGATCTTGATAGGATTTCATATTGTGTAAAGATAGGTAACTTGATATAAATCTACAGAAACGTAAAATTATAGACTTCCAAAACCAAAATAATGTAGAGTCTTATGAGTAGCCTATAATTCAATGATTCACCCTGTCTCCCACGAATTTCTTCCACGGGCCGGACTGAAACCAACCCAGGGGCCAGTCCGGTTCGCGGGCCGCCGGTTGCCCACCGGTGAAACAGAACGTGACTTGGGCTCAGTCGTAGCTACGGTACGAGGAACACGTCCGTTCATGCAATCAGTCTACAAAGGCGATTCTTATGAATCACTTATCAGCCGTAGCCCACAACGTTGCTGAAGTGTGTGGGACTCATAGCAGACAGAACTAACAGGGGATATTGAAAATAAATAAGGAAGCATGACACGAATGGATACAGGTTCGTCTCATATCCGGGAGACTGTCACACACATGCTGAAACTTGAAATGACAGATTCTTGGAGACAGACGCCAATGATCCCCCAAAACTTGCCTACAAAGTTTCGGATACCAGCATTACGTGAAGAATCTAGGATATTCTTAATCCCCCTAAGACTACTTACAGTATGCACAGAGGCATTTAGGCGTTCATTCTTCGAGCACTCCATATGCGAATAGAACGTGAAGAATCCTTAATAAATGGTGGGATGGTATGTTCCCTCTGCCATGTAGTTCACTGTAGTTAGACTATGGATGTAGTTGTAGACAGCGACTGAATCTCGCAACCAATATACCTGTTTGTACCGTCTGATCACACTTCTAATGTTGCTTTTCAAAATAGGTAGCTTACTGTAGGTGTAACGGTACTTGATTTGCTCGTAGTTCTCCATGGCCGATTGATTTGAACAGTCATATGGACATTTGAGGGCAGAGTCATTTAACTTCGAATTCAGTAACATATAGCACATAAGAAAATTACAATATAGAGTTGACTGGAACATTTCATACATACACTCCCTGTTCAAAAGTATTCGGATACTTATTAAAGGACATTAACGTGGAGTGTGTCCATTCTTTGCCTTTATGACTGCTTGAACTCTGCTGGTGACACTCTCAGTGAGGTGACTGAATGTCTGTGGAGGAATGGCAGCCTATTCTTCCTCAAGAACCGAAACCTAAAAGGCAGTGATGAGGGCGCTGGGGTTTGGAGCGAGATAGGCGTTCTACAGCATCCAAAAGGTGTCTCACTAGGTCCAGGTCGGGGCTCTGGGCAAACCAGTCCGTTTCAGGAATGTTGTCCACAAACCATCCATTACGCCACAGATGCTGCTTTATGACAGGGTGCACTGTTGTGCTGATGCAATCATCGTCTCTGAAGTGTTCAACTACTGCATGCTGTACACAACGCCGTAAAATGTGATCGTCTTCCAAATTTAGCGTCTTCGTAAGCGCAATAATGGACCCAGACTCTAACCTGTCTCCTTTTAAGGAACAGAGCGCTTTTCTTTCTTCAGTGGTGATGTTCTGCTTGAGTGCAGGCATCCTAGTTAAGGCCCTGCAAGTCTTTCACCTTATTTCTTCACCAGTCTCACTGCGAAGTTTCAAGACACTTTGTTAAAAGGCACTGATAAAGTCCTAAATCGGCAAAGTCTTTGAAGTGGGCACAAAATTTAGTCCCTTTTCCAACACTGATATCTAAGCATCACTCAGGGATTTGTCCGTTCTGTTGTTTAAGAGAAGACACAGAAATAATAATTTTCCCTGCTGACAGAGGAAACGCTACTGTTCTTCCAGCACTTAATTTGACAAGCTGACGGATTTGCTGCAAGACCCAGCGCATCGTCGCCTCATGAAGGATCCGACGGATGCAGTACAATGGAAGACATCTGCCCTCCTCAAGTCCATTCACTTTCCTGAACATCTGAAGGAGAGCTTAAAGAGTACAAGCGCCAATCCCACCACGACCTTATGGCCTGTCTGAGATACCTAAGAAAGGGGTTACCCTTCGCCCCATTGTGAAAAACAAAGGAGGCCCAACATATTACCTAGCAAAACATCTGGCTTCTCTATTGAGCCCTTTAGTGAGAAAATGTGAACACCACGTTCGAAATTCAGAAGATTTTATACAGCGAGTGAAGAATTTGCGTCTCGAACCAACTGACGCATTAGTGAGTTTCGGTGTGTCTCCTTGTTCGCACTAATACCTTTGTTGGGCTCTACAATTCATAGGAACTAAACCGGTGGATTTACATTTTTTTCAGACAAGTGCTTACCTCTACTTACTTTGTATTTAACGAACAGTATTTTCAGCGAACTGACGGTGTTGTTATAGGTAGCCCCTTGTCTCTCACAGTAGCTAGCCTTTTCAAAAGACTTGGAGCACAAGGCTCTTCATTCGGCGGTTTTGAAACATAAATTTTTCTGGATATATGCGGACGACACCTTTGTGGTATGGCGAAGCTGGACCTTAAGTCCTCCCATCCCAGCATTTGTTTCACCATGGAAGTGGAGAAAAATGGAGACATCCCGTTCTTAGATGTTTTGGTCTGTAGAAAAGAAAATAGTTCCTTACGTCCTGTAAACCAACTCACACTGACTTATATGTACGAGCTATGAGCTGTCATCACTCATCTTAATGCGGTGGTATGTTGCGGACTCTTGGTCATAGGGCTAGAGATATTTCAAATGCAGAGAGCTTATAAACAGAGCTTAGCCATCTTCCCTCTGTGTTTGTCCAACACGGGAACTATAATAAGCAGATTTGAAATGAATTTCAACCAGCACACACTACACCTAAACAACAGCCAGAAGAAACAAAACTCCACGTAGATGGTTTTTTAGTCTTATGTTGGTGGGGTTATAATGCTTATGCTGCGTTAAAGAACTTTCAAATTCCCTGATAACCAAACTTCTAGTCCTGTCACAGGGAAGCCAAGTATAACTCAACCGCGGAATGTTAAATGCCAAATATGACAAACCTATTGTATAGCGTTAACCTCTGGGAGGAATTTTGAAACTCACTTGTGTTAACCTAATGGGCAGAGGATATAGAACCTGAATTTCTTACTATAGCAATTAGTAGAAAGCAGAAAGACTTTAATTTTGTGAGAAAAGAAAGCAATAAAGTCCCCTTAAATGAAATAAACGGTCGCCAGCCTAATTAGGCATAATAATGTGAAAACATTTTCAGTGAATTTAAATATACTCTTGCAAAAGGGACTTTCATAAATTCTGTCTTAGTAAAGGGCAATGAACACACACACACACACACACACACACACACACACACACACAACTACCAGGTGAAATGCACAGTGGATAACAGTAGCTATTAATAGCATAGGTTAGCAATCACAGAAATGTAAAAGAGACTTTACTCCTGTTAACTATAATTACTACCTCACAACCATTAATTAATTCAGCGCAATATGTTCTCAAAGACCTCACGAGATTAAGTGGCATCTGACAAGAGTTCAAGTTGGACTAACACTTACACATCACAAATGCAATAAATTAACACTGTCCTAAGACATTTCATGTTCACTCTACTGTGTGTTCATGTTCCAGATTTCATTAGCAAGAACCATATTCAGATTAACATTCTCCTACTAGTAAAGGTTAAAGTAGGGACCCTTTAACTGTCCCTTCCTTTGTAAGCAACTATGTACACAATTTCAGAAACAATTTTCATCACATTAGTACTGACTTCCATCCCTACTTGACAATTTATCGTTCAATGCTTTATAGTAATATACACTTCATTAACTCCAGAAATAAGTTCAAGGAAAATTAAAGTTTGAAATAGGTTTAGCATTATGTGCCTTTTTCATTGCTTGAGAAGCAAGTGATTTTAACTAACATCTGAAACGTCCCCTTAGAAAAATTATACATTACTGTGTTTAAACTGACAATATTTTTAGCGCAACGCAATCTGACTTTCAATAATCCCTACAAAAGAATGGCCCTGACTAACATTAACCTATACCTTTCACAAATCACTTACCACACAAAAATCTTCGTTACTCGAACTACTGCAATACAGCGAGCGCCACTACTGCCAGCTAAATAAAAGATTCAAACTACTGAAGGCACTAACTACTGATAGGCATAGTTAGCAAATGAAAGATTTTGATAGAGAACAAACAATGTATTTACCTTAATAGTGTTCAAAGGTCATAATATATATAGCAGTTCATGACATCCAGTCTTACAAATTTACTGTCTGTCCAGATCATCCGCTCTCAAAAATCCGCCATCTCACTTCCCCACATCCACCAATTCTGGCGGCTCACCAACTGCCCAACGCTACGTGCTGTTAACAGCCAACTGCCCAACACTACAATAGCAAATTCCAACAATGCCACCCAGCCACAGACTGCACACAGCACAGCCAGTAATTTTCATACAGAACGCTACGTGGCGGTGGCGTTACCAATATAAGAACCTAAACAGCCTATTTACACATCTATACTCTTCAGCACTAAAAAATGGCTCTGAGCACTATGGGACTTAACATCTATAGTCATTAGTCCCCTAGAACTTAGAACTACTTAAACCTAACTAACCTAAGGGCATCACACAACACCCAGTCATCACGAGGCAGAGAAAATCCCTGACCCCGCCGGGAATCGAAGCCCGGAACCCGGCCGCGGGAAGTGAGAACGCTACCGCAGCACTAAACTTTGGCACAATCAAAGTAGTAGCAATTCAAATCCAAATAAAGCTTTAACAAGTTCCAAATAATGTGCCTCTCTCTTTCTCTGTGAAACAAATGATTTAACTAGCAACTTTTATATGCTTTAAAACTGAAACTTAGGCGCATTTAAATTGAAACAAGTTAGTGTTCTTTCATAAACAGGATACTTGGTCTTTAACACGTTTAGGAAAGGACCCTGCTTGGTATCATGATGATGACAGTTTCAAAGTTCAAACAGGAATTTTGCAACACTTAAATTATTGTTGCAAAAGCACACACAAGTATACTGGATCATACCGGTATACATAACTGATCTCTTAAGTTGGTGAAGCAGTGGCGGCTATCTGGTCTCACTTCTGGCGGATTTATGCTCTATTTAATTCCTCTTGGTGAGGTATTAGTCATTTTTAGAGCCATTCCAAATGCGAGAACACAGTTTTACAGCCGGAACCACATCCGAAGCCATTCCATCATAAATTCGGTTTCTGAATGTTTCACTTGGCACCTGCAGTGTTGACTGCACAACTACTGGACACTCACTGACTAACTTCCTCTCTTGCCGCCCACATTGACCGCCACTTCCACATTTTCTCTCGTGCCAAATCTCTTCCGTAGTGGAAGGGGCTCCTTACGTCTTTTAAGTTACATCATATAATTTCCCTAAGTATGAACCAGTTTTTATATACAATTTCGTTTTCATAAACAGACATTTAATAAAGTTCCATTATTTTAGCACACTGTTAAGTTAAAACAAAATATACATCACAAATTTCCATTTCCCTTCAATAATTCAAAGAACTTAACGCGTAAAGAACAAATACTCCATAGTTATACACACTTAATTACATTGTACTAACCACTCACAATCGATAATAGTGTTACAGGGTGTCCTTTAAATATTGGCAGACTATTAAATTTAAAAAAAAATCAGATGAAGTGTGTCTTCCGCTCACCAGCGTGGGCGAAAACGATGCTGGGTTCTGTTAAAGACAGAACATAGTCTTTGAACCGTGAAATTTATTTTTAAAGAATATTCTTAAAAATTTATTTTATTTACTAGCGATTCATCAAGAACATTAACACATTTAATCACACTATGTGAGCGTGGAAGTAGTTACCAGGGAGTAACTGATGAAATCATAATCAAATTGCTTTTAACAAATGGAAATTTTATACCTAAAAGCGTTTTTTTTTCAAAAAAAAAAAGATACAGATTTAAAATTATAAGCAGAAAGCACCCTCTAAATATCAAGTTACAATTTATTCAGAGGCAGAAAGAAACAAATTTTTGAGTGTATGAGTTTTCGGGCTGAGAACCCTGCCGCTCCCTTTTGACACGGCCGTAGTTACGACCGCTCACAACCTCTGAACAGAGGTTTCTTCCCATTGGCTCTTGCCTTGGCACTTTTTTTCCTCTGCCCTTCAAACCGCTACCCTTCGTCAGATTTCAACCAATCTATATCCAGATGAGCGCGTATTAATGGTTAATCCTAACCAGACGTACGCAAACATTGCAGTACCCACATCCTGCGACACCTCACTTTAGTGAAAACTAACCCCAGTAGACCTTTTGAGTTGGCCATCATGCCGGTGTGGGCGTGGAGGGGCTCCACCTCTTGTAAAACAAAAAAATACACTGGTGCAAATCTGCAACACACCAGATTACTTTAAACTAAAAGTTCTAACAATTCACACAAGCACACATACTATGCACCCCGTAGGAGGGGTGGAAATGGTACAAAAAAAAAATTAAAAGATTAACTTGCCACCGAAAGTGCAACTTGATTTTAACTTGTAAGAAAAGTCTTATGGTGGAAGGGTGGCAACTTTATATACTAAAATGACCATTTAAATAAAATTATACAAGGTTGGCCAAACGAGTTAACTTGCTCTACAGTACACATATACCGCCTCTCAAGATGATAGGCAAGATAAAAACATATTTCAGGAATTAGGCCGCTACACTCCAAGCAATGAATTCGTTAACACACCGGATCCGACAAACATGACGGAGGCAGATACTAACGTACGGCAGATTCACAGGGAGATTACCGAACCACCCGAACCGCAGGTTGCTCTAACCCGCCCCTACTCCACAAGAGAAAAACGGACCACCCAATTCATAAATAACCACCTTCCCGCGGGTGGGCAGACGGAGAAGAATGGTGGGACGACATCAAAACAAAGCAGCTGGTGACCTCACCAAGAAAACAAGTAGAATTTAACAAGTAAATGAAACAACATATTACCGACCACTTAACTTCTAATAAACTGCGATTTCTGGAGAAGACCTGGCGCAGCATCCCCAAATCGCTCTCCCGAACCGTCCGCTGCCAGCCGCTTCAACGGGCGCAGGAAGGCGCGCCGATCTCCTGTCTCACGGCGTCGCAGCTCGCACCGGCCAGACCGATGTCGTGGATTGACTCGCTCTCGTGTCGACCGCGAAGTCACTACTCCTCACTATACGCCGCGGCCCACTGGACTCACGTGGCGACCTCACATGCGCCGACGCTCAAGGAGGAAAAGTCATCTTGTGTCTCAGTGCGCGACCGACCAACCGATCGATCCAACCGCCAATGACCATTGCCTGAGCAACTCGTGCAGACTGGCGGCCTAACGCGCAGACTCAGATGCAGGAACTAAGTCCCGACCGGGCGACCACCCGCTGAGTTCTCTTACTGGCGGAGTGGAAAGACTCTCATTTATCCGGCTTTAAAGGTTGATCCGAACTACAGACAGACACTAACTGCCTAACAAAATGTGGACGAGAGACAGACCTAGACTGACTCCGACTGACCAACTGACTCCAGACTGACTCACTTGCGAGCTCATAGCGCCTCTTAAATGCACGTGAACAGGCAACCTTTCCCCTTTCCCACCAGAGGGAGACACCAAAGCTGCGATTGCCACAGCGGCGCCACCGCCAGAAACGGAGGGCGACTGCTGCACACTACGCGCTGCGGCGCGCTCTTCAAACCAGCAATTTTTACCACGGTTCAGTCTTTGCACCAGATTATGTCAGCCAGAGAAGTCTGCTCTTGCTGAACACTGCCTTGAACCGGGACATAGCGTGAACTATGGAGAGAAAATGATCCTTTTGTCCGCCTCCACGTACTGCGACTCCATCATTAAAGAAGCTGTCGAAATACCGTATAATAACGACCTGAGTAATAGAGACATATAATTAGCAAGGCCTGGGAACCAGCATTGGCGGTACTAAGGCACCTTCGGGCGCAGACGAAGGAATTCAACAAGTCAACACAGACGGAGAAAGGGAGTCAGGACATGTAAACTGGTTACCAACACACTGCCTTTACAAGCTTTGGACCACGACTTGGAGCCGCGCTTTTTCCCACGTCGCGCGTGGGAAGAACATGGCCCGATTCTCCGGCAGGGGTCTCTGGATGTCGAAGTCCCCTATGATTTGTCTACGACGACATTATGGCCCCATCCCTTAGCACCTGCACTTTTCTAGTGAGCCAGCGTACGTCTTGGTGAGCCATTGCAGCAACACAACACTAAGCATCTGAAGATGACGAGCAGCTGTCTCGTTGAAATACCGTACAGCTTTCACAACATTGTCTAATCCGACGTCCATGAACAACTGAAGCTGTTATTACGTCGGGAAAGTCTCAAACAGCAGAACTAAGCTGGCTGTAGGTTAGCGCTATCTTAATTTGTGTTAGTATAAACCTGACAAGGTTTCTCGCCTGCACGTTAAATTTGCTTCGATGAAAATTAATGTGATAACAACAATCCTTGAGTCCACTATTATTTCCACAACCCTGTCTACCATTTTAGCAAAATAAAATACATCGAGTTTTTAGAAAATTTGAAAATTTGAAGTGATGGGTGAAGTGTCTCATCTTAAAGGAATTTTTGTGCTAATCCAAAACTGCTCATAGTTTGTATTTTCTAAATCATGAAGGATTTAGTATTATGATTTATTTTTTAGTAATATATATTCAGCTGAGACGTTTGGATTACAATTGCATGTGTAAAGCACGACCTTTCGTTTTCTAACATTTGCTGAATAAATATTACTTTTCAAATCAGACGTTAAATTGAATTTTAATGTTTCACGACAGCTTCCCTTGTTAATACGTGATACAACTTTGTGATTAGCCAAATGAGTAGGCCCCTATAAAACCTGTTATCGTATTACGGTCTTCAGTAGTAGAAGATCCTCAGTTCATGGTAGCAAAATAAGGGTGATCAAGTATACTGGTGCCAGCATTCGAAATATGTATTTCTTACAGGAATTCTAAAATACAGTTTCAGAAGGATCGTGTGGTATCTGTGGGATGAGTAAACAATCACTAGTATTGTGTTGTTATAAACATTTCTTACGTGTAAGAAAAATGGGTGAAAATTAGCGAACTGTCAGTTTAATAAGTCATAGCTGCAAAATACTAACGCGAATTCTTTACAGATGAATGGAAAAACTAGTAGAAGCCGACCTCGGGGAAGATCAGTTTGGATTCCGTAGAAATACTGGAACACGTGAGGCAATACTGACCTTACGACTTATCTTAGAAGAAAGATTAAGGAAAGGCAAACCTACGTTTCTAGCATTTGTAGACTTAGAGAAAGCTTTTGACAATGTTGACTGGAATACTTTCTGTCAAATTCTAAAGGTGGCAGGGGTAAAATACAGGGAGCGAAAGGCTATTTACAATTTGTACAGAAACCAGATGGCAGTTATAAGACTCGAGGGGAATGTAAGGGAAGCAGTGGTTGAGAAGGGAGTGAGACAGGGTTGTAGCGTCTCCCCAATGTTACTCAATCTGTATATTGAGCATGCAGTAAATGAAACAAAAGAAAAATTCGGAGTAGGCATTAAAATCCATGGAGAAGAAATAAACACTTTGAGGTTCGCCGATGATATTGTAATTCTGTCAGAGGCAGCAAAGGACTTGGAAGAGCAGTTGAACGGAATGGACAGTGTCTTGAAAGGAGGCTATAAGATGAACATCAACAAAAGCAAAACGAGGGTAATAGAATGTAGTCGAATTAAGTCGGGTGATGCTGAGGGAATTAGATTAGGAAATGAGACAATTAAAGTAGTGAAGGAGTTTTGCTATTTGGGGAGCAGAATAACTGATGATGGTCGAAGTAGAGAGGATATAAAATGTAGATTGGCAATGGCAAGGAAAGCGTTTCTGAAGAAGAGAAATTTGTTAACATAGAGTATAGATTTAAGTGTCAGGAAGTCGTTTCTGAAAGTATTTTTATGGGGTGTAGCCGTGTATGGAAGTGAAACTTGGACGATAAATAGTTTGGACAAGAAGAGAATAGAAGCTTTCGAAATGTGGTGCTACAGAAGAATGCTGAAGATTAGATGGGTAGATCACATAACTAATGATGAAGTATTGAATAGAATTGGGGAAAAGAGGAGTATGTGAGACAACTTGAAAAAAGAAGGGACTGGTTAGTAGGACATGTTCTGAGGCATGAAGGGATCACAAATTTAGCATTGGAGGGCAGTGTAGAGGGTAGATATCATAGAGGGAGACCAAGAGATGAATACACTAAGCAGATTCAGAAGGATGTGGATTGCAGTAAGTACTGGGAGATGAAGAAGCTTGCACAGGATAGGGTAGCATGGAGAGCTGCATCAAACCAGTCTCAGGACTGAAGACCACAACAACAAGAAAAATGGAAATCATTTCATGGAAATTTAGGTTACGGTCAAAGAGTTTGTTGCTATGTGTCTCGGTCGACATTGCTTGTAAAATTACATTACACTTTCCAACATGAACCACAAGGATGGATACAGACTATCGCCGTCTTGCTTGCCACCGCTGTAACTGCAGGCCGGCAAGTTGAACGTGCTAGCGCATCCGTTGCACCGCGCATTGCGAGCACAGCACTGCAGGCAACAGGGACCACTCACGGGTCTCAGGCGTCACCGTCTCTACGTCAGCAGCGCTACGTCACTATGACAGCTTAGCTTCCGCTGCATTCTCCCATCACAGGCAACAGAACTTAAAATGAAATATTCCAAGGAATGTCCGATGTCGCCTCCCTTGCTCTTGGCGACCAATGACAGCATAGTACGCCAAGGCACCAAGCCCTTTTAAAATAATATAAATCAATAGCTGCAAATCAGCCCTCCCTCCCCCGCTCCCTCTTACATCCTGTACACCAAAGATATTCCCAAACCACCACCCTCGTCTCTCTCGTGGATTTGGATACTACACTGCCTGCCTAGTTATCTGCCACACCCTCTAACTCTCCCATGACTTCCACCAGTCCCACTTAAATCTCCTGGTCGAATGGTGTAATCTGTGGAAATTGCAAGTAAATGCGCAGAAAACCCGTCACCATCTTTGGTCACATCACTTAGCGTTTCGTCCATATTTCCATCTCCCCATCTACAACCAACTCATCCCTGCGACTAACATAGTAGAATATTTAGGACTGACCCTTGACTAAAATTTACACACCTCCGTATCATCTGTAAAGGATGTGGTTGTTCTCTGGTGGAGGTTGGTGGACTGGGGTGAGTCAAAAGAGCAGCTTGTAGTCAGCAGAAACCTTTATTTGCTTCCAAACAATGTATACAACCGCTCGCTCACAGAAAGATCCGTACTTAAAGACTGGAAAATTGCTCAAGTCACACCAATACCCAAAAAGGGAAGTAGGAGTAATCCGTTGAATTACAGGCTCATATCACTAACGTCGATTTGTAGCAGGGTTTTGGAAAACATACTGTATTCGAACAACATGAAGTACCTCGAAGGAAACGATTTATTGACACATAGTCAGCACGGATTCAGAAAATATCGTTCTTGCGAAACACAACAAGCTCTTTATACTCATGAAGTAATGAGTGGTATCGACAGGGGATGTCAAATTGATTCCACATTTTTAGATTTCCAGAAGGCTTTCGACACCGTTCCTCACACGCGTTTTCTAACCATACTGAGTGCCTACGGAATATCGCCTCAGTTGTGCGACTGGATTCGTGATTTCCTGTCAGAAAGGTCACAGTTCGTAGTAATAGACGGAAAGTCATCGAGTAAAACAGAAGTAATAACGGGCGTTCCCCAAGGAAGTGTTATAGACCCTCTATTGTTCCTTATGTGTATTAACGATATAGGAGACAATCTTAGTAGCCGTCTTGGACTGTTTGCAGATGATGCTGTCATTTACCATCTTGTAAAGTCATCAGATGTTGTTGTTATGGTCTTCAGTCCTGAGACTGGTTTGATGCAGCTCTCCATGCTACTCTATCCTGTGCAAGCTTCTTCATCTCCCAGTACCTACTGCAACCTACATCCTTCTGAATCTGCTTAGTGTATTCATCTCTTGGTCTCCCCCTACGATTTTTACCCTCCACGCTGCCCTCCAATACTAAATTGGTGATCCCTTGATGCCTCAGAACAAGTCCTACCAACCGATCCCTTCTTCTGGTCAAGTTGTGTCACAAACTTCTCTTCTCCCCAATCCTATTCAATACTTCCTCATTAGTTATGTGATCTACCCATCTAATCTTCAGCATTCTTCTGTAGCACCACATTTCGAAAGCTTCTATTCTCTTCTTGTCCAAACTATTTACCGTCCATGTTTCACTTCCATACATGGCTACACTCCATACAAATACTTTCAGAAATGACTTCCTGACACTTAAATCTATACTCGATGTTAACAAATTTCTCTTCTTCAGAAACGCTTTCCTTGCCATTGCCAGTCTACATTTTATATCCTCTCTACTTCGACCATCATCAGTTATTTTGCTCCCCAAATAGCAAAACTCCTTTACTACTTTAAGTGTCTCATTTCCTAATCTAATACCCTCAACATCACCCGACTTAATTCGACTACATTCCATTATCCTCGTTTTGCTTTTGTTGATGTTCATCTTATATCCTCCCTTCAAGACACCATCCATTCCATTCAACTGCTCTTCCAAGTCCTTTGCTGTCTCTGACAGAATTACAATGTCATCGGCGAACCTCAACGTTTTTATTTCTTCTCCATGGATTTTAATACCTACTCCGAATTTTTCTTTTGTTTCCTTTACTGCTTGCTCAATATACAGATTGAATAACATCGGGGAGAGGCTACAACCCTGTCTTACTCCCTTCTTAACCACTGCTTCTCTTTCATGTCCCTCGACTCTTATAACTGCCATCTGGTTTCTGTATAAATTGTAAATAGCCTTTCGCTCCCTCTATTTTACCCCTGCCACCTTTAGAATTTGAAAGAGAGTATTCCAGTCAACATTGTCAGAAGCTTTCTCTAAGTCTACAAATGCTAGAAACGTAGGTTTGCCTTTCCTTAATCTTTCTTCTAAGATAAGTCGTAAGGTCAGTATTGCCTCACGTGTTCCAACATTTCTACGGAATCCAAACTGATCTTCCCCGAGGTCGGCTTCATCAGATGACCAAAACATGGTGCGAAAAGCGGCAATTGACCCTGAATAAAGAAAAGTGTCAAGCTATTCACATGAGTACTAAATGAAATCCACCAAATTTCGATAACGCCAGAAGTCACACAAATCTGAAGGCTTTAAATTCAACGAAATGCTTAGGGATTACAATTACAAATAACCTAAATTGGAACGATCACGTAGATAATATTGAGGGTAGAGCAAACCAAAGACTGCGACTCATTGGCAGAACACTTAGAAGGTGCAATAGGTCTACTAAAGAGACTGCTTACACCACGCTTGTCCGCCCTATTCTGGAGTATTGTTGTGCGGTGTGGGTTCCGCATCAGATGGGACTGACGGATGACACCGGAAAAGTACAAAGAAGGGCGCCAAGTTTTTCATTATCGCGAAATAGGGGAGACAGTGCACGGTACGTGAATTGGAGTGGCAATCATTAAAACAAAGGCGTTATTCGTTCCGATGGGATCTTCTCATGAAATTTCAATCACCAGTTTTCTCCTCCGATTGCCAAAACATTCTGTTGGCACCCACCTACGTAGGGATAAATGATCATCACGAGAAATAAGAGAAATCAGGGCTCGCACAGAAAAAATTAAGCGCTCGTTTTTCCCGCGCGCCGTTCGAGAGTGGAACGGTAGAGAGACAGCTTGAAGGATGTTTCATTGAACCCTCTGCCAGGCACTTTATTGTGAATAGCAGAGTAATCACGTAGATGTAGATGTGGATGTATAGTGGTGACTCGTGCCATGTCACACGATATACTGTGAACTATGGATGACGGACAACAGGTAGATTCCATATTCCTAGATTTCCGAAAAACGTTTGACACCGTACCCAACCGCAGTCTGTTAACGAAGGTACGAACATGCAAAATAGATTCCCAGACTTTCTAGTGCCTCGAAGACCCCTTAAGTAATAGAAGCCAGTATTTTGTACTCGACGGCGAGTGTTCATCAGAGACAAGGGTATCGTCAGGAGTGACTGTAGGAGGATACAAGATGACTTTATGAAATTTCTACTTTGTATGATAGACTGCAGATAGTTCTAAACGTACAAAAATGTGAGTTATTGCGAATGCAATTTTGTCAGCTATGTTTGCATCACTGGTTTCCAAAAATTTGTTTAAGGATTGGTTTACCAGTCGTAACATTGAGGATCATCGGTTGGAGGAGGTAGAATAATTTTGGCATTCCCCATTTATTTAACATAGGAAGTATCCAAGCTGGCGAAATATGGCTTAGTTTCCTGGCCGTTATTTCGAATCGCCGAGATATACACAGTTCTCCCGCTTTCTGGCATTCCGTGCCAGTTGGGGCCACCCAGCTTGAAGGCAGGAACTTGGACCTCTCCAGATGGCTAGAACAGCAGGAATGTTTATACCTCCAACCTCTGTTAGGTTGGCTGCAACGATCTTTTCGTATACTTCGGAGGTATGCTGTACCTAATCTAACGAGTCTTTAATAGTCCAGAGAGCAGCTCTCTATCCCATTCTCTTGCAATTACTAAATGTGTTGACATCGCGAGATTCATCATGCAGCATTCATCGCCATTTTCTGCCAAGTGTTGTCTTGCTTGTGTGAACCATTCTCCAGCTGCCCGTAATGTTTTGAATTATGAAGCTCGCCGCAACTACGATGTTTGCGACCGTGGTGTCGCTACGTTTGGACCTCTAGATACCGGCGCTGTAAATCGACATGTGGCTTGGTGAGCTCTATGCCTGACACATGTTATTATGACCACATTGTTGTTCATGGCTAGTTTTTTTCTTTACAAGGATTCACTTTCATTCATTTCTGCAATCTCTCTAAAGACTCCTCTTTGTACTGCAGACATTATTGTTTGTGTGATCTTTTGTCCTTTTGACTTGTCCTACAGCAAGTCCATTGCTCACCCAGCGGCTGCATTGTCGTTATCGATAGTTTAGGAAACTTGTGACAGGGATACATACCTCTCATTTTCGTGTCCATCTCTAAATAAATGCATTGCCAGTCTATACTGAATGTAACTTTCCTGCTGTCCCTTTTCTGTTGATCAATTCCGTTCTAGGCGACGAAACGCCTGCTATAAGAAACGAAATGTGACGCCTGGGACATAAGATCGGCAGGTGAGTAATCTGCTAGGGTACAGTGATAGCTGCTACAGCTGCAAAGGCCATTCCTTCCATCTTTTGATAACTCTGCAGAGGAGAGACGACAGAGATGCCAGCCACTGCTACAGCTATACACCCAACGAACACGAGCTACAACCACTACGCACCGTGGACCGAAGTCCGTGGGAACGACGCCCATCGCCCATGACCTGCCTGACACCTACATCTACATATGTATTCCGCAAACCAATGTACGGTGCGTGGCAGAAGGAATTCTGTACCACTACTAGCCATTTAATTTCCTACCCACACGCAAATAGAGCATGGGAAAAACGACTATCTATATCTTTTCGTGCGAGCCCTAAACTCTCTAATCTTATGTCCATGGTCCTTATGCGAAATGCACGTTCGCAGCAGTAGAATTGTTTCGAAATCAGGCCCAAATACCGGTTTTCTAAATTTTCTCAATAGTGTTCCTCGGAAAGAACGTCCCCTTCTATCCAGGGATTCCCATTTGAGTTCCCGAAGCATCACCGTATACTTGCGTGTAACAAATCTAGCAGCCCGCCTCTGAGTTGCTTCGATGTTTTCCTTTAATCCGACTTGTTGCGGATCCCAAACACTCGAGCAGTACTCAAGAATAGGTCGCTTTAGTGTCCTACATGCGGTCTTCTTTACGGATGAATTACTCTTTCCTAAAAGTCTCCCAATAAACTGAAGTCATCCATTCGCCTCTCCTACCACAATCCTCATATGCTTGTTCCATTTGACACAGCTTTGCAACGTTAAGCTCAGGGTTTTAAATGACGTGACTCCGTCAAGCAGCACACTTCTAATACTCTGTACGAACATTGCAGGTTTGCGTTTCCTACTCAATGCAAACCCATAATGATCGGATAGAGCAGTTCCAACTGTTCTACTTGAAACGTCCCTTTGGAAAATGTATGTATTACTGTGCTGATAAACCTCTTACGTTATTTGATTTTCAAACAGCTGAGCAGAACTGAACGTACTCAGACATTTCTCTCTCTACTTATTCTGATCAACACTACACTGACACACAATATTTTTAGCGCAACGCAATCTGACTTTCAATAATTCCTACAAAAGAATGGCCCTGACTAACAATAACCTATACCTTTCATGAATCACTTACCTCACAAAAATCTTCGTTACTCGAACTACTGCAATACAGCGAGCGCCAATACTGCCAGCTAAATAAAAAGATTCTAACTACTGAAGGGACTAACTACTGATAGACATACTTAGCAATTCTGCCATCTCTCTCCCCACATCCACCACTGCTGGCGGCTCACCTCCAACTGCGCAATGCTATGCGCTGTTTACATCCAACTGCCCAACAGTCTTCTTCTTCATGTGCCGTCTCCTCTAAGAAGGTTGGCTGTCATCATGGCAATTTCTGATCTTGATTTGGCTGATCTAAGGAGTTCTGACGTTGAGCAGTTGTACCAATTTTTTAAATTGTCAAACCAGGATGTCCGTCTTCTACCCCTCGTTCTCTTCCCACAAATTTTCCCTTCTAGTATTATTTGCAATATTTTGTAATTTACTCCCCTAATAACATGGCCTAAATATTGTAGCTTCCTTACTTTAATAGTTTTAATTAATTCTTTTTCCTTTCCCATTCTTCTTAGGACATCTTGATTAGTAATCCTCGACACCCAACTAATTCTAAGTATTCTTCTATATGCCCACATTTCAAAAGCTTCTAAACTGTTAATGTCCTTCTTTTTCAATGTCCACGCTTCCATTCCGTATAGTAATTTTGAGAATACATAGCATCTTAGCAACCTCACTTTTGTGTTTAAACAAATGTCTCTCGAACAGAATGCATTTTTCATCTTATTAAAGATACTTCTGGCCTGTCCTATTCTCGATTTAATTTCTTCTGAGCTTTCAATCTCCTCATTTACAATTGTTCCGAGATATTTAAATTTACGTACTTGATCGACTCTTTCCCTATTGATTGTAAGATTTTCTTGTTGGTGTGTTTTAGATATCACCATGAACTTAGTCTTGCTTACGTTAAGAGTCAAGCCAAATTCTTCACTTTTTTCTGCGACTTTGTCAAGAAGTAATTGTAGATCTTTGAGGTTTCCAGCTAGTAGTGCAGTGTCATCAGCAAACCTAACATTGTTAATGTTTAGCCCATTCACTTTAATGCCAGCTATTTCATCTGATAGAGCTGCCTGGAATATGTCTTCTGAATACATATTAAACAATAAGGGTGAGAGAACGCGACCTTGTCTCACACCCCTCTTTATTTCTATATCATTCGATAACTCATTTTCTACCTTCACGGTTGCGGTTTGATTGTAGTAGAGGTTATATATAATGCGGATGTCTTTCTTATCAAGTGTTTTCTTTTCTAACAATTCTATGAGATGATCATGACGAACTTTGTCAAATGCTTTATTATAATCCAGGAAGCACACATATAGTGGCTGATTAACCTCCATACATCGTTGCGCTAATATGTTAAAAGCAAACAATGCTTCTCTTGTACCGAGGGAACTTCTAAAACCGAATTGTGTTTCACTTATACCTTCTTCTACTTTTTTGTATATTCGTTGGTGTATAACTTTTAGAAATATCTTTAAGGTGTGACTCATTAAGCTTATTGTACGGTGATCATTACAAGTTTTGGCATTAGCCTTTTTGGGTAATGTAACAAAGGTAGATGTCAACCAATCCCTAGGAATAATTCCCGAATTATAAATATCATTAAACAATTGTACAAATATATCTATATGGTCTATTCCTATGAGTTTCAGGATGTCATTTGGTATCTTATCCGGTCCAGGGGCTTTTCCTGTCTTTGATTTGTTGATAACATGTAATATTTCTTCTTTAGATATGCTTGGTCCTCGTTCTCCGATCATGTTATCATAAAATTTTTGATCTTTTCTTGTATCTTCAAATAGTTCTTTGACACATTCTGTCCACCTGTCCAGTTTACCTTTAACATCAGGAATTATTTTGTCATTTTTATCTAACAATAAACTTGTACTTTTCTTTTTATTAAGTCCAGCTAAATCTTTAACTTTTTTGTGTAAGTTGAAACTATCATGTCTTGTTTCATAACTCTCAATTTCAGAGCATTGTTCCTTGTACCATTCTTCTTTTGCTCGCCGTGTTTCTTTTCGTATTTCTGCATGTAATCTTTTATACTCACTTTCATCTCTATTTTTAAGTATTCTTCTTTGTTCCATCAATTGTAATATCTTCTCTGTCATCCACTTCTTTTTCATGTTGTCGTGTTTGGTCGCCATTGTGTTTTTACATGCATTATTTAATGTGTCTTTTATAAGTTCCCATTTGCCATCAATGTCTTCTGTTTGATTATTCTTTATCCTAACTAATTCCTTATTAATCTCTTCAGAAGTCTTTTGTTTAGTCAAGGGGTCTCTTAGAATAGTTGTATTTATATAGTCCTTCTTTTGTTTCTTTTGTATGGCTTTCAGTTTCACATGGAACTTTGCTACTAAAGGGTTATGATCAGAAAATATATCAGCTCCTGGATATGTTTTCACACCATGAATAGAATTTTTGTACCTCTTGTTTATAAGTATGAAATCGATTTGATTTCTGCAAACTTCTTCATTACAGTCTCTTGGTGATTTCCAAGTATAAAGTCTTCGTTTAGGGAGTTTAAAAAATGTGTTTGTAATAGACAGATTGTTTTCCTGGCAAAATTGTGACAGCAAATCTCCTCTTTCATTTCTTGTTCCTAAACCAAAAGGTCCAATAAGATCACCTTCACTTCCTTCACCTATTTTGGCATTAAAATCTCCCATGATGATAATAATGTCTCTGCTTTTTGAGGTTCCTATTGCTTGTGTTAATTCTTCATAAAAACAGTACAATAGCGAATATTCCAACAATGCCAACCAGCCACAGACTGCACACAGCACAGCGAGTGATTTTCATACAGAGCGCTACGTGACGTTACCAACATAAAAACCTAAACAGCCTACTTACACACTGACTCATCATTTCTTGGTTTAACAAAAAACGTACAAAATATATGGTCTTTATCCGTTTGAACATTAATTAAATACGATTTGTATTTCGCCACTTCAAAACAGAAGTGTTAATATCGCGCACACCAAAGTTTGGTTAAAGCTGAATACAACCGGGGCAATACTAGGCGACAGGTTGCGCAAAGTCGCAGGCCACATAAATCTTTCATTGGAGTGCGCTCTTTTACAAACCTTATTGGCAGACTGGAACTGAGTCGTGCTTGGATAGCTCACTCGATTAGAGTATTGCTCGCGAATAGGCAAGATTCCAACTTCGAGCCCCAGTATGACTCATAGTTTTAATCTGCCAAGAAGTTTTTAAACAGCACACGCTCCGCAGCAGAGTCACTCTGGAAGCATACCCCTAGGCTGTAGTTAAGAAATTTTCGCCGCAATACCCTCCTTTTTAGGAGTGCTTTCTCCTCAGAAGGCGAAAATATTTTGTTCACGCCTACCTGCGTGTGCAGAAATGATAACCGTAATGAAATAAGAGAAATCAAAGCTCGCACGATAGCATTGGAGTGTTCGATTTTCCGGTGAGCTGTTCGAGAGTGGAACGGTGCAAATATAGTCCTCAAGTGTTTCTATGAAACCTGTGTTAGGTACGTAAATGTGAATTGCAGAGTTGCCATGTAGAGCTAGTGCTAAGCTCGTGAGGTTTGCAGGAGAACTTCCGTCAAGTTTTGAAGGTAGGAGAGAGGTACTGGGGGAAATGGAGCTGTGATGATGGATCGTCAATTGTGCGGGGATAGTTGCCCATAGGGAAGAGTTTCGGAATCGAGTCCCGGTCCAGAACACAGTTTTGATCTGGCACAAACATTCATGGCGTCTTAGTGTTTATTGCTTGGGCCGGTATCTACGACTCACAACGTACACACGTAACGTCTTCTCGGATCTCTTTAACATAGGTGAACTCTTTCACAGAGGTGAACCACCCTCCTCCGTTGTGCACGCCCGTGTGGTGGCGCTCGAGTACGAGTTAAGTCGAATCGAATCCTGCTGGTGGATGAAATTTTCGATGCTAGTATTTGGCAGCCATGGGGAGGAGTGGGGAGGAGGCGTGGTTGTGCGAAGGTCCTGATCACCAGTCTTTGCGCCAATGTCCTGGATTAAATTCCAAATCTCTCCGCAGTTTATCGTGAGGTGATGGGATGTGTCAATATTAATGGTAATGTGTTCATCGGGCGGAGACGCTTAGCTCGACGGCCCCCTTGGTGCTATTTGCTATTTGGGAGGAGTAGGCTATGTGGCTGACTCTGATTTCACTCCGCCACTCCTCTCATCATCATACAACACAATCATAACCCTACACCACAAACGAATCCATTACAGTCACTGATACAAATAAATATACGACACAACACTTACGTATCCTAAAGAAAAGGAGCCAATGTGTGTGGAGGAATAACATCTTTTCCGACAGGCGGCTGAACCCACTTTGCAGGACATCCCAGCGAACATCGCCATATGATATTTACATTTTTATAGGCGAGTCCGTAAAATATTATATTATATTATTCTTCGTTTCCTCTCAATCCAGGCCGTCCGGAATGGCCTAGCGGTTCTAGGCGCTACAGTCTGGAACCGCTACGGTCGCAGGTTCGAATCCTGCCTCGGGCATGGATGTCTGTGATGTCCTTAGGTTAGTTAGGTTTAAGTAGTTCTAAGTTCTAGGGGACTGATGACCTCAGAAGTTAAGTCCCATAGTGCTCAGAGCCATTTGAACCATTTTGAACCCTCAATCCAACATCTGTTCGGGTTGGGGTATGAATGGTACTTCGCCGCTTTTCTCGGTCTTTCCCCCATTCTTCTTCCACAATTTGGTTCCATAGCAGGTGTCTCCTCCTTAAACTCATCTTTCTTGTATCAATCCATCTTGTTCTCGGTCTTCCTCTTGGCCTCTTGCCCTCAATCTTGAACTCCATCATTCTTCTGGGTATTCTTCCCTCTCCCATCCTCTTCACATGCCCAGACCATTTTAATCTATTCTTTTCAATTTTCTCAGTCAACTTCTCCACTCCAATTTCCTTCCTAACATCTTCATTTTTCACTCTGTCTCTCCTCGTCTTCCCTAGCATACTTCTCAGAAACTTCATTTTACTTGATTGTATACTGCTCTCCTCTCTTCTAGTCATAGTCCAAGTCTCTGAGCCGTAAATTAGTATGGGTGTGAAGTAAGTCTTATATAGCACCAGCTTGCACCTCTTTGGCACTTCCCTTCCCCACACCAAGCCCCTCATACACTGGTAACATGTACTACTCTGTTGTATTCTTTTGCTGATTTCTGTCTCCAAACGAGCATTCCCCATTAATACACTTCCCAAATATTTAAAGTCGTTCACTATTTCAATATCCCGTCCCTTAATATGAATTTGTCCCTTGCCCTCTCTATCCCCTCTATCAGCAAAATATCGTTTTCTGTATTTTTTTTGAAGTGCTGCCTTCTTTGAAGGCTGGACTTCCTTGCATTTCATTAGTTGATAACTTAACAAGAGTCCAACTTTAGCAGGACTTGGACACACGTCCGGTGTCCTACTCAAGTGAAATTTTGTACGATTCTTTATTTCCTATTCACGTCTTCAGTTACGGATCTTTTGTATAATGGTGACCCTTCGTTGTGTCGGTGCGTTTCGATGGCGACTTTGGGGTCGAGAATGTGTTTACGGCGTAGATAGAATCACTAGCCGGCCCTGCCGATAGTGTATACAATATACCGCTATTTGAATTTACAGGCATTAGCTCGTACGAATCCAAGTTGTCTAAGTCCCTCTTCTACATCTTTTTTTTCGCAACCTTAGACGGTAAATATTTGATTAGGACCTTTCAAAATTCATCAATCGAATTTTGATGAGTGAAGAAAGGGATTCTATTTGCTTCAAAGAATTTCAACGCGATTCTGTCTCAAGATGATATCATACTGAATCGCCTTTGAATATTGCTATGATCGGTACATACGTGTGTTTTGAGTTGAATGTTAAGTGACAGGTTCCGTCCTGTATAGCATATTGTTATGGGCGATATCTTGATCGTTCTATCACTTGTTTCAGCAGTTCCGGTGGTCGAGATAGTCGGTATTGACGTAGGATCGTTTTTATTTGGTTCAGTGTTCATTGGAGCATATATGTATGTAGCGCTGATTGGTTTTTCGTGTTCTCATTCATGGATTGCAGACTTTTCCTCGTGATTACAGACTTAAGAGTTTAGAAACCTAGTTCGTTGGCGCTTTGTTTCGGCATGTTCTGATTTAGCTCCATCGTTTCAACTCTTCTCGTTACGTCATTAGTGCTACGTTCATCTTCTGACGGCGAGTCATCATCAGTGAGTTGTGTTAATCCGAATTTTGCAGCTTTCCAGCTGTCGTTGACGCCTGTTCTTGCTTTGCTGCCATTTTATCGTTGATCTTAAGACTTGTGTCGTGGTGTGTGTAGGACGCGTTGGATTTGCTTCTGAACTTTCATTACGGTCAGCCTATGTCACGTTTTCTTGCCTGGTGGTGTTTGTGCCTGTCCTTTGCCTAGAGGCCCGCGGGCTAGCCGTCCACGGACGGAGCCCTGACACCTCAGCGTCCCCTACTCTCATTCTACTCGTATCTCCGGCTAGTAATAGCGTGAGCTATTACGGCAGGAGGTAACAACGAGAGTTGTTATGCTTTTTTGTGATACCGCCCTCGTAATGGAGGGAGGAAAACAGAAAGCTCGTCTTTAACCGCTGATGTGCTGAATTTCAGCGATTATCCGGGATATTTATTTAATTGTCTGTGGTTGTCAATAACACTTAGCTCTTCTCTGACACGCTGTGCTCGCTAATATGACTTGTTGCGCTCGTCCAGTGGGAGTGCGCGAGTAGCATCAGTAGGATAGCGAGTTCATCTTCTCCGCGCTCGCTCGCTGCCGCGCTTGTGGCAGTATGAATGTGGCCGCACGGCGGTTCACACGGCTTCGGCCGTTCATCGTCGGGCGATGCGACACAATGCGAGATTTACGCGCGCCCCGTAGATGCCACCCACGCGGCCGCCGCAGCACAAAGCCGTAAGCAGGCCAGCGCTTGCTGGCGCTGTCAGCTCGCCACCTTCAGTTGCTAGCGTGGCCTACGCCCGCGGACCGGAACCTCGCCCTGCGCGAGTGCGCGCCAGTCTATTACGGCCGCTGCTATAAATTACGGGGGTCCATTCAAGTACCGCGCGACACACACCGCTGGCCGCTCAGATCGGTCCACACTTGTGGTCACTGGTCACTGTAGCGAGGGCAGCTTATTATCCATATTAAACTGAGCATGGATGACGAGCGGTCTCCTATACAGAGAGGTTTCCCGTATCAATCGTTTTGCGAAACAAGAAAGATAGTGACACTGTTGGTATTCAGTAATACTGCCTGTTTGTTTAAATGAAAGCGGGAGCAGGTTTTGTAGTGGTACAATTCCTCAGGAAGAGGGAAGCAACCGCAGTAACACGGTGTGTGGTCACCATCCACGTAGAGTCAACACTACTAAAGTGCTTGACATTCCCAACGGATACTTATCTATTCATCGAGAAGCCTGAGCCTCAGCTCTGGAAATGTCGTATGAGGTGCAACACCCCTTTAAAGAGACAGCTGAATAACGCCAATGACGTTCGGTGCCAACGAGAAGGTGTTATTTATTTCTATTTATTTAACCCAACACGATTATGGCTGGTGTGGCGATTGCACACTCTAACCAGTTTGTAGTTGCAACACTTCTTTATTGATTACCCATACACATGAATTCATCAGCAGTCATGATCAATTAACAACATTTGCATATCAAGGTCCTCTCCACAATTAGTATTTACAGTATTAACCGTCACACTTGTGACAACGGTCCCTTTACGTGCCGGTAACAACAACCAAAATAATAGATGAAATAGATAACCAAATGTTTACAATGACTACTATCGTCTTTCTCACTCAGTTTTACACTTACTGAAAATGTAAAATTAATTTGATGCTATCTGACCTGAAGGGTACTATTAATTGTTCTGTTTACACTTCGCATTCTACTACACTCAGCCGGCCGAAGTGGCCGTGCGGTTAAAGGCGCTGCAGTCTGGAACCGCAAGGCCGCTACGGTCGCAGGTTCGAATCCTGCCTCGGGCATGGATGTTTGTGATGTCCTTAGGTTAGTTAGGTTTAACTAGTTCTAAGTTCTAGGGGACTAATGACCTCAGCAGTTGAGTCCCATAGTGCTCAGAGCCATTTGAACCATCTACTACACTCAACGTCCGGAAGATTCTAGACTTTATGCAAGCTTAAGGCAAAACGTCAATTTGATGAACATGTGATGGACGCGAGCTAACGTTAATCTATTACGATTTCACAAACACACGATCCAAAGGGTGAACTTATACTCAACTTTGGGCAGTAGGAAATCTTCTGCCTAAAACAAGCCTCTCGTTGAACGGAATAGAGAAATCGCGCGTTAACGGGGTCCGGACGGCCCTGAGTTCAAATCCTGAGATTTCCGTCACACTGCAAGCTCGCGGGGTGGGGTTTCCTCGTGTCGACCACTATACACGTTTCTGAAAACAGGAAAACGTGAGCGGCAGACACACTGTAGTATATACAAGTTACACAAGCAATACCTTAATATAAACATATTACAAGTTAACCACTGAACAGAATTAAGTAGCTTAGTTTCCTTTGATCCAATTACTGTATATATACAGGGTGTTTCAAAAATGACCGGTATATTTGAAACGGCAATAAAAACTAAACGAGCAGCGATAGAAATACACCGTTTGTTGCAATATGCTTGGGACAACAGTACATTTTCAGGCGGACAAACTTTCGAAATTACAGTAATTACAATTTTCAACAACAGATGGCGCTGCAAGTGATGTGAACGATATAGAAGACAACGCAGTCTGTGGGTGCGCCATTCTGTACGTCGTCTTTCTGCTGTAAGCGTGTGCTGTTCACAACGTGCAAGTGTGCTGTAGACAACATGGTTTATTCCTTAGAACAGAGGATTTTTCTGGTGTTGGAATTCCACCGCCTAGAACACAGTGTTGTTGCAACAAGACGAAGTTTTCAACGGAGGTTTAATGTAACCAAAGGACCGAAAAGCGATACAATAAAGGATCTGTTTGAAAAATTTCAACGGACTGGGAACGGGACGGATGAACGTGCTGGAAAGGTAAGGCGACCGCGTACGGCAACCACAGAGGGCAACGCGCAGCTAGTGCAGCAGGTGATCCAACAGCGGCCTCGGGTTTCCGTTCGCCGTGTTGCAGCTGCGGTCCAAATGACGCCAACGTCAACGTATCGTCTCATGCGCCAGTGTTTACACCTCTATCCATACAAAATTCAAGCGTGGCAACCCCTCAGTGCCGCTACCATTGCTGCACGAGAGACATTCGCTAACGATATAGTGCACAGGATTGATGACGGCGATATGCATGTGGGCAGCATTTGGTTTACTGACGAAGCTTAATTTTACCTTGACGGCTTCGTCAATAAACAGAACTGGCGCATATGGGGAACCGAAAAGCTCCATGTTGCAGTCCCATCGTCCCTGCATCCTCAAAAAGTACTAGTCTGGGCCGCCATTTCTTCCAAAGGAATCATTGGCCCATTTTTCAGATCCGAAACGATTACTGCATCACGCTATCTGGACATTCTTCGTGAATTTGTGGCGGTACAAACTGCCTTAGACGACACTGCGAACACCTCGTGGTTTATGCAAGATGGTGCCCGGCCACATCGCACGGCCGACGTCTTTAATTTCCTGAATGAATATTTCGATGATCGTGTGATTGCTTTGGGCTATCCGAAACATACAGGAGGCGGCGTGGATTGGCCTCCCTATTCGCCAGACATGAACCCCTGTGACTTCTTTCTGTGGGGACACTTGAAAGACCAGGTGTACCGCCAGAATCCAGAAACAATTGAACAGCTGAAGCAGTACATCTCATCTGCACGTGAAGTCATTCCGCCAGACACGTTGTCAAAGGTTTCGGGTAATTTCATTCAGAGACTACGCCATATTATTGCTACGCATGGTGGATATGTGGAAAATATCGTACTATAGAGTTTCCCAGACCGCAGCGCCATCTGTTGTTGAAAATTGTAATTACTGTAATTTCGAAAGTTTGTCTGCCTGAAAATGTACTGTTGTCCCAAGCATATTGCAACAAACGGTGTATTTCTATCGCTGCTCGTTTAGTTTTTATTGCCGTTTCAAATATACCAGTCATTTTTGAAACACCCTGTATATATATATATATATATATATATATATATATATATATATATATATATATATATACTACGTGAAAAGACGTGTCAGCCCACACCCAATGACTTAAGGTTCACCTTACAAGGTAATCTGTCTTTGCTGAATGGCTGACACCGCATAAATCAAACGTGCAGTACCTAACGTGACAATCAACCTTCAGATAGGTATTTGAAATTGCAATAGAAAACTAATGTCATTTCAATAGGTCGCTAATGCAATTAGCACGGCCACTATGGCCACAGACCAAAATGCACACGACCTCTATCCGACCATAAAACACAATGTGACCTGTATTTATCATGGCCACTTGCCTGCCATACACACAAGAAATTATTAAGAAACAACAACTACCACAAATTCGTAAAACCAGAAAATTCTAAACCTATAACTAAATTAAGAAATGACGTTCAAGTGAACCAGCTACCTTCAGCGTGCCACTAAGCACCAAATCCAAACTTACAAATGCGAGGCGCTATTTCTAGCCACTTTAGTAACATAATTTCATGGCCGTTCCAGAACATAGCTCCCCTCGCCACCACTGCAGTGGATGTTTTGCTGGCCACTAGCACGAGCAACTGCAACAATCAACTGTCCTTAAGTACACAATAATATTTACTATATATAGGAGGAGGAACCCACCACGAAAGCTTGGCGATTAATTTTTTCTTCTTCATGTAAAATTCACACGCTATCCATCCACATAGCTCTCAAGGTATTAGCATATCCTGGTCGCCACTGGCCAGCCGTGTCAGTACAACTTTAATACTTTCCGGCAGCGGCCCATGCTTCTTCGTTGCTCCAACTAAACTGGTCCTCACGGCATACGGCCGTGCGACGTGACATGGTGTCGCCAACCCCCCACAACGACAACATCGGAAGCACGTCACGTAACAGGCTGACTCGGCTCGTGCGCGGACCCACTCTCCTCGAGTTGCGCACGCGCGCCACAATAAATAACCTGCCTCAAAGGCGCAAAGAGAACAAGGTACAGGGACAACGATCAAAGATGGAAGTAAGAATCGATATCGCCTGGTGCCAGAAACCCACCGGCTCAATGGCCATCTCTTACATCGGACCAGGGTTTATCATATACAGTATATTTTTTAAAACATAGTTCCCCAAGAAATAACAGTCTTAATATGACAACTACTTGAAATTGTAGGAACAGGAGAGGAGTAGTAAGACGCCAAGCCACTTCACAAACAAACCTTAAAAACATATTTATTTTTAGCCTCTTCAAAACTTTGAACAGTTGAACACAGATGGTCAGTTCAGAAAACTTTAAACGAACTCTGCTAACCAGCATTAAAGAACATTATTAACTTTACATCACTGATTGCTGACTGTAAAATAATATTGACGATAAATAATATGTACAAAGAATTCCAAGAATCTTCAAGTTTGACCGTTTCTCCTTAAAACAAATAATTACAGCTCGTAATTTCACCAACGGCTGACCCAAGAAATCACTCAGGACAATAAATTAAACAACAGATACAATCCTTGCAAACTGTTTGACAACCAAGGGCTAAACAACAGTACTTAACTTGTGGGGTGAGGGGTTTATGCGTCACAATATTAGTATTATTTTTACAAATGGTAGATACTTCAGTGCACTTGCTGGCCTTTATCTTTACAATAGCTCACATCTTGGCCCTTGTGGTTAGAATAACTTACGATACCTGTAACATAAACCTGTTAGCATCAGCCATAGACAAGAAATCACCGCGCTCAATTAAGATGTTTAGTAACGCCAACAAATATACGTAACCAGACGTGCACACACACAGAAAATACAGAGTGAAAAGCAGTTACAAGTATTAGAATTATCCCTTGGCATTAAACGGCACAAACTGATTTAATTTTAATCTGTTAATTTATCCGTCTGTCAATTAAGCCAATAGATGATCTCTCCTTCTTATACAAACTTAACAAACCAACAATTTGAAGTGCTTCCAGACACTACAGGTAAGAAGTAACTATTTGACCAACACAAACAAGAACACTTCACTTTATGAAACAGTTCTGGATCAACAGCAGTGCAAACAGTTTAAGCCAGTAACTCGTTTTCCACATGCACTCAGTAAGTCAACATCAACAGCTAGTTCACAAACACCTCCTTGGTTTACGAGAAGCAGCAGGGCCAGCCCACTTTTTCGTACTAGAATTATAAACAATTCAGTCACCATCCACCCAGCTAATCTTTGCATGACAGTTGAGTAAAACGAACTCCCTTTAAAGCACAAAACATATAAATTACAGTAAAACAACAACAATAGTACACGATAATTCTTAAAATATGCTTAACGTATTACATTAGAGCCAACTGAAGTTAAGACATTTCGTAATGAGTGAAAGGAGTTTGAACAGTACAACGTGGGCAAAATACTAATGTAAAATCACTTAGACCAACTAGCTGTTTCATGACATACATGCTCAGTAGTGCAACCCAGTGACAGAATAGTACACTACTAGCCATTAAAATTGCTACACCAAGAAGAAAGGCAGATGATAAACGGGCATTCATTGGACAAATATATTATACTGGAACTGACATGTGATTACATTTTCACGCAATTTAGGTGCATAGATCCTGAGAAATCAGTACCCAGAACAACCACCTCTGGCCGTAATAACGGCCTTGATACGCCTGGGCATTGGGTCAAACAGAGCTTGGATGGCGTGTACAGGTACAACTGCCCATGCAGCTTCAACACTATACCATAGTTCATCAAGAGTAGTGACTGGCGTATTGTGGCGAGCCAGTTGTTCGGCCACCTTTGACCAGACGTTTTCAATTGGTGAGAGATCTGTAGAATGTGCTGGCCAGGGCAGCAGTCGAACATTTTCTGTATCCAGAAAGGTCCGTACAGGAACTGCAACATGCGGTCGTGCATTATCCTGCTGAAATGTAGGGTTTCGCAGGGATCTAATGAAGGGTAGAGCCACGGGTCGTAACACATCTGAAATGTAACGTCCACTGTTCAAAGTGCCGTCAGCACGAACAAGAGGTGACCGAGACGTGTAACCAATGGCACCCCATACCATCACGCCGGGTGATACGCCAGTATGGCGATGACGAATACACGCTTCCAAAGTGCGTTCACCGCGATGTCGCCAAACTCGGATGCGACCATCATGATGCTGTAAACAGAACCTGGATTCATCCGAAAAAATGACTTTTTGCCATTCGTGTACACAGGTTCGTCGTTGAGTACACCATCGCAGGCGCTCCTGTCTGTGATGCAGCGTCAAGGGTAACCGCAGCCATGTCCTCCGAGCTGATAGTCCATGCTGCTGCAAACGTCATCGAACTGTTCGTGCAAATGATTGTTGTCTTGCAAACGTCCCCATCTGTTGACTCAGGGATCGAGACGTGGCTGGACGATCCGTTACAGCCATGCGGATATGATGCGTGTCATCTCGACTGCTAGTGGTACGAGGTCGTTGGGATCCAGCACGGCATTCCGTATTACCCTCCTGAACCCACCGATTCCATATTATGCGAGCAGCAATGTCGCGATACGATAAACCGCAATCGCGATAGGCTACAATCCGACCTTTATCAAAGTCGGAAACGTGATGGTACGCATTTCTCCTCCTTACACGAGACATCACAACAACGTTTCACAAGGTATCGTCGGTAACTGCAGTTTGTGTATGAGAAATCGGTTGGAAACTTCCCTCATGTCAGCACGTTGTAGGTGCCGCCATCGGCGCCAACCTTGCGTGAGTGCTCTGAAAAGCTAATCATTTGCATATCACAGCATCTTCTTTCTGTCGGTTAAATTTCGCGTCTGTAGGACGTCATTTTCGTGGTGTAGCAATTTTAATGGCCAGTAGTGTATATAACAGCGTAACCGTACTCGTAACCATGTTACGGGACACACTAACGCTTTAAACCGCCTTTTAGCCACCAAACCAACCAAACCAACAAACGGTCACCGCTGTTTGTAAACACCGGCGCCAATCGGCCTCTCACGCTCGAGTGCATTACTCTCGTTGGACTCGTACTCAGCGACCACGCCGGTTCCGCAGTCACAGCTGACAACACGCCCCCACTGCGCCGCTCTCTCGCTTTTCGAGCAGTCGCGCGACCCGCCACCTCGCAGTGTGTTCTCTCGCCACCACGGAACCAAACTTGAAGGACTGAAGAGAAACCGACGCGCCGCGCGCGCTTAAGTAGTTTTCCAGTCGATGACTCTCAGACCAGCATCTCTGACCGGAAGACTAAACCACGGACAATCATCGATAACCAGAGAGGCTCTACCCTGGCCGCGAAGCACTGTGCGCTGACAAGCATTAAAATAATTCGAGTGTCTGAAGTGGCAGTGTGAGTAAATTACACTTACTATGAACTAATAAAGTTAATACTGGCAGTACGTGTACTACTGCAGCTGCTGCCACTAATAGTAATAATGACAATGACAATAATAACAATAATAATAGTGGCAGGTATAAGAAGAATTTAGAGGTGTGCGAAGTACATGTTTTGTGCTATAGCGAGTTCTGAGGAAATGAAGTTTACGGGGTAAGAGTATGAGAGATGATGAAGAGTACGTTGGAAAGAGGGACGTACAGTGGTAACGAGTGCGTACAGAGACAATGGAAATCCTAGTAGATTTGTCATTAACTGTCTTCTGAATCCGGATATGTTCTTCAGTTCTCTAATAAGATGCGTGGGGTTTCAAAAGGCGGGTTCCTGCAGCTGAGAAGGACTTCGAGAAAGTGGCTGAAGGATGGAGTGGGACAGGAAAGAGTTTGCTGTGATAGGAGCGGCGGGGGTTTCTGCCATATTGTTCGTACAAGAGCGTTAACGTCGAGGAGAGATATATGAAGGACAGTGTTCTTTGATGAGACAGTAGAGAAGACAGACGGTTTGGAAATCTCTGCTCTTGTCTGCATTCAGCCAGGATAAGTGCGCGTATGATGGTGAAAAGTGATCAACGCTCGAACATCATAAATATTACGAACACAGGCACTCATAACTAGTCCCAGATGCCGTGGACTTTCCCGAGAAAGACCTTGAAGGGTGACACCGCCGTAATCAACAACTGGAAGTAGAATCTATAAGTTTCTTTTTCAGGTGAAGAGGCAATGAGAGATGCTGATACCTTCTTGCACATTGCAGTTACGTGCTCAGTCCCACTTAGATTTTGATCTATGCCGGCCGGCGTGACCGAGCGGTTCTAGGCGCCACAGTCTGGAACCGCGCGACCGCTACGGTCGCAGGTTCGAATCCTGCCTCGAGCATGGATGTGTGTGATGTCCTTAGGTTAGTTAGGTTTAATTAGTTCTAAGTTCTAGGGGACTGATGACCTCAGAAGTTAAGTCCCATAGTGCTCAGAGCCATTTTTTGATCTATTATTACTCCTAAACTCTTTTCTGAAGGAGAGAAGTCGATATTTGTCGCATTTAAGGTTAAATATGGTAGGGATTCCGGATGTTATGGGCCAATGAGTCTAGAAAGACCAACCAGTACCAATTGGGTTTCGGATGGGTTGAGCTTTAATTCAATATCATTCATCCATTTTAATAGCGCACAGAGGTCGGTAATGAGATTCTCGATAACTCTCCTCAGGTACATTAGATACAACTGGAGGATGCCTGGTACTGCTTGCTTCCGATGTGACGTTGTGGTGCCGGAAATGGCGCACTGCTGGCGAGAAGTAAGGGATGAGAAATTTAGGTTGCTAAGTTTGCCAATTAATATGTCACAGTCAACAGTACCGAAGGCTTTGCTGAAGTCTAAGAAGCACATGATAGTTGCCTCTTGTGCATCCATGGCAAGTTTCAGGTCATCTGTTACATTTATTAAGGCAGATGTTGTGCTGTGGTGTTTACGGAAGCCTCCTTGGTTTTCGTCTAGTAGGTTGTTTGTAGTTAGGTAGCTTGTTAATTGATCGTGGACTATATTGTGGACTATACAGGGCGAGTCACTAATTATTGCCACCAGGAATAATTCTGAAAGTATGATAGGAGTTGAAAAGTTTGTGGGAAAAATATTGCATGGGACAACAGGGGCCATAATATGACGTTGGTTTCTTGTTGCTAGGTGGGGTCGCTTCAGAGATATGTGGCCAACTTTGTTTTTTTTTATGGGATGCTATAGTTTAGTACTTATTTTCTGATAGCAGCTATCGAAACGAATCCCATGATGTATAACAGTAAGGTCTTTGAACGTCAGCGAAGGTCACAAAGGTGGCATGAACGTCCATTTACAGAAGGTGTTCGAAGTGATGACCATTAGTATCAATGCAGTGCTGTAATCTTCTTAACATGGATTGAGTGGTATTTCTTATCACATCGACACTTATCGAAGCACATGCTCTGACAATTCTCTCTCGCAGATCTTCATGTGCAGTTGGAACGTCTTTATAAACAATGTCTCTTACGAATCCCCACAAGAAAAAAAATCCAGAGGCGTCAAGTCTGGCGAACGAGCCGGCCACGACACATCTCCTCCGCGTCCAATCCAACGATTTCGGAATTGTCTCTGCAACTCATTTCTAGCCATCAACGAAAAATGTGCCGGACACACATCGTGTTGATACCACATTCTGTTCATAGGTCCTAAAGGCATTTGTTCCAATAACAGATCTAATGTTTCTTGCAGGAATGCAGTGTACTTCCTACCATTAAAATTTCCTTCGATGGAATAGGGGCCCATAATTCTGTCTTCTAGAATACCAGCCAGCCGGTGTGGCCGTGCGGTTCTAGGCGCTTCAGTCTGGAACCGCGTGTCCGCTACGGTCGCAGGTTCGAATCCTGCCTCGGGCATGGATGTGTGTGATGTTCTTAGGTTAGTTAGGTTTAAGTAGTTCTAAGTTCTAGGGGACTGATGACCTCAGATGTTAAGTCCCATAGTGCTCAGAACCATTTGAACCATTTGAACCAGGCTTATATCATGTTGGAGAAACGAAGATTAATGGCGGAACTTCGTTACTGCATCAACGACCAGACTTCAGGACCATTGCAGCAGCTGTAACCTGCTCGATTTCATTTCGAACAATAATCTGCAGGACACTTTCTCTCAGATACCAAAACTTCTGAACATTGTAGTGACGACAACTACTACAACTCTGACAACCTAAACCTGGAACATGTTTGTCTTCTCTGAAGAGTACCAACACCTGTCTTCGGAATACCATGGCAGAGCAACGACTTAATAACCTTGCATCGTTCTCCACTGAGAAGAATACGGTAACTAACGTAGAGGGCTTCAAATCCAAAGTAATAAATAAATTCTACAGCAGAAAATAGCAACGTATGAACTTCATTTTTCGTCGCTGAATGTGTACTACTTTTAATAATAATAATAATGAGCGTATGGCATTGGTGGCCGGGAGACCTCTCGCGGGGCGGTTCTGCCGCCGCTCCACAAGTTCTTTAACGCCACTACGGCGACTTGCGAGTGAATGAGGATGAAATGATGATGAAAGACACACAACACCCAGTCTTCTCGAGGCAGAGAAAAATCCCTGACCCCGCCGGGAATCGAACCCGGGACCCCGTGCGCGGGAAGCGAGAACGCTACCGCAAGACCACGAGCCGCGGACGTACCACTTTTTATTTTAATATGTTTTATTCGAACTTGTTTTCTGTTAATTTCTGTGATGTTTTAGCAGCCGTGGTAAAATTTTGCGCGAGCCGCCACTGCGACAGCTATGTCATACCATTATTTACACTAGTATCCCTTACACATAGTAATCACATTCTTCGACTCCAAAGGCACAGACGCCGTCGCAATCTGTTCCACCGCGCGACCGTGGAGCGGGGCGCGGACAGCGGAGGGAGCGCGCCGCGGGCGGAGGGTATTTAAATCGGCCTCCGCCGCGACCGAACCCAGTTCCCTCTGAGCAGCCGTAGCGTATGGATCTCCGTGCCAGCACGTTCACAGGAGCTCAGTCCGTCAGTTCACCTGATGATGGCGACATGTATGATCGCCGAAATATTGTGCCCGTTGGACAATGTAGACCGGCAGTACACCCGTGGATATTTTGATTATCAAATACGCCGGGAGAAACTCAAGAATCACATTCTAGGAGTGATTTACAAGCAATCTCCTTGTGGCATAGGGTACTTTGTGTACGCTACTTTCCTCCTTTAATGTGCCGGGAAGCGCGAGTGTTGATGAGTCCCCTTATGAGCTCGGCTCTAATTTTACCTTCAAGGTCCTTTGGCATGATGTACATCGAAAGAAGCAATATATTGATTAACTCTTCTAGGAACTTAAGCTGAGGGGATTAAAGAAGGAACCACTTCGTGAGGAACAACGGCTCTTTTGTAGCGTCTGCCGGCCGCTGTGACCGAGCGGTTCTAGGCGCTTCAGTCCAGAATCGCGCTGCTGCTTCGGTCGCAGGTTCGAATCCTGCCTCGGGCATGGATGTGTGTGATGTCCTTAGGTTAGGTTTAAGTAGTTCTAATTCTAGGGGACTGGTGACCTCAGATGTTAAGTCCCATAGTGCTCAGAGGCATCTGAACCATTTTTAGCGTCTGCCACTGCAGTTATATGAGCACCTCTGTGATGCTTTCGCGCTCACTAAATGAAACAGTGGCGAAACGCGCTGCTCTTTCTTAGATCTTGTCTATTTCCTCTATCAGTGCTGTCTGGGAAGGGTCCCAGACCAAGGAGAAATACTGTTAGCATCGCTAGAACAAGGATTTTCTGAGCTACCTTTTTCGTAGGTGAACTGCACTTCCCGAGGATCTTCCCAATGAATCTGTCTGCCATCTGCCTGTTCTACGATAGGTTTTTTAGAGTCATTCCATTTCGAATCGCTCGTACGACCGACTCAGATATTTAATGGATATTACTGCTTCCATTGATTGTTCGACAGTCGTGTAACACAGTAACGGGTCTTTCCGCCTGTTTATGCGCAACATGTTACGTTCTTTATATCGAGGGTGAACTGCCTGTCTGGACTCCAAGCGTCGATCCACTGCAGATCTTCCTGCAAGTCATTGCAGCTTTATAGCGTTGTGACTCCTCTATATAGAAAAGCATCATCAGCGAACAAACTCGTGGACCTTCAGCTATTATCCACTAGGTCACTTACATGTTGTTGTTGTGGTCTTCAGTCCTGAGACTGGTTTGATGCAGCTCTCCACGCTACTCTATCCTGTGCAAGCTTGTTCATCTCCCAGTACCTGCTGCAGCCTACATCCTTCTGAATCTGCTTAGTGTATTCATCTCTTGATCTCCCTCTACGATTTTTACCCTCCTCGCTGCCCTACAGTACTAAATTGGTGATCCCTTGATGCCTCGGAACATGTCCTACCAACCGATCCCTTCTTCTAGTCAAGTTGTGCCACAAACTCCTCTTCTCCCCAATCCTATTCAATACCTCCTCATTAGTTATGTGATCTACCCATCTAATCTTCAGCATTCTTCTGTAGCATCACATTTCGAAAGCTTCTATTCTCTTCTTGTCTTAACTATTTATCATCCATGTTTCACTTCCATACATGGCTACACTCCATACAAATACTTTCAGAAACGACTTCCTGACACTTAAATCTACACTCGATTTTAACAAATTTCTCTTCTCATAAACGCTTTCCTTGCCATTGCCAGTCTACATTTTATATCCTCTCTACTTCGACCATCATCAGTTATTTTACTCCACAAATAGCAAAACTCCTTTACTACTTTAATTGTCTCATTTCCTAATCTAATTCCCTCAGCATCACCCGACTTAATTCGACTACGTTCTATTACCCTCGTTTTGCTTTTGTTGATGTATATCTTATAGCCTCCTTTCAAGACACTGTCCATCCCGTTCAACTGCTCTTCCAAGTTCTTTGCTGCCTCTGACAGAATTACAATGTCATCGGCGAACCTCAAAGTTTTTATTTCTTCTCCATGGATTTTAATGCCTACTCCGAACTTTTCTTTTGTTTCCTTTACTGCTTGCTCAATATACAGATTGAATAGCATCGGGGAGAGGCTACAACCCTGTCTCACTCCCTGCCCAACCACTGCTTCCCTTTCATGTCCCTCGACTCTTATAACTGCCATCAGCTTTCTATACAATTTGTAAATAGCCTTTCGCTCCCTGTATTTTACCCCTGCCACCTTTAGAATTTGACAGAGAGTATTCCAGTCAACATTGTCAAAAGCTTTCTCTAAGTCTAGAAATGCTAGAAACGTAGATTTGCCTTTCCTTAATCTTTCTTCTAAGATGAGTCGCAGGGTCAGTATTGCCTCACATGTTCCAATATTTCCACGGAATCCAAACTTATCTTCCCCGAGGTCGGCTTCTAGCAGTTTTTCCATTAGTCTGTAAAGAATTCGCGTTAGTATTTTGCAGCTGTGTCTTATTAAACTGATAGTTCGATAATTTTCACATCTGTCAACACCTGCATTCTTTGGGATTGGAATTATTATATTCTTCTTGAAGTCTGAGGGAATTTCGCCTGTCTCATACATCTTCTCACCAGATGGTAGATTTTTGTCAGGAATGGCTCCTCCAAGGCCGTCAGTAGTTCTAATGGAATGTTGTCTATTCCTGGGGCCTTGTTTCGACTCAGTTCTTTAAGTGCTCTGACAAACTCTTCACGCAGTATCGCATCTCCCATTTCATCTTCATCTAGATCTTCTTCCATTTCCATAATATTGTCCTTCAGAACATAGCCCCTGTATAGACCCTCTATATACTCCTTCCACCTTCGTGCTTTCCCTTCTTTGCTTAGAACTGGGTTTCCATCTGAGCTCTATCTTACCCCTCGTGAGATAAGCCTGTACATTCTTACATTTGTCCTCTAGCCATCCATGCTTAGCCATTTTGCAATTCCTGTCGATCTCATTTTTGAGACGTTTGTATTCCTTTTTGATTGCATCATTTACTGCATTTTTGTATTTTCTCCTTGTCACTTACATATCATTTATAATATTTTTATATCATTAATTGGACTATAACACTCCGTTGCGGTTCGTCCGATACTATCTTGAGGTCTGAAGATTTAGCTCTGTTAAGAAGGCATATACTAAATACATGAGAGGACAATCTTGGTAGCAATAGTAATATTTGTGTATTAGTAGCAGTAGGACGTCTCAGAAACAGAGAAGCAACCGTAATTACGTTTCCTAGTGGTCTGCAGCCATCACATAGGGCCTGCAATGCTTCTGAAGAGCTTGAAATGGATTCAGCGAGGTTACTAACAATGGATATTTTCCACTCATCAAGAAGAGTGATCTCCAGCTGTGGGAGGTCTACTCTTTAATAGAGCCGGCGAAAGTTTATCCCTGTCTATTGCAGTGGGCTGGGAGCGGCAGATTCGCTGGTTTTCTCAACCAATAACGTAAAGCGATTTTATAAACATCTCAAGGCAAGGCTTGAGTGTTGTCTCAGTTCTGTAGACGGCTGCTGATTTAGGCTACAGCCGCCAGTACTTCATAGCTGAAACCTTGCAACAATGCTTCGAGGTGTTAGGGACCTTCTTACGCGGTCTGGAGTACAGCCACCACACAGGGAATCCTGGAAATCAGCAATGTGGTTTAATTTGACATTCAGTCGGTAGTTCCACATGACGTCAACCTGCGGCATGAGGAGTCCAACTTCAACCACTCTGCAAGTTTTAGCGGAAACAAGAGATCAGTTGTGATAGATTACTGCTGCTTAATCGTACCGGACAAAACTGAAAAGAAGCTCTTTTGTCATGGGCTGAAATTCAAAATCTGTCCCTGATTATGAGAGCAAGCTTCCTCCACAGTAGGAAATCGAACACAGCATATTTCTGTTACGGCAAATTAATATTATGTCGTCCACCAGCTCTACAGAGGAGATAGAAGCGTCTATAAAAAGGAAATATTACCAACGGCAGAAGCACAATCAGAAAGAAAATAATCCCATCATATTATGCGTGCACCTTCCAGCCTTCAAATTGTTAAACTAGAGCCCGTGCGTCCATCAGTAACGATTCCATCGGTCAGCCTCTACGATATTGGATTATTATGTACTCAATGAGGAGTTTTTCCGCGGCATCTCCAGATTCAAACTTTAGAGCAGGTGTACAGTATGTGAAAGTGCGCAGGGGGGAATTATGTAAACGGCTGGATGGCCTTGTGAATATTATTTCATACTTTTTTCCAGTAGACCGATAATGTTGCAACAGCGAATGAGATGACATTAAAAAAAAATTGTATGCGAATGATCTTCCACCCTTAAAGGCAGCAACTGATTAAGGTGCTTCAGGTGTTCATCCCGTGTAACTAAGGGACTCGCGCCCAACATTTGTCGGCTGTCTAACGCAATCAACGTTTTACGTAGCGAAAACGCTTCGTACAAACGTCCATTCTCCTCTTTTCTAACCGAACTTTTACTGTCGCAGCAATCGTTATCAAGACAACAAGCTATGGTCATCAGTCCCCTAGAACTTAGAACTACTTAAACCTAACTAACCTAAGGACATCACACAACACCCAGTCATCACGAGGCAGAGAAAATCCCTGACCCCGCCGGGAATCGAACCCGGGAACCCGGGCGCGGGACCAGAAGCTCACAAATTCAAATATTTGTTACCTTGATTATAGGCTTCTCAAAATGCAACACATTTCCCCCATATTCGTTGCTACTCCAGTAAGACGTTCTTTGTCATCCACTTCAAAATCATTCAACGAAATCATTCCGCTTTAGGCTGTTAAAACATTATTTATTGCGTCTGCAATTTCAACACGTTGTTATTTTAAAGCATTCTGAAAGGAATCAGTAATCAAATATAATACACATAAATATGAAATTGACAAACACTGAAAATGAAAATTTCAAAGCTACTTACGTAGATGTTGTAAACCACTCAGTAATATAAAGCTGAGAAATGCTGTGTAAGAGCAGTTGCATGTTATGGTATGGCTTCATCTGCTGTTTCATACACACACATTACAAAGCTGGTGAAATAATTATATAAACACTTAAGTTTAAATCTCGTGTTGCAGGCGTGGTAAATGGATCACAATAACGGCAGAGATATAAACATACAAAGAGTATGAGCTACACAGCGCAAAATTGCTAATATATGGAGTCGATATCATGCGGTTTGAGAAAGGTGTGTTCAGAAAGAGACATGTGATAGAAATATATGTTAAATAAGATCGGAATCCACAAATGAGACTGACAATGTATAATAAAAGTAGGTAAAAAGATGAAGTGATTATTTCTGCACGCACATTTCACAGACCACATGATATTAACTTCATATATTAGCATCTTTGCATTCCATAGCGCATACTCTTTGTATGTTTACATCTTTGCCACTATTGTGATTCACGTACCGTGCTTGCTACCGTAGATTTAAACTGAAGTGTTTATATCATTATTTCAGCAGTTTTATAACTTGTATGGTATATGGAACAGCAGATACATTCACACCACAACATGCAACTGCTCTTACACAGCATATCACGGCTTTATATTACTGAGTGGGTTACAACTTTCTACGTAAGTAGTGTTGAAATTTTCGTTTTCAATGTTTCTCGATTTCATATTTATGTGCGTATGTTTGACGATTCATTGCTTTCAGAATACCTGAAAATGACAACTTGGCGAAATTGCATTCGCAATAAATTATGCTTTAACAGCCTAAAGCGGAGTGATTTCATTTAAAACTTTTACGAACCTATGGGCCCAGCCATTATCAAATTTTATTTCAAAATAGGCTAAACACGTTTCACTACCAGGGTTTCATTATCAAGCGTCCTTTAAGGCCTTTTCCGACCGTACAATAGAGGAAAAAATTAACACAGTATCACGAAATTGGTTGGAAGGTGGATGGGGTACCATACAAATGCATTTCCCGGTAAAGAAACAATACTGCATCAAACAATCACCAGCGTAAGGCCTGACATTATTTTGATGAAGCTTTCGCCACCCAATAAGTTAATTCCTCCTGTTCAGAAAGTAGTCCTTCATTAGTTGGCTCACGACCTGCCTGTAATGTGTCTCACCTCAGTGACTAAGTGGGTGAACATGTGCCTTTGCAATCGAAGAATGTGATGATCATGTGTAAGGGATACTAGTGTCGATAATGGTATGATATAGTTATCGCAGTGGCGGCTCGCACAAATTTTACCAATAGTGCTAAAATATCACATAAATTAACAGAAAGCAAGTTCGCATAAAATATATTAAAATAAAAAGTAGTACACATTCAGTGACAAAAAATGAAGTTCACACATTGCTATTTTCTGTTATGGAATTTATTTATTACTTTGGAGTTGAAGCCTTCAACGTTAGTTACCATATTATTCTCAGTGGAGAACAGTGCGAGGTTATTACGTCGTTGCTCTGCCACGGTATTCCGAAGACAGATGTTGATCCTCTTCAGAGTAGAAAAACATGTTTGAGGTTCAGGTTGTCAGAGTTGTAGTAGTTGTTGTCACTACGACGTTCAGAATTTTTGGTATCTGAGAGAAAGTGTCCTGCAGATTATTGTTAGAAATGAAATGGAGCAGCTTACAGCTACAGCAATGTTCCTGAAGTCTGGTCGTTGATGCAGTACCATAGTTCCGTCATTAATCTTCGTTTCTCCAACATGATATAAGCCTGGACAGCAACATTATCTCTCTGGGGAATGTCTTGAGTATTCTTCTGATTTTGAGAAATCCAACAGAATTTCTGCGTCTAGATAATCGGTGGCTTGGAAACGATCACGGGCTTCTCTGTTAATCGTATCACAGACTTCGTTTGCATCGAAACGCTGGTGGAGACAGATCTCCTGGCGCTTGCTCTGAGGGGTGGCTGTCGCTGAGATGCGGTATCATTGTCGTCGATTGAGGCTCTTATATTATTTATGACAGCCGTCAACCACGAGAACAATAACTCTGTTGTTTGATTTACATTATCTTTGACCAATGCTCTTTGCTTCACTCCTGTTCCAGGTTTTCGAATGCTTGTTCATTGAGTTAATGTCTTTAATAATAAAAGTGGTAATGATTAATCGAGTTTTGGTGGCTTCTGTTTCACTCATTACAGGAATAGGGACGGAATTTGCCACATGGGTAACCCCAGACTCGTTTCATCTCTCTGATCCTTATTTCGCTGACCATTTACGATGAAATGCTGCACCTTAAGAAACAACGAGCCTATCGCCATTCAATGTGTCGCATCCGGTGTTCTCGCACTACATTTCTCTTTCGGACTCTGGAGCTCAAGTGCATTACTCTCTACAAGCTGCTGTTAAAAATGGAACATGAACGCTCAACTCTTCACACGACACAACTGAGCTCTCTAACCTCTTCGAGCTCACAATGACGCAAACCCAGTTCTTTGTCTTGCGACATCGGCACCGCAGAAGTTCCACAATCCGCTGCTCACGTGTGTTTCGGACCGCATCTCACAGCTTCGCCATCGCCCTTCGGTGGCCACAAAACTAAACTATTTCGTTCAAAATACTACGCTAGAGACAGTACATCCTCCTATCACGTTATTCTACGCAGTTTCCTTTACCGACTATCACCCACTCCGCGCGTACCAACATCACGGCCCAACCTGGCGATATCGGCCGTCTGTGCAACACCGGTCAACCGCCTTCCCGCGTCTACAGCGTCGTGTTTAGTGTGTAGTCACCGCTTCGATCGACAGCACCGTAGGCCTCTCCCTCAGCACTCAAAAAACATTCCGCTGCTCATCGAGGCTTGTCACGTACGCATCCTTCAGGCCTTCCTACCCATCTTTCTCCCACAAAACATGTGTTGACAGGCAGCGTACCTGAATTACTTTCCTAGTCGAAAGAAAACCCTCGGACCTGGTCGCCCTGGCTGACGACCTCTTCAACCGTCACGGAATTATGGACAATGATTCGTACTCCGTGTGCCTTGTCAGCCATCTATACGGTCATACGGACTTGATCAGCAATTTAGTTCTGTGCCTGCCCACCCACTGTAAGTACTTTATTGCAAAAGCCACCATCATCGAGCGTTTATTGCGCGCTCGATCCGAAGTGTTGCGCCACATCATACATGAAGAGAACTTGGGATCACAAACACTTTCCCTGCTCTGGCAGCGAGCGAGGTGGCGCAGTGGTTAGCATATTGGACTCGCATTCGGGAGGATGAAGGTTCAAACCTACGTCCGGCCATCGTGATGTAGGTTTTCCGCGATTTCCCTAAATCGCTTCACGCAAATCCCAAGATGGCTCCTTTGAAAGGGTAGGGCCGACTTCCTTCCCCATCCTTCCCTAATCCGATGGGACCGATGACCTTGCTGTTTGGTCCCGCCCCCAGATTAACTAACCAAGCAACGTGCTCTGGCTATGCCTACGTAAAATGGTCAACGTAGAATTCATGCGGGACATTGTGTTCTGGACCTTACGGCTTGTCAAGCTTTTGTAAGAGTTACAACTGCAATACTATCTCACACCTCAGATCCTGTAGAGTCTAAGCTGAGCCCCGCCTACTAAGCTTAGAGAATACTTTGGCAGTGGCATCTCCTCACCAGTATAGATACAAGTGGGGAAGACAGGGTTGATGTCAGAGACTGTCTTCCCTGCTGCCATCCACTTAGGCCGGCCGGCAGAGGCCGCGTGAGGGCACTCAACTTCAAGACGACACGTAGCCATGTGGCAGCAGCCTCCTCGCACTGTTTGCACCGACTCTAGTCGACCACTACCGAAGTTTCGTCGACTGCAGCCAAACTCCACTCATACCCTAACAGATGGCACGCAGGAAGCACGGAATTCACCTCACCTGGTGTAGTTTAACTCTGCATTTGGCGACACAGCGCGGAACTGCTGATCCCCCTATGTATCACCAAACTCTTCCCATGGACCGGTTTGGGCCCATTAGCCCACGTCGCCTCCTGATCACACCTCCCCAGGTGACAGTCAGCATGTCCTACATCCATGCCACGAGGTCATTTATATGTAGCAGACTGCACCTCAGGCCCTAAAAATCTGATTGATACTGCGCAGAGGCCAGCGTCATTCCTATAGTTTTGGCCCGGTCTCACACATCCCCAACCAAACTGATATTATATTAAAAATGAAGAAATTCCTCCAGGTGTATTTAATGTGTTGATTTTATTTTGTCAACTAGTTTCAACGTTGTAACAACATCATCTTCAGGCCCATACACTTGTTGACGTCAACTGCGTGCGGCTGATACTAAAAGTCAGTGGTGAGATACGGACATGCTCCGTCTGGAAGGTGGTTAGTAACCTCTTTCCACACGGAGCACGTCCGTATCTCACTACTGACTTCTAGTATCAGCCGCACGCAGTTGACGACAACAAGTGTATGGGCCTGAAGATGACGTTGTTACAACGTTGAAACTAGTTGCCAAAATAAAATCGACATTTTAAATACAGCTGGAGGAATTTATTCATTTTTAATATAAATTTATACCAGCTGACGTCCCATTGTCCTCCATCTCAACTATGGATGTACGAAGATTAAACTGATTTTATGTGCCGTGAGTAACTCCAGTATCGTCCGCAGCTCGTGGTCGGGCGGTAGCGTTCTCGCTTCCCACGCCCGGGTTCCCGGGTTCGATTCCCGGCGGGGTCAGGAATTTTCTCTGCCTCGTGATGACTGGGTGTTGTGTGATGTCCTTAGGTTAGTTAGGTTTAAGTAGTTCTAAGTTATAGGGGACTGATGACCATAGCTGTTGAGCCCCATAGTGCTCAGAGCCATTTGAACCATTTAGTAACTGCAAAACATTCAGGCCGTGACAAATATTCAAGTGCATCTCGCCCCTGGCCTCAGTTTTACGTGGACCTTCCTTATCGCAGATGTCGACGAACCTATGTTAGGTATTGATTTTCTTAAACATTTATGATTTTCCTCTAACATCCAGGATGCTGCATTACTGCACCACGCTTCTGGTTCCCTGATCCCAGTCTCGTTCAGCCTATCTTCTACGTTTTCCCCCTTAAAGGACTCCCTCTTCAGCTCCCTTTTCAAGAGCTCCTCTAACGACTAAACTCAGTACTGCTTTGGTCGAGTTTGTGGTCGAGCGCTCTGCTTCTCACGCTCCACGAGTAAACAACGACGCTTGTCGCAAATGTATCAACGCAGCATCTGAGCGCACCTGTCACGGGCTATTTGATATAACGACGCTGATTCACCACGCCCAGACGAGACTTCGACAGTCTTTCTCTCACCCCCTACGACGCCACCTTCTACACAAGGGTCTCACGTCAGTGACTCTGTGTCTCCCTGTGTTTCTGTACAGCAGAAGTCCCCTTTGCAAACAGACAACGTCGTTCCTTCTGCAGACTCAAGTGACGCCTGGGTAGCTAGCGTTACTAATAGTACACGTCACAAGATCAATACTGCAGACACAATGCTCGGCTCCTCAACCCAAACAAACTGCGCCATTCTAAGGCAATCGTCAGTGAGCTGTTAAGTGTAAGCATAGTTCAATAACCAGATAGTAATTGTTCTTCCCCTAACCACCTTGTTCAAAAGAAAGATATGTCGTTCCGCCTCTGTAGGGACAACAAAGTCTTTAATGCCCATTCAATGCCCACACCATCATTGAAAATGATCCAATTTGTGATATTCAGGACTCAGCTGTTTAACGATGCATAAGTATTAGCGTACTTGATTGCCGCAAGGCCTATTATCAAATTTCTATGTTCAAAGACGATGTTTCTAAGGCTGCTCTAATCACCTCTTTCGGACTGCTTGAGTACCATTTCATGCCGTACGTCCTCAAAACGCGACTCAGACTTGGCAACGCTTTATCGATTAGGTGCTGTTTATCCTTCCATTTGCATGTGCGTACCTGGATGACATCCTGATTTTTCCTTCGACGTAATGGAACATGGACAGCACCTCGCTCAAGTCGGGGCCAAATTTCATAAATCAATCACAACTAAGTAATGCCAGTGTTATCTTTCCTTGATTATACCATACGACCGAAGATATTTAACCAAAATCCACGGCGAACTATGAAGATTCTTTGGCAGTATTTACATCTACCGTCGACATCTCCCCCACGCTGCCTCCAATAAAGCCTCCCTCACTGACATTCTGACTGGAAAAATACCTCAGTTGTGAGGAAAGTACCTTAGACAGAATAGTCTTCAAGCCTTCGGCAGCCTTAAGTCCGCCCTCGCTCGTACCACCTCGTTAGGTCACCCAATAACTGACGCTTGCATCTCAATCACTGCTGATGCAAGTGATACATCCATAACGTTGCTGACATCACTGAACCTCTTAGATTCTTTTTCAAAACACTATAGCCCACTCAGCATAAATGGTCCGTGTTCGACTGTGAACTCCTCGCAGTCTACAAGATAGTCAAACACTTCCACGATGATACCGAAGGGCGTGAGTTCACCATCTTTATCGATCACCATCGGCTTGAAGACGCCAATCGCAATCCCAGCAGGGATGTGTTCCCCACATCTGCACCACAGGGACCTAATCTGCCAGTATTCGACGGACGTTCGCTGTATAGTGGTCGCCGACTATCCGTCCTGGTTGAAAATCATCAAGACTCCTATTGACATCGATGAAGTGGCTCGCCTACAAACCGACATCACCGATTTGATAGACATGCCCAAAGGCATCAACTGCACATCGACTCTCTAATCTTACCTTATGCCTGGCTCCCCCACCCCTATCGTGTGTGATACCTCGACTGGTACCCTTCGCCCAGTAATAACCCCACCTCTTTGATGGGCAATGTTCAGAGCACTACACACTCTAGGCCACCCTGGCTTCAAAGCCATTGCCAAAATGCTCCCCGAACTTTACGTCTGGGTGGGGATCAAGAGTGACTGCAGCAAACAGACATGTGCTTGCATCCTTTGCCAGTGGAATGAAAGTGGCAGATGTAAACAGCACCCATCCCTTTAAGGGACATTCAACATTACGAAAGGATGCTTGCACCACATACACATCAAAATCATCAGCCCATTTTCTCCCTCCGATGGCTTCCCATGTATACTATTCATAGTCCTAGTTTTGAGATGGATCGAAGCTGTCCCACTAACAAATGTCACAGCGCACAAAGTCGCCCATCTTTCGCCAGCTCTTGTTTTTTCCCTTTAGTTGCCACACCTCCATTACGTCTGACCAGGGCCGCCAGTTTGAGTCTTCACTGTTTGCCAGACTTTACAGTGTTAACGAATACCATACCATTGACTGTCACTCGCAGAGAAATACCTTTAGGCAGCTCCTGGTCGAAGGCACTTCCATGGGCCCTCTTCGTATCATGCACTGCAGACAAATAAGATCCATAAGCTTCACTTGTTGACATACTTTATGGTGAGCCCCTAATCCTCCGCACTGAGTTTCATACACTCTCCCCTCCCAAATGAGGAAGAAATCCTAGCTCTGATCGAGCATTTACGCTATCATATTTCTCATATCCGCAACCCTCCACTGAGTCCCCACTTTGTATCACAAGTCTTCGTACACAAAGATCCCGCACACTGTGATTTTGTCATGCTGCTTGACGACTCCATCTGTGCCTCTCTTCAGTCCCCATACTCCGGCACTCACAAGATTCGAGGGCAGAATACCTTGGATATTTTCTTCAGCGGCAAACATGGAGCAGTTCATGTGAATAGAGTGAAACCGGATTGGTCATTGGTCTAAGCCCGCCTCCCGTTTGTGCCTACAGAGGCGTCTGCCACGGATGAAGACACCCGCCCTTCTCGCAATTGCATCACCAAATCTCTATGAAACGCAACGCCAGACGGATACTACGATCACTTCTGTGCGACTCCTAGCTCTCCAGGTAGCCTACTCCTAATTCAGTAGTGTTTACCGTTGACGTCAGCGACCTCGGTCTGGACAACCACTCCGTAGAGGTTCGTCTCTACGTCTATGCAACGAGATGCCTCAACGGCATCCAATAGGCAGCTGTTGGACTCCTTCGAGCTCCCTGCAGACGTTGGCCTAGTTCTCATCGTAGCCAAGGCCTCGGGTGACGGAACACTCAATTACCATTCCTTGCTGATCATAGTCTTTCGACCTCTACGACATCTTCGCCTACACGCGGGATGTCTACTCCAGCCTCATAGGTGGATGCAAGACTACATCGTGGACGCCATCTCCTGCTCTGACCCAAAGAGGTGGCACAGTGGTTAGCACACTGAACTCGCATTCGGGAGGACGACGGTTCAATCCCTCGTCCGACCATCCTGATTTAGGTTTTCCGTGATTTCCCTAAATCCCCCAGGCAAATGCCAGGGTGATTTCTTTGAAAGGGCACGGCCGACTTCCTTCCCCGTCCTTCCCTAATTGCCGGCCGGAGTGGCCGAGCGGTTCTAGGCGCTACAGTCTGGAGTCGCGCGACCGCTACGGTAGCAGGTTCGAATCCTGCCTCGGGCATGGATGTGTGTGATGTCCTTAGGTTAGTTAGGTTTAAGTAGTTCTAAGTTCTAGGGAACTGATGACCGCAGAAGTTAAGTCCCATAGTGCTCAGAACCATTTGAACCATTTGGACCTTCTCTAATTGAATGAGACCGATGACCTCGCTGTCTGGTCTCCTCCCCCAAAAACAACCCCCCCAACCCCTCCTATTCTGATCCTGCCCCATGCTCTGCTCTACCGGGGAAAAGGAGGCTGGGGGGAGGGGGGGGGGGACTCTGTGGCGACTATCCAACATAACAACTTAACTGTTGTTCGTGGGTTTTCCCTTTCTAGATCATTGCGTTATTGTCTCTAGTGCATAAAAGTGTTCTATGATTAATGTAGTGTCGGTGATTTCTGACTCCCTCGTCAGGCGACTAAGGGACGGAATGGTCTACATATTAATAACCTATATAAACGGAGTACTGAACTTTTTACTTTTATAGCATCGACTGATCTTGCCTCTAACTGAATATAGATGATATCCACATGAAGCATTACTTTGTGGAAGAGTGCTACGCAAAAGAGGAATTCTTCATCTTGTAAATTGCGGTGGAGTGCAACTGCTTGACAACAAGTTTGATCGGTTGGTGATTTTTTCCAGCGCCGATAAACATTCCAGCATCAAGGATTTATTTTCATACATCACATTTACGGTATGTGACTTAAGATTACATCTAATAGCGGTCCACAGACCCCCTTCGTGCCACCAATGCCTCTAATGCGGAAATTCATTCCGGCGACCTTGAAAAGAAGGCTGAAAAATCTGACAAATTCAAAAATAAGCCTCTATCAGACTGATTTTGTGAAGCAATGTGTATTCCACTGTTAAATTTAATTGGTGCGCAAAGCAATGCACACACAGAGTATTAAGATACACTTTTAATTTTTGGAACCTTCACAACCACTCATTGTGTGATAATTGTGTGTGGTGTATCTGTGAACAAAGGATATCTAACACTCGAAATACATGTTGTTAGAGCATCTGCATTATACTCTTCAGGACTGAAAAAAACCCAGAACATTTCATACGGCACGCTATTCTTTTCATAGCACAACACCAGTATTAACTGTGTCTTTTCGTAGATATTTGTTGTTTCATCTGTCATTATAGGAGCAAACTCATTCTGCTTTATTTCTTCCGAATTAACTTCGCAGCAAATTTCCTACACACAGTCCAGCAGTTCATTTTGGATGAAAACCTGATTACCTTCTACATCGTCTTTCACTGCACTGTCTACATCAGGAATTAAGTCTATCAAACCCAAAAAGTCACCTGGGTTTTTCGATGTTTCCTCTTGCCGTGCGCTCACAAAGGCATTTCGAAAGCACCACATAATTTTATAAAACCAATAATTCTGTAGAGCACATACCTGTTAATTTCCTACCTGTTGATTATGTTCTTCATGATAGACCCGAGTTAGTATTGTTGTGATATTAGCTTTTCCTAACGCAGTAAGATCAAGTATGTTGTTTATATATTTATTATTTCCGCTTTTTTTGTTTATGTATTAATATGTTCCAGATCGTTCACTCCCCGTGTACCCCAGGACATCACTGTTCCTGAATAACTAGCAAGGAAAGCAAAAAAGTGTATTGCAAACATCATATCCACAGATCCAACTGTTTTCACACAGTTTCATACCAAATTTTCTCGTATACTCATTTGTTTACCCCCACCCAAACAATTTTGACCTAGATTTAAGTCGGAGGTTAAGTTTACCCAAGTCTCTGACACTCACTTTCTCCTCTAAAAATCTACTGGAGAAGTGCCTCGCCGGCCGGAGGTTCTAGGCGCTACAGTCTGGAACCGCGTGACTGCTACGGTCGCAGGTTCGAATCCTGCCTCGGGCATGGATGTGTGTGATGTCCTTAGGTTAGTTAGTTTTAAGTACGTCTAAGTTCTAGGGGACTGATGACCACAGCTGTTAAGTCCCATAGTGCTCAGAGCCATTTGAACCATTTTTTTTTAAGTGCCTCTTTAGTAGATCATCTACAGAAGTTGCTGTGTTGTTTGCACAACACTTTATACGCACTTTGAAAGAAAAATACACAGTAAGACAGTTTTTTGGCGAACAAACAGCGCTCCACAGCAGATCTTTGCTGAGATGATGCTGTGAGGACCTTTATCACCAGGAGGGAGAAAGTCACATAAGAGCACACGCAGTCGAAAACAGACAGCAGCGGCTCTTCTCTGAGCGGATTGTAGCACAGCTGTAATCATTTCAGAACTTGACTCTGTGGTTTCTACTTACCGCGGAGAGAGTGATACAAAATACATTTTCGTCCGTTTTGTTTTCATACCAGTTCACATTCCAAGAGAACTGTGTAATTTTTGTGCAGTTTTAGAATTGCATTCGAAGAGAAATGGCATAATTTTAGTGTGATATTTACAGAGTGCTGTAGCACACCACTACGTGACTACCAGCCACCACTGGTCAGTTCTACCCCTTTAGGCATCACCGGTTCTCTGGAATAAATCGACTTCAGCGCGCCTTTGTGGCAGGAGGCATTGTCGTCATTAGCATCTGCAAAAATTTATCCAAAAGCGGACAAAATTCTAAAAGTTTCAGTTTGTATGTAGCTAATTTGGCGAGTCTGAGCACAAAGCTATCGAATCTTAATCGACGGATAAGGATCTTAACCGATGGATAAGTATCCACTCAATGATTTTGATATCGAAATGGTAAGCATATTTCATTATACAACACCCTCAGTGGCATTGTAGCGAGAAGGAAGTACTTCTCTGGGCGGTCTCACTAACCTGGTGTCTTGCTGCTTCGGTAAGTCCCTCGTCGCACAGTAGTAGCACTCAGTCGCCGGGTTCCATGTAGGTGGTGATCCTGCTGAAGTGGACTTTTCAGGGATGCCAGTTGTTAATTGTCAACAACGTTTGTACTATACTTGTTTCAACACAGAAATTGCTTAGTCACACACGTCACAGAATCAGTATTTGCAATATGGCGGCTCTAGACTATGCCGTTATATTCGACCCTTTACAGCATTAGCACAGTTTTCTGACTTTACATAATGATAGACACTGCCCACGACACGTGGCGTTCTGATAACTAATAACTTCGCTTTCTATCTTGTTTAACCGCTGAAATATGCACTCGCGACCGTTCTTTTAGAGCCGCCCCGGTTACTCGACGTGATATATATATATATATATATATATATATATATATATATATATATATACATTCAAACTTTCAGCCAATGGCTGTTCAGATCGCTGTTGCTAGGCGGATCTGACGTCACGTTTGCGGACATTGTGACGGAAGTTTGTTTCGGAACACTGTCTCAGACTGTAAGATCCTACTCCCGAATAGTCGGATCTTGTCCTTACTAAGTTTGCACAACATTGCCTCCTATGATTTCATCTCTAATGCTCATTGCTGACGCTTAATTGTTAAATATACATGTAGCCTGGCTGCTACTGAGCATTCCCGATCGCGTAAATATGCGTAATACTTGGCTTAAACACGTGAAGTAAAGGCACGTATGCATTACAATTAGTACATGATAAGTAGGTATTTCTATAGTATTAACACGAGTGCCACCATTTGATTCAGCGATCTGTAATCAAGTGATCACCGACAACAACCGAGACACTTGTCCCACTGTGACACAAGGCGGTGAATGGCTGTCTCATGATAATGTCGTCCGAGGTGAATCGTTTGCCCCTCACCGCCTTTTTAAGGGGAGCAAAAATGGCGTAATCACAGGGAGAGAGGTCCGGACTGTATGGAGGGTGGCCAAGAACCTCCCATTTGAATTTCTGCAGGAGTGCCGCGACTGTGTTGGCCGTTTGAGGCTTTGCATTTTCGTGGAGCAGAACGACCCCAAGTGTGAGATTGCCTGGTCGTTTCGATTTGATCGTTTGGCGAAGGGTGGTCAAGGTTTGTGAGTAACGCTGGGCATTCATTGTTGTCCCGTGCTGCAGGGAGTGAATCAGAAGGGGGCCATCTTGGTCAAAGAAGAACGTCAGCATAACCTTTCCTGCACTCGTGGGGACTCCAGCGTCCAGCTGTAAGTGCGGAATTGGTTAACATCGCAGCCCCGGGAATTTTATGAGACAGCCATTCACCGCCTTGTGTCACAGTGGGACATGTGTCTCAACAGCCAGGACCAATACTTCTAACATACAGATATTGGTTTTTGTAATTGTGCGTCTGGCTCGTTTCTTTTTGAACACACCTTGTAAAGATGCCCAATTAATATTTCTCATTGGGGATAAACAGAAATAAACCGCAAAAAACTACAGTATTTTCCACTGCGCTCGGCAGTGCTAAATCTGCTATTTCTATCTCAACTAATCATTGCCTCTTGTAGCGGACTCCTACAACTGTCTTGCTGTTTGTAAAACAGTGCTCAGGTGCTACCAATCACACATCATTAGCGCCATACCTAAAGTTATTTGTATTTAACTTATCTATTTCAATTCCAGTTTCTACTTCATGTAATGCGCCATTGCTCATAATGTGCGCTGCATACAGTTTAATTAAATACGCTGACAATATACAGCCTTTCCATTACTGAATCACCATGGGTTCTTGGTCAGAGCATAAATTCTGTATGAGGTAAATGAGAAGGTTTGTAACTCCTTCGTTTTCGAGTACCTACTTTACACAGTTTATTGTTTCCGACACAGTTGAAGGCTTAACATAATCAATAAAACGGAGGTACACATCTTTACGGAATTATCTTGCCATCTCCATAATCCATCTGATATGGACAATTTGATATCTGCTCCTTGTTTCTTCAAGAAATCCAGCTTGATCTTCAGGTATCACTCGGTTTATTTACTGGTGAAGCCTATTTTGTAATTTTAAGCATGAGTTTGCTAGCTACTGCGGTTGTTTGGCGATCGAACACTCATTAGAAATTCCCTTGTTGGAATCAGGATGAATTGAACTTTTCTGGTCTTTAGGACGCTGTTGGGTTGTCTTTTGACGGGTTTCTCTCCAATGACTGAACAACTGGGCTAGAGGTACCGGCTATGAAAGCCTGTATCGCATGAGTCTGGAAGTGGTTCCACAAACCATAGAAATGGCGTTAACATGACGATTCCTGTATGGTCCAACGATGAATATGATGTTTTTGACAAGTGCTGTGGCATGCAATCTAAATGATAATAATGAAAAACTTGAAAATAGCAACAGAGCCGAAAGTAAGTCAAATGACGAAAGCATTATCGTTCATTTCTGCATTGTGTGGCTCCCAGCGTAGAGCAGATCACAGTATGACATTTTAATAAATAGTTAATTCCTGTTAGCTGCTTCGAGTTTATTATTCTTTCGTACTATAAGCTTATTTCGGTGTTATTATCATCTTCTACCACAACCTGCAATCAATACACATAGTACAGGTGTCGTCAATTAGATAGTAGTTTACACAGAGTGTGTGCAAAGGCGTACTTACGCTGTTTATAACGTATGTGCATGCTGCATTTGTGTCTGGTAGCTATTTTCTTCCTGTCTTATATTATGAACAATTACGTATTTTTCGTAAGATCTGATAGTGGGCTTTATTTTGACAGCTTATTAACTTGACCCAGGTTTACTTATGCTAAGTTATTATGACGTATTCTTATATTCTGAATGTTTACATTTGTTTATCTGTATCATAGATATTGTGGTTTAAGTTGTTCTTTGTGTAATCTTTGATGAACGTATTAATTTGGTTTATCACTTCAAAATGCTAATAAAGTTTTCAAAATAGTGTTTATGTTTTGGGTCTGTGTTTTCGTTCAGCATATCTTACGAGTTGTTTTTTATGTATGGGTAAATTTCCATCTGTTCTAAAACATTCACGCTGATTCCTTTTGGAATTTTGTACAGTATACGCGCAAACTAAGTCAACACCTGGCGCGGTGGCTTGTGGGAGCGACCTCAATGGCATTTCCCATTTATAATCGCTCCCATTAGCCATCGCGCTGATGTCAACTTAATTTGTGCGAATGTTACCTGGATTGGTTGTTTGTATATTTCCTATTTTATGATTATAGTTTTTTAGATGAAAATGGATGGATTATTGTCGGAATCTCTAATGTAAAGTTATGTCTTGTTTGTGCTAAATAATGTTTTTCACAATTCCCGCAATTAATTTTATACACACATCAAAAAAAGTTCTTCATCACCCCGGTTCCCAGAACTCCTGAAGATAGACGTTGACTGTGGATATTGTATCACAGACATAGCCCCTTCGACTGTTCAGAGATGTCACTAAACCCACCCAATGATGTAAATAACCATGCATGAACAGCGCCTTTTAGGCAGAGGGGGTCCGACAGCCGATAAGTTCCAGTCATTCCACCAGGGAGGAGGTACACGGCTCGTGTTGTCTGTAGTTCAACCATGCCTAGACGGTCAATACCGCGGTTCGATCGCGTCCGCATTGTTACTTTGTGCCAGGAAGGGCTCTCAACAAGGGAAGTGTCCAGGCGTGTCGGAATGAACCAAAGTGATGTTCGGACATGGAGGGGATACAGAGAGACAGGAGCTGTCTACGACATGCCTCGGTCAAGCCGCCCAAGGGTCACTACTGCAGTGGATGACCGCTACCTACGGATTATGGCTCGGAGGAACCCTGGCAGCAGCGCCACCATGTTGAATAATGCTTTTCGTGCAGTCACAGGACGTCGTGTTACGACTCAAACTGTGCACAATAGGCTGCATGATGCGCAAATTCACTCCCTACGTCCATGGCGAGGTCCATCTTTGCAACCACGACACCATGCAGCACGGTACAGATGGGCCCAACAATATGCCGAATGGACCGTTCAGGATGCCTTCAACCAGACAATCATCAGAGATGTGTTTGGAGGCAACCCGGTCAGTCTGAACACCTTGGACACACTGTCGAGCGAGTGCAGCAACGTGGAAGTTCTCTGCTGTTTGGGGGTGGCATCATGTGGGACCGACGTACGCTGCTGGTGGTCATGGAAGGCGCCGTCATGGCTGTACGATATGTGAATGCCATCCTCCGACTGATAGTACAACCATATCAGCAGCATATTGGCGAGGCATTCGCCTTCGTGGACGACAATTCGCGCCCCCATCGTGCCCATCATGTGAATGACTTCCGTCAGGATAACGACATCGCTCGACTAGAGCCGCCAGCATGTTCTCCAAACATGAACCCTATCGAATATGCCTGGGATATATTGAAAAGGGCTGTTTATGGACGACATGTCCCACCAACCACTGTGAGGAATCTACGCTGAATTGCCGTCGAGGAGTGGGACAATCTGGACCAGCAGTGCCTTGATGAACTGGGATAGTATGCCACGACGAATACAGGCACGCATCAATGCAAGAGGACGTGCTACTGGGTATTAGAGGTACCGGCGTGTACAGTAATCTGGATTACCACCTCTGAAGGTCTCGCTGTATGGTGGTACAACATGCAATGTGTGGTTTTCATGAGTAATAAAAAGGACGGTAATGATGTTTATGTTGATCTCTATTCCAATTTTCTGTACAGGTTCCGGAACTCTCGGAACCAAGGTGATGCAAAACTTTTTTTGGTCTGCTTATATTCGAGGATTGAGCAAATTTCTTTTCTCCCCATTTCCCTTCAGTACTTCCCCATTAGTTATGTGATCGACCCATCTAATCTTCAGCGTTCTTCTAAAGCATCACGTTTCGAAAGCTTCTATTCCCTTCTTGTCTAAACTGTTTATCGTCCGTGTTTCACTTCCATACATGGCTACACTCAAAAAAAAAAAAAAATAAATAAATAAATAAATAAAAAACTTTCAGGAAAGATTTTCTGACACTTTGATCTATATCGGATGTTAACAAATTTCTCTTCTTCAGAAATACCTTTCTTGCCATTGACAGTCTACAGTTTATATCCTCTCTACTTTGGCCATCATCAGTTATTTTGCTGCCCAATAGCAAAACTCATCTACTTGTTTAAGTGACTCAACTCCTAATCTAAATCCCTCAGCATCACTTGATTTAATTAGACTGCATTCCATCATCCTCGTTTTGCTTTTTTTTATGTTTATCTCATATCCTCCTTTCAAGACACTGTCCATTCCGTTCAACTGCTCTTCCAAGTTCTTTGTTGTCTCTGACAAAATTACAATTTCATCGGCAGACCTCAAAGTTTTTATTTCTTCTCCCCGAACTTTAATTCCTTCTCCAAATTTTTCTTTAGTTGCCTTTCCTACCTTTTTAATGTACTTATTGACCAACATCGGGGATAGGCTGAACGCTGTTTTGCTCCCCTTCCAACCACTGTCTCCATTTCAGGTCCCTCGACTCTTGTACCTGCTATCTGGTTTCTGTACAAGTTGTAAACAGCCTTTCGCTTCCTTTGTTTTGGACTTGCTACCTTCAGAATTGCAGAGAGTGTATTCCAGTCAACATAGTCAAAAGCTTTCGCTAAGTCTACAAATGCTATTACTGTAGGTTGCCTCTCATTAACCTATCTTCTAAGATAAGTCGTAGAGTCTACATTGCCTCCCGTGTTCTTACATTATTACAGATTCCAACAGATCTTCCACAAGGTTGGCTTCTACCAGTTTTTTCCATTCTTCTGAAAAGAATTCGTGTTAGTATTTTGCAACTATGACTTATTAAACTGATCTTCATCTACAGCCAATTTCCCTTCTATAATATTGCTTTCAAGTTTATCTCCCTTCTATGGACCCTCATGTACTCCTTGCACCTTTCAGCTTTCCCTTGTTTGCTTAGGACTGATATTCACACAGGTGCTTCTCTTTTCTCCAAAGGCCTCTTGGATTTTCCTGTAGGCTGTATCTATCTATCCCCTAGTGAAATATGCTTCTAAATCCTTACATTTGTCCTCCAGCCATTCCTGCTTCGCAATTTTGCACTTCCTGAACTTCCTGTCACTCTCATTTTTAAACGTTTGTATTGCCTTTCTCCTGCTTCATGTGCTGCGTTTTTAAATTTTTTCCTTTCGTTAATAAAATTGGATATCTCTTAAATTCGATATCTCTTGGGTCATCTAAGGATTTCTACTAGCCCTTGTCTTTTCGCCTATTTGATCTTCTGCTGCCTTCACAATTTCATCTCTTGAAGCTACCCGTTCGTCTTTCCCCTCTTCTAGTCACCCGTTGCCTACTGCTCGCCCTGAAACTCTCAACAACCTCTGTTTCTTTCAACTCATTCAGGTCTCATCTCCTTAGTTACCTACCTTCTTCCAGTTTCTTCAGTTTTAATTTACAGTTCATAACCAATAAATTTTGGTCAGTGTCTACACCTGCCCCTGGAAATGTCTTACAATTTAAAATCTGGTTCCTAAATCACTGTCTAACCGTTATATAATAAATATGAAACCTTCCGGTGTCTCTAGGTCTCTTCCATACATACAACCTTCTTTCATGTTGTAAGTAGGCTGTTTATGTTTTCTTATTGGCAACGTTACGTAGCGCTCTGTATGAAAATCACTGGCTGTGCTGTGTGCAGTCTGTGGCTAGTTTGCATTGTTGTCTGCCATTGTAGTGTTGGGCAGCGGCAGCTGGATGTGAACAGCGCGTAGCGTTGCGCAGTTGGAGGTGAGCCGCCAGCAGTGGTGGATGTGGGGAGAGAGATGGCGGAGTTTTGAAATTTGTAATACTGGATATTATGAATTGCTATGTATATTATGATTTTTCAACACTATTAAGGTAAATACATTGTTTGTTCTCTATCAAAATCTTTCATTTGCTAACTATGCCTATCAGTAGTTAGTGCCTTCCGTAGTTTGAATCTTTTATTTAGCTAGCAGTAGTGGCGCTCGCTGTATTGCAGTAGTTCCAGTAACGAAGATTTTTGTGAGGTAAGTGATTTGTGAAAGGTATAGGTTAATGTTAGTCAGGGCCATTTTTTTGTAGGGATTATTGGAAGTCAGATTGCGTTGCGCTAAAAATATTGTGTGTCAGGTTAAGCACAGTCTGTCAGGTTAAGCACAGTCTTGTATAAATTGTTCTAAGGGGACGTTTCAATGTTTCTGGAACGAAGTGTCAGCGATTATTAAATTATGCTCTGTGCACAATTCTATAAGGCTTTGTATTTATGACCATGTCTTCACCAGACCAGAAGTCTTCTTCCTCCTGACACCGAACTTCACTTCCACTATATCTAACTTCAACTTATGCATTTCCCCTTTTAAATTTTCTAATCTACGTGCCGATTAAGAGTTCTAACATTCTACGCTCCGATCCGTAGAATGCCAGTTTTGTTTCTCCTGATGACGACATCCTCCTGAGTAGTCCCCGCCCGGAGATCTGAATGGGGGACTATTTTACCTGCGGAATATTTTACCCAAGAAGACGCCGTCATCATTTAACTCTAAGGTAAAACTGAATATCCTCGGGAAAAATTACGGCTATGATTTCCCTTGGTTTCAGGAGCTCACAGCGCCAGCACAAGAAGCCATTTTGATTGATATTACGAGGCAAGATCAGTCATTCATCCAGACTGTTGCCCCTGCAAGTGTGGAAAAGGCTGCTGCTCCTCTTCAGGAACCACACGTTTGTCTGGCCTCTCAACAGATACCCCTCCATTGTGGTTGTACCTATCTGTATCGCTGAGGCACGCAAGCCACCCCACCAACGGCAAGGTCCATGGTTCATCGGGGTGGGGGGAGGGAGGGGGTACAATTACAGCCTATTAACATTTTCATACGTAATAATAAATGTATATATTAATCATTTCTTCCTGTTACTTACTAAATAAAAGTCTAATACAACAAAAATGCCAATACTACAAGTACTTTCTACCCAAGCAAGCAACAATAAAATCTCTTAACTAATCACAGAGCTAAATACTGAAACTGCTGTTAGTACTAGTGACTTCGTTTGTTCTTTTATTAGTTGCATCTAAACTGTAGATACAGGAAATGGATTTGTATTTGTGCATATGGTCAACCATCAGCTGTACAATGGAGTGGCGACAGTGAAAATGTGTGCCGGACCGGGATTCAAACTGGGATTTCCCGCTTATTGCCTTACAATTTCGCTATTCGAGCACCACTCATGACCAGACCCAAACTTGTATACGTCGTCAACTATGTGTCTACGACCTCTACTCGTACATCCGTTATGTATATTTAATTCCCATACAGGGGAGACATACTTGAAAGTAGCTTGCCCGATGTGAGGGGATAAATACGATATTGCAGTGCCTGTGTTATTCCAAATTACGATGCAAAGTTTTTTCGGACATGCAAGGGCAAACGTCTTTCAAGTAAAGTGTCTCCCCTGTGCGGTATCATACATAATGGATGTACAAGTACAGGTTGTCTACACATGGTTGACGGGAAATTGGGGTTCGAGTCCCGGCTCGGCACAAATTTTCATTGTCGTCAGTCCATTATACAGCTGATGGTTGTCCACATTCGCAACTGAATACATTTCATGTATTTCATAACGGCCGTTCACTTTGACATCATCCCTCTACTCGTACATGGAGCGCTGCTTTACATTTGTCTTCTGTAATTTTTATATGCGTGATCGTCGTTCAGACCTGTCACTCCCCTATAAAGTCTCCGATGGGCGGAGTGTGGGTCTGGGTTGACAAACAGATGAATGCTGCCGGCATCCAGTGGCAGCCACTGAATTCCCGTGGGTGGCAACGTGTAAATCACCCCGTCAGCTCTTTGTCCCGCTCACTCGTGTCGCCGTTACGGAAGCCGTGCGAAATCGCTGGACGCGAACACTGAGGGCTGAATATAGACCGCAGGGCCGTCTGACAGAGACCGCGGAGCCAAATGCTGAATGTGGTACTGGTGGAATGGAGCCTGTCTGTGGACAGAAGAACCGCAGGAGCTGTACACACACACACGCACGCACGCACGCACGCACACACACACACACACACACACACACACACACACACACACACGCATCGCAGACGCAAGCACATACCAGGCACAGATGAAAGAAAAGAGTTGGCGGGGGCGGGGGGGGGGGGGGGGGGAAGTGCAGTCATCTTGACACAGATCCTCCAAGAACAATTCACTAATAGCGTTTATGTTTTGCCACATACCAATTTCCAAATTTCTCGGCTAATTGTAGGAGAATAACGTTTTATAAAAGTAACGATCTCTGAAATGGCGAAGGTTCCTAAAAATTACAAGCTATGCTGACGCAGTGTACTGGCTGGGGACTTGCCCACATCTCTGAGCTTTCAGCCTTACCGCCGCCTCAGAACGCTCCAGCCAATAAAAGGCGCACACTCACAGCTGATGGTACCTGCTGCCAACAATAAATCCCACACATTTCCCGAATCCACGACTAGAATTGGCGAACCGCACGAAGTTGAGTAAGGTATGAGAGGAAGAGAAATATCCTCCACCGAGAAAGAAGTAACACAAATACAGACTTTCCCGGAAGAAGGAGAAAACGACCGAAAGGAACTTCATTCCTCCGTTTACACAATCGCATAGCTACAGCTTGCAGACCTGCGTTCTCAATTGTAGTGCTAAGTGAAATACCGATATGGAATGTGGGAAAAAACCACAAATTGGGAGCACTATGTGTGCTGTGCTGTGGAATGTGGGGAAAAAACCACAAATTGGCATTCATAAGAAGAAGAACAACACCAAAAATGCAACAGGGGCGTAATATGTAAGAAATTGTCCAAGCAACCTGCCACTGATGACGCCTTGCAGAAAATAAAGGCGAAACTGGCATAGCACTAAAATTGTGTTTTATTCAGTTGCTGTCAAACGGTCCATAAGTAAAAATTATCAATATACCGTAATATTACACGCAACTGATGAAGACAGGACTACAAAAGTTGAAGATGATTTGCATGTATTTGATCACCAAAACACTATTTTTCTGATAATATAATTTTATTATTAGCAACATAGGTATTCAACCATGAAAATTAGTAATCAGAATTGTTAAATTAAACGAGTCAAACATCAGTTTAAAGTGAGTTTTATTACACTTCAGCTTTGTTCAATGTAGGATATTTATTTTCTGTGCATATACGTACATTAAGATGGTAAGGTATACGTAACATTGTATCTTTCTTGTAACTCTGTCCGTTATGGTCACCGGGGTGACGTAACTCATAGACTAACTTGCTGGAGCTGACAGAAAAGAAATGGGAACACAAGGAAAATTCACACTGATCATTACTATTCTGTTAAATTACATTTCCTCTAGATGAGTAACATTGCTTCAGTATTATGTCGTTGCCGTGATCTGTATCTACATACATACTCCGCAAGCCACCCTACTGGTGCATTGCGGAAGGTACGTTGTAGCATTATTAATCGTTTCCCTTCCTATTCCACTCGGAAATAGAGGGAAAAACCACTGTCTATATGCCTACGTAAGAGCTCTAGTTCCTTTCATTTTACCTTCGTGGTCGTTACGCGATATGTAAGATGCGACAATACGATCGTTTTACAGACAGCATCAAATGCTGATTCTCTGATTTTCTCAATGCCGTGAAGCCTTGAAAAGTATGTCGCCTTCCCTCCAGGGATTCCTTTTGCGTTCCCGAAGCACTCCATAATACTTGCGCGTTGATCGACCTACCGGCGACAAATCCAGCAGCCCGCCTCCGAATTGCTTCGACGCTTCCTTAACAGGACGTCGGAGGGATCCCAAACACTCGAGCAGTACTCAAGAATGGATCACACTCATTTTTTATATGCTGCCTCCTTTACAGATGAACCTCACTTTCCTAAAACTCTCACAATAAACTGAAGTCGACCATCCGGTTTTCCTAATGCACTCCGTGCATGCTCGTTCCACTTCATATCGCTTTGCAGCATTGCGTCAAGATATTTATTCATCCTGACTGCGTCAGGTAGCGCACTACTAATGCTGTATTCGAACATCACGGTATTGTTTTTCCTACTCATTTCATTAACTTACATTGTTCTACATTTAGCGCTAACTGCCATTCATCACACCAATTAGAAACGTCGTCTAAGTCATCTCGTATCTTCCTATAGTCACTCAATGACGACACCTTACTATGTACCACAGCATCATTAGCTGACAGCCGCAGATTGCTGCTCACCGTGACCGTCAAATCATTTACGTATACAGAGAATAATAGCCTTTTCGTGTTACCATAGGCTATAAAAATAAGATACTTGTTCTATCTGAGGATGAAAGAATTAAAACGTTGCATATAGCGCATTGTTACTGGCAGAATGAACTAGTCTTCTAGCAATGTACTTCATGTATTGTCTCAATACAATATAATAAAGTTTAGAAAACTGTAAGTAAAATTTGATGAAGGTGTACAACGGATCTTTTAACTCTGTCGATTCGATGACAATACGTTTACATAATTTCGAACTAGAGAAAAACAGAAAATTACATGTTAAAGTCAATGTAATACTCAGGCGATTAGTGTCAGAAACACAATAGGTGACACTTATTGCGCTCCTGTTATAGGTCTCTAGGTAAGTTGGTCGTTGTCTCCCTCCAATATACAGGGTGGTCCATTGATAGTGACCGGGCCAAATGTCTCACGAAATAAGCGTCAAACGAAAAAACTACAAAGAACGAAACTCGTCTAGCTTGAAGGGGGAAACCAGATGGCGCTATGGTTGGCCCGCTAGATGACGCTGCCATAGGTCAAACGGATATCAACTGCGTTTTTTTTTTTAATACGAACTCCCATTTTTATTACATATTCGTGTAGTACGTAAAGAAATATGAATGTTTTAGTTGGATCACTTTTTTCGCTTTGTGATAGACGGTGCTGTAATAGTCACAAACGTATAAGTAGGTGGTATCACGTATCATTCCGCCAGTGCGGGCGGTATTTGCTTCGTGAAACATTACCCGTATTAAAATGGACCGTTTATCAATTGCGGAAAAGGTCGATGTCGTGTTGATGTATCGCTATTGTGATCGAAATGCCCAACGGGCTGCTCGGTATCCTGGACGACATCAACCAAGTGTCCGGACCGTTCGCCGGATAGTTACGTTATTTAAGGAAACAGGAAGTGTTCAGCCACACGTGAAACGTCAACCACGAGCTGCAAAAATGATGATGCCCAAGTAGGTGTTTTAGCTGCTGTCGCGGCTAATGCGCACATCAGTAGCAGACAAATTGCGCGAGAATCGGGAATCTCAAAAACGTCGGTGTTGAGAGAAATGTCGTTACACGTATTGCCAAATGCATTGAGATTGACGGGCTTCATTTTGAGCATTTATTGCATTAATGTGGTATTTACAAGTGATCACGCTGTAACAGCATGCGTTCTCAGAAATGATAAGTTCACAAAGGTACATGTATCACATTGGAACAACCGAAATAAAATGTTCAAACGCGCCTGCGTTCTGTATTTTAATTTAAAAAAACCTACCTGTTACCGACTGTTCGTCTAAAATTGTGAGCCATATGTTTGTGATTATTACAGCGCCATCTATCACAAAGCGAAAAAAGTGGTCCAACTAAAACATTCATATTTCTTTACGTACTACACGAATATGTAATAAAAAATGGAGGTTCCTATTTAAAAAAAAAAAAAACGTAGTTGATATCCGTTTGACCTATGGCAGCGTCATCTAGCGGGCCAACCATAGCGCCATCTGGTCTCCCCCTTGATGCTAGACAAGTTTCGTTCTTTGTAGTTTTTTCGTTTGACGCTTATTTAATGAGATATTTGGCCCGGTCACGATCAGTGGACCACCCTGTATATCGCAGTGCGAAGTGTGGATGTTGTGGATGATAGAGTGCCTATGCTGTTCTTGGCGAGTACTGAGCGAGTGAACGGATAGTGAAGGAGAAACTCGGGTTTGACACAGAATGCTACATGTTTTCTATATCTACAGCGGTCTAACGTCGCTATCCCACGGACCGAGTTCTATCATCAGCAATGTGACATGCCCTGTCTCCACGATGCGCTGTATTTCTGACGTCAAGCTGTTGAAGATTTATGGAACACGTTTAATGCTCAAGTGCTATGGAGTACGACAACCTCCGCTATCAGAATCAACTTTGATTCTGGAAACAGGGATCTCGTGAAACTTAGCTATCGCTGTTAGTGCATGAGATCCAGAGCGCCCTAGACAGCAGCACAGAAGTTAATGCCTAGTCCCTAGACTTCAGGAAGGCATTCAGTATACACTCACTTGAAAAAAGTAAATAAATAAAACAGAACACCTTCCGAAATGCCGTCACAAAAGAAGACGAAGTAAATATTCCAGAATTCGAATCGAGAACAGCTACCAACATGAGTAACGTGGAAGTAAATATCCTCGGAGTAGTGAAGCAACTTAAATTACTTAATAAAAGCAAGTCTTCTGCTCCAGACTGTATACCAATCAAGTTCCTTTCGGAATATGCTGATGCATTAACTCCATACTTAACAATTATATACAACCGTTCGCTCGACGAAAGATCCGTACCCAAAGACTGGAAAGTTGCACAGGTCACACCAATATTCAAGAAAGGTAGTAGGAGTAATCCACTAAATTATAGGCCCATATCGTTAATGTGGTTATGCCGCAGGATTTTGGAACATATATTGTGTTCGAACACTATGAATTACCTCGAAGAAAACGGTCTATTGACACACAGTCAATATGGGTTTAGAAACATCGTTCCTGTGAAACACAACTTGCTCTTTATTCATATGTAGTGTTGAGTGCTATTGACAAGGGATTACAGATCGATTCCGTATTTCTGGATTTCCAGAAGGCTTTTGACACTGTACCACACAAGCGGCTCGTAGTGTAATTGCATGCTTATGGAATATCGTCTCAGTTATGTGACTGGATTTGTGATTTCCTGTCAGAGAGGTCACAGTTCGTAGTAATTGACGGAAAGTCATCGAGTAAAACAGAAGTGATTTCCGGCGTTGCCCGAGGTAGCGTTCTAGACCCTTTGCTGTTCCTTATCTATGTAAACGTTTTGGGAGACAATCTGAGCAGCCGTCTTCGGTTGTTTGCAGATGACGCTGTCGTTTATCGACTAATGAAGTCATCAGAAGATCAAAACAAACTGAAAAACGATTTAGAAAAGATATCTGAATGGTGCGGAAAGTGGCAGTTGACCCTAAATAACGAAAAGTGTGAGGTCATCCACATTAGTGCTAAAAGGATCTCGTTAAACTTCGGTTACACGATAAATCAGTTTAATCTAAAAGCCATAAATTCAACTAAATACCTAGGTATTACAATTACGAACAACTTAAATTGGAAGGAACACATAGAAAATGTTGTGGGGAAGGCTAACCAAAGACTGCCTTTTATTGGCAGGACACTCAGAAAATGTAACAGACCTATTAAAGAGACTGCCTACACTACACTTGTCAGTCCTCTTTTAGAATACTGATGCGCGGTATGGGATCCTTACCAGATAGAACTGACGGAGTACATCAAAAAAATTCTAAGAAAGGCAGCACCTTTTGTATTATCGCGAAATGTGGGAGAGAGTGTCACAGAAATGATACAGGATTTGGGCTGGACATCGTTAAAAGAAAGGCGTTTTTCGTTGTGATGGAATCTTCTCACGAAATTCCTATCACCAACTTTCTCCTCCGAATGAGAAAATATTTTGGTATGTGCAGAATGATTCACGGAAGGCCGCAGAACACGTCGAGATGGGTTGGCTCACACGACCCAGACCATCCCCCCTCCCTGCGAGAAGATCGACACATCCGAATGGCATTGCAGGACCGGTCTACGTCCTCCTCGGCTCTGGCGCAACGATGGAACAAGGGTGGCAGCCAGTCGCCTTTTATTACGGCATGGCTTACGTGCGCGTCGTCCACTTCTCCGCCTACCTTTGACTAATGTGCAGCAACTTGCTAGACGGAAGTGGTGTATGAAACGACGCAACTGGGGAGAGGAATAGCATCCGATAGTGCTTTCTGACGAACCCAGGTTATGTTTGCTTGAAAATAATGGCCGAACTTTGGTTCGCCACAGACAGGGGGAACGGGAATCAGATTGACTGCATTCGCACAAAACATAAGCGCTAGCTCAGGGCCTTATGATGTGGGGTGCTATTGGGTACAACCACAAATCACAGTTGGTGCGTGTCGAGGGCACTGTGACCAGTGTGACCTGCGTGAATGACATCCTGCGACCAGCCGTACCCTTTCTTCACAACACTCCAGATGCAATTTTTCAGCAAGACAATGCACGACCAAATGTTGCTGCACGAACACGTGCCTTATTGGTGACACAGGATGTCAGTCTTTTGCACTGGCCCACCAGAACACTAGACTTGTCCCCAATCGCAAATGAGTGGGATATGGTTAAACGATTGGCGCAGCTCTGTAACCAGTGCGAATCACCACAGTTGAACTTTGGAACCAGGTGAATGCAGCATGGATGGCTATACCACAGGAGGACGCCATTCGCGACTTACATGCGTAATGATGATGATGATATTTGGTTTGTGGGGCGCTCAACTGAGTGGTTATCAACGCCCGTACAAGTTCCCAGTCTTTTCACTGACCACTCTCGTCGTTCTCTCGAATGATGTTGAAATGAGGACACCAGTCACCGGACGGAGAAAATCCCCGACCCGACCGGGAATCGAAGCCGAGACCCCGTGACCCAGAGGCAGCAACGCTAGCCATTACACAACGAGCTGTGGACTTATGCGTGTCGATGCCATCATTCATGGAACACGTTCTCAGAGCCCATGGCGAACCCTGTGCTTACTAGGCAACCGAACACATGCTGAACTGAGGTGACTGAAATGCTAATCATTTCTGCAAAACATACTGATGTACATGTCCTGTGAATATGAACGTCCTATCTCTAGTCGTTCAAGGTGTTCTGTTTTTTTTTCTGAACAGGGGTGTAATTCCGCACTGTCGCTTAGTAAATAAAATACAAGATTACTGAGTATCGGATCAGATTTGTAACCGTATTCAGGAATTCGTAGCAGAAATAAATCAAGGACGCATTGTAGGGTCACAACTATTCACAATACACATGAATGGTTTAACGAATAACGTTGGAAACTACGAGAGATTGTACGAAGACGATGCTGTTGTCTGTGCGAACGCTGCAACGGTAGAAGTCTGGCGTGCAGAAGATCGACGGTTGGTGCAGGGACTGGCTGTTGACCATGAACGTAAATAAAAGTGTCATATTGCGGAAAAATAGGTGGAGAGATCCATTACTGTTCGAATACGCTATTGGAGAACAATTATTGGATAAAAATGTCTAGAAGGAACCGTCCGGAACGACCTGAAGAGGTGTGATCAAATGAATTCATTCATAGGAAAACCAGACACCAGGCTGTGATTCATTAGAAGAACCCTAAGGAAACATAATTTATCCATGAAATGAGTGGTTTCGAAAGCTTGGATGCTCATTGGTCCTGGAACCATTAACGAAACAGGATTAGTAGAGGAGACGGAGCTGATCCAAAGAAATCTGCGCGTTTCGTCGTGGGTTTCATGAGCAAGCGCGAGATCATTACGGAGATTCTCATCAATCCCCAGTGGCAGACATTACGACAGACTTTTCTTGTAAATTTTTAGGGTACGTTACAGGAAGAGTCAGGAAGGATAGTGTTGTGTACACAGTTCCGCGTAGTCAGCGCGTACACAACTTTCCCACTAGAGCGCGCCCCGCTAAGCACAACAGCGCAGGCGCAGCGCTCGTCCGCCTCCGCACTACGAGATGGCGCTGTCATAGAGACGGACCAAATTCTGCTTCCGCCAATCCACGTATTAATATGTAACGCAGCCAGTGAGATTGCTGCTAACGTAAAACCTTTTCTCCTCGCGGATCACACTCGCGCAGTGATACCTGAATGCGCGAGGTATTATAACGAGTGCACAGACCTCCGATTAGTCAGTCTGCATCAGTCTGCATTTATCTGCACCTGTCTGTACCAGTCTACATTAGTCTGTACCAGTCTATAGTCAAGTTTCAGTCTGCACCTAATAAGATTACCATCTTCCTGTACATAGCCATGAAGATAAATGTATAGACACTTTGTCAAGTATCAGAGATATGTGAGAATAAGATTAACGTACCAAGACCAAAGGAACTTCAGATTGTCAATTGTAAATAGCATCCAGAACCAAGTTAAGTAATTTTATGCTTTTTTATTATTTTAATAAATGTGTGTGAAAATTAGTCAAGTTCTGTTTGAAGTTGGTCACCGTCAATCTGCTACTCTAAGCGTGCAAGTGGCATTTCTATCGTCTGACCTAACGGCAGAAGATAAACACACCACGGTAAGACCACGAGACATATTGCTGACACTCGCCTACTTCGTTAGAGCGACAAGTCAAATAATCTGATGGTGTATGCACCGAAGGTCTTACAGTACGCACACCAAAGATAGCAAATGACGTAATTTTACCTTATTGCGTGTATACATTATGGGAGGAAGAATTTCTTGCCGCCGGGCATCTGTGGTATTTCATATCGACGGCACGCTGAATTCTAACCGTTCTAACATTTCATTTCATACCGGTGTGGTAAATTTCGCAAACCTCCAATAAACGTTCTTAGCATCACCAGCGGCAAATTCGTCTAGGGTTATTTCCCTTCGGGCATAAACAGCCAAATCTCGGTTCGTCTAAAAAGTATTGTGGGACAGATCATAGTCTGGGTAACGATGACCGCCACCGCGTCCCCCACTCTCCGGGAAATCACCGTGGAGTCTTTGGCAGAGAGCGACATCTGACAAAACGTGCCCCTCAAGCATTTCTCACACAATCGGCCGAAAATTGACTGGACTACATTAGGAAGATGGGGAAAAAACGGAAAAATCCATCATAAATGGCAGGAACTGCCAGATTTCTGGTCGCGAGAGAGGCGTTCCAGTTTCGGCGCCAGATGGATGGCAGCAGTCGTTCAATGCGCGCAGTTACGACTCGGCGGAGGAGCGCAGCCACAATGCGCCATCCATCTCAGTCGGCGGTGCTAATTGTGACGCCCCGCGCCGCCGGCCATCCATCAGAGCCACAAAGCAGCGCGGCGTGTGTGGTCGGCCGCTTCCCACGGCCGGTATACAGCAGACAGTACACAGTAGCCGGACCGCCACCTGTCTCTGCCGGCGAGACCTGCCGCATCTGGACGCAGACCCTCGCCCGTTGCGCAAAACGAGGGCATTCCCAGACACGCCGGCTGAGGAGGTCGGCTCCTCCCATCGGGACACACGGCGGTAGCTGATCAACTCACCCGGCACTGCTGACAACCCGAAAAAAATTTGTAGCTGCATGCACGGGAAGTTTGTTAGTCGCGACACAACATAATGTCTGAGCATAACTTCGATAACATTATGCAAGCGCTTTTCAGTTCAGACGGAAGTATTCCGTAGACTTGAAACGTTCCTTCTCATCCGTGGCTCGGAGCTTCGGTGGTGTCTCCGCCGCCAGCAGAATCTAGGTGCTGCTGTTAATGTGCGGCACGCAGGGCAAATAACGCGAAGTGTTGCTACGCAGACTAATCCGGGAAATACACTACTGGCCATTAAAATTGCTACACCAAGAAGAAATGCAGATGATAAGCGGGTATTAATCAGACAAATATATTATACTAGAACTAACATGTGATTACATTTTCACGCAATTTGGGTGCATAGATCCTGAGAAATCAGTACCCAAAACAACCACCTCTGGCCGTAATAACGGCCTTGATACGCCTGGGCAAGAAGCAGCCATTGGTTGCGAAAGAGAGAATTTTGTGTGTATGTTTGTGTGTCTATCGACCTGCCAGCGCTTTTGTTTGGTAAGTCTCATCATCTTTGTTTTTAGATATATTTTTCCTACATGGAATGTTTCCCTCTATTTTATATATATATATATATATCAGTTCATGGCATCCAGTCTTACAAATTTACTGCCTCTGTCCAAAACTCCGCCATCTCATTCCACACAGCCACCACTGCTGGCGGCTCACCTCCAACTGCGCAACGCTACGCGCTGTTAACAGCCAGCTGCCCAACACTACAATGGCAGACAACAACGTAAACTAGCCACAGACTGCACACAGCACAGCCAGTGATTTTCATACATAGCACTACGTGGCGTTACCAATAAGAAAACCTACACAGCCTACTTACAAAGTGCTACCAGTAACCTTGTTTTAAGCAAGTGGTGAGAGCCTATACTTGGTGAGCAACGCCGTACCACAGCGCTTGTCCTTAAGGTAAGACCGCGCTGAGCGGAAATGCACTGAAGCAGAGCTACCAAATAGTGTTCACAGGACACCCTACGAGACGGCAGGCGCTACGCGGCGGCGGAACTGCGTGGTGCAGCATTGCGCGACAAAGCTGACCAGATGGCCTACGCCGAGCGGCGTCGCGTAGTTCCGTTGTCGCTGTTGTGGTGTATACTAAGTGTGGCGACACTGCACGCCATTCAAGTCGTAGCTCATTTGACATGCGAAACGAAAGTTTGTTTACCATAAAGGCGTTAGACGAGGCAAAGTTAATTTATGTGTAAGTGGATATCGAGAACTACACTCCTGGAAATTGAAATAAGAACACCGTGAATTCATTGTCCTAGGAAGGGGAAACTTTATTGACACATTCCTGGGGTCAGATACATCACATGATCACACTGACAGAACCACAGGCACATAGACACAGGCAACAGAGCATGCACAATGTCGGCAATAGAACAGTGTATATCCACCTTTCGCAGCAATGCAGGCTGCTATTCTCCCATGGAGACGATCGTAGAGATGCTGGATGTAGTCCTGTGGAACGGCTTGCCATGCCATTTCCACCTGGCGCCTCAGTTGGACCAGCGTTCGTGCTGGACGTGCAGACCGCGTGAGACGACGCTTCATCCAGTCCCAAACATGCTCAATGGGGGACAGATCCGGAGATCTTGCTGGCCACGGTAGTTGACTTACACCTTCTAGAGCACGTTGGGTGGCACGGGATACATGCGGACGTGCATTGTCCTGTTGGAACAGCAAGTTCCCTTGCCGGTCTAGGAATGGTAGAACGATGGGTTCGATGACGGTTTGGATGTACCGTGCACTATTCAGTGTCCCCTCGACGATCACCAGTGGTATACGGCCAGTGTAGGAGATCGCTCCCCACACCATGATGCCGGGTGTTGGCCCTGTGTGCCTCGGTCGTATGCAGTCCTGATTGTGGCGCTCACCTGCACGGCGCCAAACACGCATACGACCATCATTGGCACCAAGGCAGAAGCGACTCTCATCGCTGAAGACGACACGTCTCCATTCGTCCCTCCATTCACGCCTGTCGCGACACCACTGGAGGCGGGCTGCACGATGTTGGGGCGTGAGCGGAAGACGGCCTAACGGTGTGCGGGACTGTAGCCCAGCTTCATGGAGACGGTTGCGAATGGTCCTCGCCGATACCCCAGGAGCAACAGTGTCCCTAATTTGCTGGGAAGTGGCGGTGCGGTCCCCTACGGCACTGCGTAGGATCCTACGGTCTTGGCGTGCATCCGTGCGTCGCTGCGGTCCGGTCCCAGGTCGACGGGCACGTGCACCTTCCGCCGACCACTGGCGACAACATCGATGTACTGTGGAGACCTCACACCCCACGTGTTGAGCAATTCGGCGGTACGTCCACCCGGCCTCCCGCATGCCCACTATACGCCCTCGCTCAAAGTCCGTCAACTGCACATACGGCATACGGTTCACGTCCACGCTGTCGCGGCATGCTACCAGTGTTAAAGACTGCGATGGAGCTCCGTATGCCATGGCAAACTGGCTGACACTGACGGCGGCGGTGCACAAATGCTGCGCAGCTAGCGCCATTCGACGGCCAACACCGCGGTTCCTGGTGTGTCCGCTGTGCCGTGCGTGTGATCATTGCTTGTACAGCCCTCTCGCAGTGTCCGGAGCAAGTATGGTGGGTCTGACACACCGGTGTCAATGTGTTCTTTTTTCCATTTCCAGGAGTGTATATGACCGAAATAAACTACCAATGATTTGGGACTAAACGTAACGAACGAATACCAACAAATTACTTTTTTTGTCAAGCAAACCATTTGATTTTCATTTTTTTACTACCTGCTTATTATTACATCTTATTACTATTTATTTTCCCTACGACGACATCCCCTGCTTATCATGTCGTTTTGGCAGACCAACTACCTTGCAGGAAATTGAAATAATCTTTGACTCGTTCCCATATCTGAATAGGATTATTTACAAAATTGTCTTATATCTGGCGAAGATCTCTTAATAGTATCCCTTTAGTCTCTTCATTCCCAAACACACTGTATCGTGTCTGAAAAATTTGCCCGACGCAAGTGGCAAGAATCACGTTCTCTGCTTGTTCCGCACTGAGACAGATCTTTCAACAGTAAATCCGAAACGTTTGGAACAATAAAAAAGCTACGCTTTCAATAATCACGTGAGGCAATCGATCTGTCGTGCCTGGTAATTCCTTTTGCACCTATGAACAGCATTGAGACAGAAGTGATGACACTTTCTGCAAGACCTGACCATCATTTTGCAGGACAATGCTCAAGCACGCACAGTGCTAGCTGTTACTGATTTGTTTGACTGATGGGGCAGCTAAGTATTATACTACCTACTGCACTTCCATTACTTACGCCCACATGAGGTCAACTCGATTTCTAAATTGAAGGAAACATTTCACGGCATTCGCTTCAGAACTGTTACAAAATCGTCGGTCAGTAGACCGCGCTGCTCGAACTGTCAACACAACTTGCACTGCTAAGGGTATCCTACGACTTCCACATCGCTGGAAACGGGTTATATACAATGATAGTAACTACTTTGAAGGTCAGTAAAACTTTGAGACGTGTATCTATTTTGTACGAGCTGTAAATAAATAGTTGCCACTATTAAAGTTCGAAACCTATACATACAGGGTGCCCATTAATAGTGACCAGGCCAAGTATCTCACGAAATAAGCATCAAACTAAAAAACTACAAAGAACAGAAGCCGTCTAGCTTGAAGGGGGAAACCAGATGGCGCTATGTTTGGCCCGCTAGATGGCGCTGCCATAGGTCAAACGGATATCAACTGCGTTTTTTAAAATAGGAACCTCCATTTTTTATTACATATTCGTGTAGTACCTAAAGAGATAGGAATGTTTTAGTTGGACCACTTTTGTCACTTTGTGATAGATGGGGCTATAATAGCCACAAACGTATAAGTACGTGGTATCACGTAACATTCCGCCAGTGCGGACGGTATTTGCTTCGTGATGCATTACCCGTTTTAAAATGGACCGTTTACCAATTGCGGAAAAGGTCGATATCGTGTTGATGTGTGGCTGTTGTGATCAAAATGCCCAACGGGCGTGTGCTATGTAAGCTGCTCGGTATCCTGGACGGCATCATCCAAGTGTCCGGACCGTTCGCCGGATAGCTACGTTATTTAAGGAAACAGGAAGTGTTCATCCACATGTGAAACGTCAGCCACGACCTGCAACAAATGATGATGCCCAAGTAGGTGTTTTAGCTGCTGTTGCGGCTAATCCGCACATCAGTAGCAGACAAATTGCGCGGGAATCGGGAATCTCAAAAACGTCGGTGTTGAGAATGCAACTTCAACATCGATGGCACCCGTACCATATTTCTATGCACCAGGAATTGCATGGCGACGACTTTGAACGTCGTGTACAGTTCTGCCACTGGGTACAAGAGAAATTACGGGCCGATAACAGATTTTTTGCACGCGTTCTATTTAGCGACGAAGCGTCATTCACCAACAGCGGTAACGTAAATCGGTATAATATGCACTATTGGTTCAAATGGTTCAAATGGCTCTGAGCACTATGGGACTTAACATCTGAGGTCATCAGTCCCCTAGAACTTAGAACTACTTAAACCTAACTAACCTAAGGACATCACACACATCCATGCCCGAGGCAGGATTCGAACCTGCGACCGTAGCAGTCGCGTGGTTCCGGACTGAAGCGCCTAGAACCGCGTGGCCACCGCGGCCGGCGCGATGTTACTACAAAATGTTTCACTGCATGACAGGTCGGCCGAAGTGGCCGTGCGGTTAAATGCGCTGCAGTCTGGAACCGCAAGACCGCTACTGTCGCAGGTTCGAATCCTGACTCGGGCATGGATGTTTGTGATGTCCTTAGGTTAGTTAGGTTTAATTAGTTCTAAGTTCTAGGGGACTAATGACCTCAGCAGTTGAGTCCCATAGTACTCAGAGCCATTTGAACTGCATGACAGAATGGCGATGTACTTCCAACATGATGGATGTCCGGCTCATAGCTCGCGTGCGGTTGAAGCGGTACTGAATAGCATATTTCCGACGTCACCAGATTTCTTTCTGTGGGGAATGTTGAAGGATATTTGCTATCGTGATCCACCGACAACGCCTTACAACATGCGTCAGCGCATTGTCAATGCATGTGCGAACATTGCGGAAGGCGAACTACTCGCTGTTGAGAGGAATGTCGTTACACGTATTGCCAAACGCATTGAGGTTGACGGACATCATTTTGAGCATTTATTGCATTAATGTGGTATTTACAGGTAATCACGCTGTAACAGCATGCGTTCTCAGAAATGATAAGTTCACAAAGGTACATGTATCACGTTGGGGCAACCGAAATAAAATGTTCAAACGTATCTACGTTATGTATTTTAATTTAAAAAACCTACCTGTTACCAACTGTTGTGAGCCATATGTTTGTGACTATTACAGCGCCATCTATCACAAAGCGACAAAAGTGGTCCAACTAAAACATTCATATTTCTTTACGTACTACACGAATATGTAATAAAAATGGGGGTTACTATTTGAAAAAACGCAGTTGATGTCAGTTTGACCTATGGCAGCGCCATCTAGCGGGCCAACCATAGCGCCATCTGATTTCCCCCTTCAAGCTCGACAAGTTTCGTTCTTTGTAGTTTTTTCGTTTGACGCTTATTTCGTGAGATATTTGGCCGGGCCCGACCAATGGACCACCCTGTATAGTCTTCTTCCTCACATGACAAAATTTGCTAAGTATTGTCGCGCTTATGCGGTTCACATGCGGGACACTAGAAGAGAGCCGCACCGTGCCGTTCAGTGCAGTTCCGCCCAGTGCAGTCTTACTTTTACACTGCGTTGCGGCGGCGTCGCCATGCAGCAGACTACTGATCCGCCTGCAGCAGGCTTTTACACGCCTTTGACGGGGCACCAGACAGGCTGAAAGCTGAATGCGGCGTGTTTACGTGTCGCTCACACACCGCGTCGCTGTCTGCTGTCAGCCGCATCCGCGGGACGGGCCATCCATCAAGCCATTTGTCGGCGCGCCTCACCCCTTCTGCGCTGACTGGAGGACCCTTTATTAGCGGCGCTGTGGACTTCCAGCACCGTGTGCTCTTAACACCGTTCAGCTAGCGGAGCTGGAGCTCTAGTCCGCATTTCGGTCCACTGCGTACAATTACGCTGTATACACTTAAGTGCCAAAGAAACTGGCACAGGTATGCGTGTTCAAATACAGAGATATGTAAATGGCAGAATACGGCGCTGCGGTCGGCAATGCCTATATAAGCCAACAAGTGTCTAGAACAGTTGTTAGATCGCTTACTACTGCTATAGTGGCAGGTTATCAAGATTTAAGTGAGTATAAACGTGGTGTTACAGTCGGTGCACGAGCGATGGTACACAGCATCTCCGAGGTAGCGATGAAGTGGGGATTTTCCCGTACAACGCGATCCTCACACAGCGATGTGCGCAAGAGATTTTTCACACTAGTAGCAATATAGAGTGTAGCGCCATCCAGCATAAAAGTCTTATCTTCCTAGCAGGTGTTTACCAGCTGGGCTAGGGATGATGCGATCCTGTAATACATCGGTGTACCTCGCATTGGTCACACTGATAGCTCGAAAAGCAGCACCCCGCATTTCTTCGAAGAAAAGTCCACACCACGATTCGACTTTCTCGTCATGCATTGGGATTTCTACGACAGTTCTAGGATTTTCGGTAGCCCAAATTCTGCAGTTGTGGGTGTTCCCATGGGGCATCACTGACGTGTTGCTGACCAGATTTTGTACTCGTTTATGGGTTTAATAAAATCTCATTTCATTTCAGGCATTTGTTTCAAGTTTTACCTCTCTACATAAATTATTCAATGAACTAGTGCATTTTCCAGTGTCAACGGACTTTTGGGTCACTCTGTATGTAAACATTGCTTGTGATTATATGGAACAGTTGGTAAAAGTACATTATAAATGGTTCAAATGGCTCTGAGCACTATGGGACTTAACATCTGTGGTCGTCAGTCCCCTAGAACTTAGAACTACTTAAACCTAACTAACTTACGGACATCACACACACCCATGCCCGAGGCAGGATTCGAACCTGCGACCGTAGCAGTCGCGAGGTTCCGGACTGAGCGCCTAGAACCGCGAGACCACCGCGACAGGCCACATTATAAATGTATTGCACATTAAGTTAAAACGTAAACACAGTGCTTCCAAATCAGTTCGCGTGCAAGGCATCTATTGTTTCTTGATTATCGTCGTACCGTTTACATTTAATCAACATAAAATCATGATAGTCATAAAGGAAATGACCAAGGTAATCTCGTTGTCTTAAATGATGCTATATAGCTGTTTTGCAGTTAACTCTTATGCTCCATTATGTTTTGCTTCTTGCGTGTTTCTTATCATTACTTTGGAGTTACTGAAGAAAGATTACACTTTGGAAGCTGATATATATGCTGAAAGTCTGAATGAAAAAATAGGTACACGAATGATGAGAAGACCGTAAGCATAACGTGCTATTGAGAGCGATGTAATTGGAGAAGTATATTATCTTCATTGAAGATAGAGGAAGAAGTTGAACTTGGAATGATTAAGGAAGCGAGTGCGAGCTAACATTCCAAAGAAGTTCGGGCTCACATGCGGTTCCTCTTCGTCGAAATGTCTTGGCTCAAACGCGTCTAGGGGTCGAATCGCACGTGTCGCATTACACGCCCTAAATTAGACACTTGTGACCCTTTGGTTAAATTGTCTGGCTGATGGCAAGTTTGCGGAATACAAAGTTAACATAACATATAAGAACAGTAACTAAATTAACGACCCATAAATGATGTAGACACGACAGTTGCGATTTGGTTAGAATAATGTTTATTCAGAAAGAAAACTAATAGCGAAAGTGGTCGTATTTAGAATTACTATTACACTCGAGCGCATAACCATTTGACACAGTTCGATCATTCACAATTCCATCGCGAAACGCAAGTCCGATACTCCACCTCGTCATTTACACGAAAAGTTAGAGTTCACACCAGGCGCGCGGCTGCCCACCGCTCAGACTAAGTCCCGCGATACCACACAACGCGAAAATTTTCTAAGTCTTTTCACTTCCTAGCTGCCTAAAGACATAACGTCCGCTTTCGCTTCTGCATCCGAACTGTTCACTTTTGCCCTTCCCCGGCCGCGTTTCCCGCGCGCCGAACATACTCGCTCAACTTACAAGTGCAGTTCCCTTTCCCGAAGCCATCCATGCGATTGGCTACAGATTATTCTTCAATATTTTACATTTTAACATATAATCAAAGCTTGACCACGTTAACGTTCTAAATAAAGTAACAATAATATCCATTAATAAAATGTTTTACATGAAACCAATACAATTTCCTTCTTAACTTTCAATGCGACGGCCAGCAGCCTTGAACCAGTGTGCTTTCTGATAAATAAATACAGAACAAAAGTAATTATCGTGAACTGGACTTTACAACAAATATTCTATTGTCTAATGATTCAATAAGGCATCATGTTCTCATCGTTCAATGTGTTTTGTGCGGAGGAAATGATGATCTGATGCCTAAATGAAAATACTGATAATTTAAATTTACTATATCTTTTAAACAAATGAAGTTACAGAGTTGATATTTACAACATTTGTCATTTTAATTATGCATTTCTATATGAAATGTCGATCGTTAAGATTTATTGGGATTTATCGGGATCACCATGAAAATTTCTGGAGGATGGCAGATGAAAATTACTGTGGCTTTATTCCCTGAATTACTACTGAATTAAATAGTTTCCATAAATGTTTCCCTTTATGGCCGATCTTAGGTCCGCCGTATTTAACACTGCTACGTCTCCTTGGCCAGAAAAGGCTTCTACTGGGTTTCCCTATGGCTTAGGTTCTCGTCTGCCTCACTCGCACACTACAGCACTTAGGCTTCAATAGACAACAGACGCCAGTGTGTTTCCCCATCTAGTGGTTCTTCTTCTTCTTCCGTGTCCGGATGCACCAATTATATCTTCCCTTCCCAGTAATTAGTAACGTAGATTGCTTTGTCATTGACTTTCAAAATATCATCTTTAGTGCATGTTATAGACATATCTGGGCAGATCAGTAGGTGGTCCAAGTCCTGTATTGCTCCGCATTCACACCTGTCGCCATCACTGTAACCCCATTTAAATAGGTTTGATTTGCACCCAGTTACTCCAGTGCGCAGCCGGTTTAATGACTTCCAAGTTGTAAAAGGTAGTTGAAATCCTGCAGATCCCTCCTCAAGTAGTTCCATTGTGGAGTGTGGCACCATTTCTTCCCAAAGAGATAGCCGCCTTGCGGCGGGCTTGGTGGCGAGCTCTTCAGTAGTTTCAATGAAACTCCTGCGGGATTTCAGCCGGACACGTTGTTTTCGGTGCATATGCATCGGGTGTCGAGGATCATTCTTTTGTTTTGATCTTTCGATCTCGGCGGCTACTTGTCTGCGGATAGTGGGTGGTGCTATGCCTATGATGGGGTAAATGATGTCTGTGGGAGTTGGTTTGAGGCATCCTGTGGCAATACGTACAGTTTCGTTTACGGCGACGTCAACTTGCTTAGTGTGAGCAGAGTTCCTCCAAACTGGCGCCGCGTATTCCGCTGCTGAGATGCTCAGCACCAGACCCGTGGTGCGCAAAACGTGTGGTTGAGCTCCCCACGATGAACCTGTTAGCTTCCGCAGTATGTTGTTCCTGGCACAGACCTTTTTTTTAGTGTTGTGACAGTGCTGCTTAAAAGTAAGTGCTCTGTCCAATGTTACTCCCAGGTGGTGAATCTGATTCTTTCGCCCATATATTTAAATGTGAGCGAAATGATCGTTAACTCACACGAGCAAGACTACCAAGAGAACACGGTAAATGCCATAACCCAATTTCCCACAAACATCGCTCAATAGAAGGGCAGTCAGAATAAGCTAACATGTGTTCGGCTTTATACGTAGACACTGGACGTTTCTGGGAGTTTCTGAGATACTTTATGTGTTTTATAGCGCGCAATAGTGTCACCTGAAATCGTGGCACAGTCGTTAGCGTCAGTGCTTCATACTTTCGAGCCCCATGATTTAAGCCAGGTTATTATTTTTATTTAACCACATCCGTAGAATGTTGCTAGACGAATATTTTCCAGTGTATACTGAAATAACATCGTCCTTATTAGTCCAGTAATTGTATATCTGATGAAAGAATTAAAAATAAATGAATGAAATGATTATTTGAAGTTGTTTTCGGTGAAATTCCTGTAGCGTACCTTGATTCATAATCAAATGCAAGCGCCAGTTTTAAGTAAAATGATACGTTATGCTTTGTTTGCCGCGAAATTATTCCCCTACGCGTGAAATCTTCAGCAATGTTAACGAGATATCTTTCCCGAATGAGATTCATACCTATGTGGCAAACCTCGCTTTGCGCGATGCTCGCGGTGTTCGGAATTTCTATGATTCGAATGTTTCTACGATCGCTAGGAATGCACCAAATATTTCTGAATATAAGAATGAAATAAAGTATATTAAAAAGATTGTAGCTCCTGAAAATAACATACACACATAAACTTATATTAAATGTGTGACACTTATTAAGAAACCCAGGTATAATTTTACAATTAATGTAACGTCTTGTATCTTCTAATATGATAAGAAACATTCGTGTAGCAACCTTCTACGAACATTGGTAGATAAATAAAAAACGAAACAATCTGGTTTCGAACACGGGGCGTAAAACTAACGGCTGCGACTTTAAACACTTTGATAACATTTCGGCAGAAATTACTGCACGTTAAAAGGCACATACAGTACTTCGAAAACTTTGACGGGCATTTTCGCAGAAACGGTCGAGTATTTACGGATAAGCCGAGACACATTTTCGCTTGTTTTGACTCCCCTTCCACGGTTCGAAATTTCTGGGAAATCGGTTTATGGCACTTGCCGTGTTCTCCTCGTCAGAAGATTCATGTAGACTACAGAACCCCTAAGTCGCGTTTGGCAGACGAGGACCTGACAAATTACTCCTACGTCTTAGCCAGTGCATTACCTCATATGGCAAGAGTCCACGAATGTGGTTCAAAATAAATAGTAATGGCGAAAGATACGGGACCGGAAGAACTGAAACAACAGTAATATTGAAATTTCCTGGCAGATTAAAACACAAGTACACTAACCTGTAACTCTGATGACTTTCGCGGGCAATGCTGTATCAGTTGAGCTATTCAGGCGCCCTCACATTCTTACCAACAGCCCCAACAAAGGTTACAGACTAGAAGAGGGGTAGCTCACATTGAAGATTTTGTCGCTTGCGTAGTTCAGTTGACGCGATACCACGAAGGGCAAAGATCTACATTCGTGTGTAAGTCCGGGACACAATTTTAACCAATAAAGAAGCTTTTTCCCAAGTACGTTCCAATGCCGAGTGAAACCTTAATTTACGGTGCTGTTAAATTTTTCAAAGCGGTAATATAAAAGAAGCAAGAAATAGGAACTGGAGTTCCTGTAATGGTGATACAGTTTTTGTGTACTTTCAGTGATGACGTAAAATGCAAATGCACCAGTTTGAGATAATGAACGCTGGTCCGGAAACGGTTACGAAGAAAGTTGCCAAGGGAAACGGGTTGCGGACTATCTCACAGTGGAACCGAACGAGGTGCGCAGTCCTTACAACACTCGACTTTAATTTTGGCGGAAAGTGGCGCGCAAAATCCCGTCCAACATTCCAGGTTTCGGTTATAGTGATTAAATGTCAGGATGATTTTTTTGAAAGGGTACAGTCGATTACCTTCCTCTTTCCGAGCCGGTGCACAGCCTCCAATGGTATTTTCCCACAGAGAACGGGAAAACGCTGAGAGAATGTGTGCATCAAAGGGCGTAGAGGGCCTTGCGTGTCGAACTCAAACGGGGACCGTACCTATTTGTCATCACCGATTTTGTCCAAATTTGTGGCAATGAGAAATGAGAGGGCCAGATGGTTAAGCATTACGAAAAAAATAGCATTTTCGGTGCGGGTTGGGCGAGACATGAACCATTTATGTTACCATCTACATCTTCATCGTACTCCGCGAGACACCTAGGGGTGTGTGGTACCGCTAACTGATTCCCCCTACCGTATGCCGCTTTACAATGGCGCCTGGGAAGAATGATTGTCGTTAAGCCTCTGTATTGACTCTAATTCCCTGAATTGTCTCGTCATGGTCATTACGCGAGATGTAAGTGGGAGGAAGTAATATGTTGTCCGTCTCTTTCCGAAAGTGCTATCTCGAAATTTTAATAGTAAACCTCTCCCTGATGCATAGCGCCTCTCTTTTAATGACTGCCATTGGAGAACTTTTAACACTGCAGCGCATCAGCAATCGTGAATAATTTAATGATTATAAAGAATTCGCCTCTATTGCAAATAGAAACCGGATGTTGACCTAGGTTTCGGCGCAGATAACCACGCCTTCTTCGTAACACGCTAAAACTACAAACAGCCTAAAGAGGCATGGTCCAACATTAATACAGAATGTGGGGCGAGTGTTTTGCCCTTTTGGGCATTCTGTATTAATATTAGACCATGCATCTTTTGGCAGTTTGTAGTCTTAGTGTGTTCCGAAGAAGGTGTGGTTATCCGCGCCGAAACCTAGGTCAACATCCGGTTTCTATTCGCAATCGAGGCGGACTGCCAATGGAGTTTGTCGAGCACGTCTTAACGCTCTTGCGGCGGCTAAACGGTCCTGTGACGAAACGCACCGTTCTTGGTTGGAAATTCTCTGTCTCTTCTACCACTCTTACCTGGTATGGATCCCATACTGATGAACAACACTGAAGAATCGGCGGAAAAGGCGCCTTATAAGCCACTTCCTGGATGAGGTACATTTCCTTAAGATTCTTCCTATGACACTCAGTCTGTCACATACTTTTCTTACTGTTTGTTTACTTTTATTACTGTTTGTTTTATGTTCAAAAAATGTTCAAATGTGTGTGAAATCTTATGGGACTTAACTGCTAAGGTCATCAGTCCCTAAGCTTACACACTACTTAACCTAAATTATCCTAAGACAAACACAACCACCCATGCCCGAGGGAGGAATCGAACCTCCGCCGGGACCAGCCGCACAGTCCATGACTGCAGCGCCCGAGACCGCTCGGCTAATCCCGCGCGGCTTGCTTTATGTGGACATTCCACTTAAGGTCGCTCTAGATAGTTGCTCCTAGGTAGATAGTAGCTAAGGTAGATGTTGCTTCCAGCAGTTTGTCATCAGTAGTGTATTTATACAGTAGTGGATTTCTTTTCCTATGTATGCAGAATATGTTACATTTATTTACACCCAGGGTCAACTATTAGAGCCTGCACCATTGATCAATCCTCTGCAGGTACCATTCAGCAAATCGAAACTGTCTTCGGACGTTGCTAATTTGTTATAGACAATTGCATCATCTGTGAACAGTCTTGAAGAGCATACGGCGCTTTCTACTAGGTGATTAATATACATTGTAAACACAAACGGTCCTGAAAACTTCTACTACATCTACATCTATACTCCGCGAGCCACCTTACGGTGTGTGGCGGAGGGTACTTATTGTACCACTATCTGATCCCCCCTTCCCTGTTCCATTCACGAATTGTGCGTGGGAAGAACGACTGCTTGTAAGTCTCCGTATTTGCTCTAATTTCTCGGATCTTTTCCTTGTGATCATTACGCGAGATATATGTGGGCGGTAGTAATATGTTGCCCATCTCTTCCCGGAATGTGCTCTCTCGTAATTTCGATAATAAACCCTCTCCGTATTGCGTAACGCCTTTCTTGAAGTGTCCGCCACTGGAGCTTGTTCAGCATCTCCGTAACGCTCTCGCGCTGACTAAATGTCCCCATGACGAATCGCGCTGCTTTTCGCTGGATCATGTCTATCTCTTCTATTAATCCAACCTGGTAAGGGTCCCATACTGATGAGCAATACTCAAGAATTGGACGAACAAGCGTTTTGTAAGCTACTTCTTTCGTCGATGAGTCACATTTTCTTAGAATTCTTCCTATGAATCTCAACCTGGCGCCTGCTTTTCCCACTATTTGTTTTATGTGATCATTCCACTTCAGATCGCTCCGGATAGTAACTCCTAAGTATTTTACGGTCGTTACCGCTTCCAATGATTTACCACCTATGGCATAATCGTACTGGAATGGATTTCTGCCCCTATGTATGCGCATTATATTACATTTATCTACGTTTAGGGAAAGCTGCCAGCAGTCGCACCATGCATTAATCCTCTGCAGGTCTTCCTGGAGTACGTACGAGTCTTCTGATGTTGCTACTTTCTTGTAGACAACCGTGTCATCTGCAAATAGCCTCACGGAGCTACCGATGTTGTCAACTAAGTCATTTATGTATATTGTAAACAATAAAGGTCCTATCACGCTTCCTTGCGGTACTCCCGAAATTACCTCTACATCTGCAGATTTTGAACCGTTAAGAATGACATGTTGAGTTCTTTCTTCTAGGAAATCCTGAATCCAATCACAAACCTGGTCCGATATTCCGTAAGCTCGTATTTTTTTCATTAAACGTAAGTGCGGAACCGTATCAAATGCCTTCCTGAAGTCCAGGAATACGGCATCAATCTGCTCGCCAGTGTCTACGGCACTGTGAATTTCTTGGGCAAATAGGGCGAGCTGAGTTTCACATGATCTCTGTTTGCGGAATCCATGTTGGTTATGATGAAGGAGATTTGTATTATCTAAGAACGTCATAATACGAGAACACAAAACATGTTCCATTATTCTACAACAGATTGACGTAAGCGAAATAGGCCTATAATTATCCGCATCTGATTTATGACCCTTCTTGAAAATGGGAACGACCTGCGCTTTCTTCCAGTCGCTAGGTACTTTACGTTCTTCCAGCGATCTACGATAAATTGCTGATAGAAAGGGGGCAAGTTCTTTAGCATAATCACTGTAGAATCTTAAGGGTATCTCGTCTGGTCCGGATGCTTTTCCGCTACTAAGTGATAGCAGTTGTTTTTCAATTCCGATATCGTTTATTTCAATATTTTCCATTTTGGCGTCCGTGCGACGGCTGAAGTCAGGGACCGTGTTACGATTTTCCGCAGTGAAACAGTTTCGGAACACTGAATTCAGTATTTCTGCCTTTCTTCGGTCGTCCTCTGTTTCGGTGCCATCGTTGTCAACGAGTGACTGAATAGGGGATTTAGATCCGCTTACCGATTTTACATATGACCAAAACTTTTTAGGGTTCTTGTTTAGATTGTTTGCCAATGTTTTATGTTCGAGTTCGTTGAATGCTTCTCTCATTGCTCTCTTTACGCTCTTTTTCGCTTCGTTCAGCTTTTCCTTATCAGCTATGATTCGACTACTCTTAAACCTATGATGAAGCTTTCTTTGTTTCCGTAGTACCTTTCGTACATGATTGTTATACCACGGTGGATCTTTCCCCTCGCTTTGGACCTTAGTCGGTACGAACTTATCTAAGGCGTACTGGACGATGTTTCTGAATTTTTTCCATTTTTGTTCCACATCCTCTTCCTCAGAAATGAACGTTTGATGGTGGTCACTCAGATATTCTGCGATTTGTGCCCTATCACTCTTGTTAAGCAAATATATTTTCCTTCCTTTCTTGGCATTTCTTATTACACTTGTAGTCATTGATGCAACCACTGACTTATGATCACTGATACCCTCTTCTACATTCACGGAGTCGAAAAGTTCCGGTCTATTTGTTGCTATGAGGTCTAAAACGTTAGCTTCACGAGTTGGTTCTCTAACTATCTGCTCGAAGTAATTCTCGGACAAGGCAGTCAGGATAATGTCACAAGAGTCTCTGTCCCTGGCTCCAGTTCTGATTGTGTGACTATCCCATTCTATACCTGGTAGATTGAAGTCTCCCCCTATTACAATAGTATGATCACGAAACTTCTTCACGACGTTCTGCAGGTTCTCTCTGAGGCGCTCAACTACTACGGTTGCTGATGCAGGTGGTCTATAGAAGCATCCGACTATCATATCTGACCCACCTTTGATACTTAGCTTAACCCAGATTATTTCACATTCGCATTCGCTAATAACTTCACTGGATATTATTGAATTCTTTACTGCTATAAATACTCCTCCACCATTGGCGTTTATCCTATCCTTGCGGTATATATTCCATTCTGTGTCTAGGATTTCGTTACTGTTCACTTCCGGTTTTAACCAACTTTCCGTTCCTAATACTATATGCGCACTATTTCCTTCAATAAGAGATACTAATTCAGGAACCTTGCCCTGGATACTCCTGCAGTTTACCAATATTACGTTAACTTTTCCTGTTTTTGGTCTCTGAGGACGGACGTTCTTTATCAACGATGATAATGTCCTCTCTGGTAAGCCGTCAGGTATTTTATCGTTTCGCCCAAGGGGGGGTCCCTCTAACCTAAAAAACCCCCGTGTGCACGCCACACGTACTCTGCTACCATAGTAGCTGCTTCCGGTGTGTAGTGCACGCCTGACCTGTCTAGGGGGGCCCTACAGTTCTCCACCCAATAACGGAGGTCGATGAATTTGCAACCATTATAGTCACAGAGTCGTCTGAGCCTCTGGTTTAGACCCTCCACACGGCTCCAAACCAGAGGACCGCGATCGACTCTGGGCACTATGCTGCAGATATTAAGCTCAGCTTGCACTCCGCGTGCGATGCTGGTTGTCTTCACCAAATCAGCCAGCCGCCGGAAGGAACCAAGGATGGCCTCAGAACCCAAGCGGCAGGCGTCATTCGTTCCGACATGTGCTACTATCTGCAGCCGGTCACACCCAGTGCGTTCAATAGCTGCCGGAAGGGCCTCCTCCACATTACGGACGAGACCCCCCGGCAAGCACACCGAGTGCACACTGGCATTCTTCCCCGACCTACCCGCTATTTTCCTGAGGGGCTCCATAACCCGCCTAACGTTGGAGCTCCCTATAACTAATAGGCCCGCCCTCTGTGACTGTCGGGACCTTGCCGGAGAATCGGCCACTGGCCCAACAGGCGAGGCATCCTGTGGTGGCTCGGAAACGATGTCATCACCACTAGGAAGCACCCCGTACCTGTTGGAAAGGGGTAAGGCAGCTGCCACGCGGCCAGATCCCACCTTCGCCTTTCGGCCAGGCACGCGAGAGACCACCACTGTCCGCCATTCACCCTGGAGTGATGGCTGACCGGTAAGATGCTCACTGCCGGAAGACGCAGCGACATCAGGGGTTCCATGTGATTCCAAGGCCACCGGAGTAGGCATAGGTCTCACCACAGTTGCCCCAACGCCACTACGAGCCGATGCCTGCGCCTCGAGCTCGATGAGCCTAACAGACAAAGCCTCCACCTGCCCCCGAAGAGTGGCCAATTCTCCTTGCGTCCGCTCACAACAACCACAGTCCCTACACATGACTATGTTTACCCTACTCTATACGATGACAAATTCCCAAGATAATCTTCTGATGAGCTACTCTGATAATCAAGAAACACTCACTGAAATACGAGACGCGAAAACTACGCTAGGTTTTCCCAGAAAAACTATTTAAAAGCTAAGCGCAGCAAATAAGTACAAAAACGCTTTATACAAACAGTACTCGCTGCTGCTGGTGCTCTCGCTCTCGCTGTCACAAGACAACTGCTGATTCAAGTGACTAGTGGCTAACGGCCGCGAAACAAACAAAGACGGTTTTAGGGCGCTTTCTGTTCTAAACGATCAAGAAAACACTAAGAAATCTAACACGAAAACTACGTAAAGTTTTATCAAGAACTGTTAGTTACTATGCAGAGCAGATAAACACAAATAGAATCCCTTCCTTAGTGGAAGGTCGTAAACAAAATGCAAAATAAACGCTTTATACAAACAGTACTGTGCTGCTGCTGGTGCTCTCGCTCTCGCTGTCACAAGACAACTGCTGATTCAAGTGACTAGTGGCTAACGGCCGCGAAACAAACAAATGACGGTTTTAGGGCGCTTTCTGTTCTAAACGATCAAGAAAACACTACGAAATCTAACACGAAAACTACGTAAAGTTTTATCAAGAACTGTTAGTTACTATGCAGAGCAGATAAACACAAATAGAATCCCTTCCTTAGTGGAAGGTCGTAAACAAAATGCAAAATAAACGCTTTATACAAACAGTACTGTGCTGCTGCTGGTGCTCTCGCTCTCGCTGTCACAAGACAACTGATTAAAACTGTGTGCTGGACTGAGACTCGAACTCGGGACCTTTGGCAAAGATCCCGAGCTCGAGTTTCGATCTGGCACATAGTTTTAATCTGCCAGGAAGTTTTATATCAGCGTACACACCACTGCAAAGTGAAAATTTCATTCTGACTAACGTTCCTATTACACCTCGTTGGAGTACTCCAGAAATTACCTTTACATCTGTCGATTTTGTTTCGTTAAGAGCGACATACCGAGTTCTATCTGCAAGGAAGTCTTGAAGCCAGTCACAAATCTGGCCCGCTACGCAATAAGCTCGTATTTTTTTCTTCTAAACTGCAGTGAGGGGCGGTGGAAAATGCTTAAATTTACGGAACACAGCACCAACCCGAGCGCCGTTGTCTACAGCGCTAGAGATCTTATGGAAGAACATAGCGAGATGAGTTTCACAAGATCTCTATTTGTTGAATCCATATTGATTTTTATACAGGCGATTTTCATTCTGCAGAGTCGTCATAGTTTGTAGGCCACTGTGAGCACAGCGTAAAGAGTACATACCGGTAACCCCAGGGTCGTGTGGTTGAATCTCTAGTTGCAAATTTTATTATTTTCAATTTTTAAGCTATTTACTCTACAAATGAACCTAAGCAATGTTCAATATATTCTATTTATATTTTCATGAAAAAGCATAAAGAGGAAAGGCAAAGGAAAATTTACGATTGCAAATGTATTTCAAATAACGAATTGTACTAACGGCGTTCACGAGGTCTCTGCAAATAACTTTCCAAGAAGGGATTGTGACTAACGCATAGAAAACTCCGTATTCCTTCAGTTTAATTTTGACCTTGAAACAACAGCTGGTAGCTGCACGCGAACAGTAGGTTCCAGTTGCAGATGTCGAGAAAGTTACTGATTCCCTTTTGTTACGATGAATATCACCCCAGCACGTGTAAAATAATAAAAGTATCTAATATTACACACGAAGTTCACGTATACGCCCTACCATTCCTTTCTGGTGATTTGTTTGCAATCCCAAATTTTTCTTTGCCTTTCCTTTTCACGCCTTATTATAAAATATTAGTAAATACAATATTTTGGCTATTTTTCAGTTGATTAAGAGGAAGCAACGTAAAAATATAAAATAAGAAACTTTTCTGCGTAGGTACCCAACCCAACGATCCTTGGATTAGCGTTATGTACTCATTGCGCTGCGTCAACCGGTGCCTGGAAGCTACCCTAGCATACTTGTAAATGGTTCACGTCTCACCCGACGCACGCCAAAAAATGCTATTTTTTTCCTAAACGTCAAGTGATCTGGAGATCTTACTCCAGTCACTTTCATTTCTGGCCAAGCCCTGCATATATTTGGACAAAATCGCCAAGGACGAGTGGGCGCGGTCTCCTTGCCAGCTATAAATAGCGACACGACAGCACCAGAACATCACAGTCTGGTTCGGCCCCAGGCACCGAGTATACGCAATAATACTGCTCGCATGACATGACATAATGTGCAGAAAAATAGTCAGCAGCTGGGTAGGACAGCAGAAAGCACAAACATTAATACACAAGTCGTTTGACATAAAATTAAAATGATAGTAAATTACTTGTAGTTCATAAATTAACTTTCATGTGACATACTTTGAGTTTTTTAAAGGAAAAATATCGATACCCTTTACGATTACATAGATGAAACCTTATGTCTTGCACTCAGTTTTGGGTACAGTTCTCTGTTACGGAGTGGGAATGGATGAGAAGTCGGATTTGACAATTTTCAGGAAAAACGAGGATTAGTTGTGGATTTGGTAAAAGGAGAACATTGCTGTGAATATTACATGGTAGAGTGTTTGGGAAAGGGAATGGAGTGGAGTGTAAAGAAGAGAACCCACGAAGTATAGTATATCTGGAGAGAGGCCCTTCATAGTAAAAGCTTGCTGTAACCTTCGACAGATATGCTTGTCGTTATCTGAGCTCCAAGGAAATTTTCTCGTCTTCACTGCACTAATAATTTTGAGAAGGAATATAACTAAATTACAGTTACCTAGAAACGTAGTTGAAAAAATTTATTCAGGTTTAAATATTACCGCTTCTGGATTTTTAAAAACCCATCGTTTGATGGTTCGTACAAGCTTAAATGCCAGGGCCTCGCTTTGTGCTCGTTAATTGTTTGGTGCTGTGGCGTTTGTTCCTTAGCGATGCATTCATCGAATATTTCTACTGTACCGGTACTTTTTTTTAATGTTTCGATACACTGACACGTAGTGCATAAGCAACACAGAGAAACTGAAAAAAAAAATAGAATAGAAATATTCGATTAATGCGTAGCTCAGCTGATCACTTACAGTCCTGATGACGTTTCACTGGAAGGTGGTTGGGGGGGGGGGGGGGGGAGGGGGTTACACAGACGGTGAGATATTAGCATTTCTCAGTAACGCCTGAAGGGAATTTCTACCAAAACTTAGCACACGTATCATTTGCTATCTAGAAATAATTATAACAGCAAGACACCCTCAGTACCCTATGGCTAAGGATAGGGTTGAAAAGGTGTGACATAAAGTGTAACTCAGGAAGCATTATACAGTTTCAACCAAATTTCGTAAATGAATTGCCCATTATTTGTACAAAAATGTTGTGTGCATAAAATACCTTTATCACCCCATGTGGTGTCTCTAGTTAACTTGGAATACCTTACAAGTGCGAAGCACGACCTGTGTCATTTCTGTTCGTCAGTGCGTTAACTGGGTAGTGAAAATGAGTACTGCGGCGGAACAAAATTGTTTCGGTATGCTTCGAGGACAAAGATCAATGCCAAACCCACGAATTGCAGAGATATCTTTAAAGTCCTCATTGGAGCTGAATGCTACAAGGTATCCGACAGTTGCAAGCAGTCTAACATATACAGTCACGACACACGCTGTTGTGAAGTTTGTTATCATCTGATAGTCTTTGTGTCCCAATCATTAGCAAAATATCCGGAGACCTAAATAACAGTAAACACAACCAAAACTTACGAATGAAATGAGGTAAGCTACACTGTGTTCAAGAAGAAATACTCTCGCTGTCGTATATAATTGCGACTTATCCCACTGAAAGGAAGAGAATACACAGTATTTCCATACACACACACACACACACACACACACACACACACACACACACACACATACATACATATATATATATATATATATATATATATATATATATATATATATATATATATACGTGTTTTTTACTGACTGTTCCGATGATTGGTCTACTTTCATTGACACGCAGCAATTTTGTACAAAGTCAAATATTTTCTCATTGTTCCTCTTTACTCATGCATATGTGATTCTGATGTTCTATACGGTCAGTCACATTAATGTGACTATCGCCTACGTTCGACGTCAAGGTACAATAGCCACTCACAAATGGCAGGTGGCAACACTAGCAGTGGAGGGTATATAAACGGTGTCGAGGGGCGCGAAAAACATAGCAGGGGACCGCTGGACCTGTCCCCGAAAAGCAAGTACCTAGAGTCGAGTCCCTTTCTGACACGCAGCCGCAATTTACTAGAAAGGCTCGAAACAGCTCTCAATTATTGGGTATTTCCTTATTGCACCTTTTAAAGGATATAGAAAGAAAGAGAGAGAGAGAGAGAGAGAGAGAGAGAGAGAGAGAGAGAGTGTTTTGGCCGGCCGCTGTGGCCGAGCAGTTCTAGGTGCTTCAGTCTGGAGCCGCGATGCTGCTACCGTCGCAGGTTCGAATCCTGCTGCCTCGGGCATGGATGTGTGTGATGTCCTTAGGTTAGTTAGGTTAAAGTAGTTCTAAGTCTAGGGGACTGATGACCTCAGACGTTAAGTCCCATAGTGCTTAGAGCCAAACACTGCAGTCGTTGTCGTAATGAAGAAACGGAGCGGTTTGTCTGAAGTCCAAAAGGGCATGATCATTGGCTTTCGGGCCAAGTATGGAAGCATTTCCAAAATGGCTAAGCTTGTAAACTGTTCGCGAGTCGCCGTGGTTAAAGTATACCGTGCATGACAGGCGCTAGCCAAAACCGGCGCATAGGGAACTGTGGTGCACCACGGGCCATAGATGACAGGAGTGAACAACAGCTACGGAGATGTGTATGGACGAAGAGAAGTGCAACTGTTGAGCAGCTGACTGCCCAGGTGAACCAAGGGCCTACCAACAGTTTCTCTTCAAAAATGTTCAGCTAACGATGCTGCCTATGGGCCTCTGCAGCAGGCACCTGGTTCGAGCACCCATGCTGACTAGTGTTCATCAGCGACTATGCCTGGAACTTACAGGCCAGTACTTCAACTGGACTTCCACTGAGTGGCAACAGGTGGCCTTTTCGGATGAATCACGCTTTATGATTCATCGAACAGCTGGCTAACATCTTGCAACAATCATCGGAAGGGGCCAGGCAGGAGGAAGGAGCATTATGGTCTGGAGGATGTTTCCGTGGCATTCACTGGGTGATATCGTCATTCTGCAGGGCACAATTTGTCAGCACAAGTATGCATCTATCCTTCGAGACCAACTCCACCTCCATTTGTTGTTGTTGTGGTCTTCAGTCCTGAGACTGGTTTGATGCAGCTCTCCATGCTACTCTATCCTGTGCAAGCTTCTTCATCTCTCAGTACCTACTGCAGCATACATCCTTCTGAATCTGTTTAGTGTATTCATCTCTTGGTCTCCCTCTACGATTTTACCCTCCACGCTGCCCTCCAATACTAAATTGGTGATCCCTTGATGCCTCAGAACATGTCCTACCAACCGATCCCTTCTTCTTGTCAAGTTGTGCCACAAACTCCTCTTCTCCCCAATCCTGTTCAATACTTCCTCATTAGTTATGTGATCTACCCATCTAATCTCCAGCATTCTTCTGTAGCACCACATTACAAAGGCCTCTATTCTCTTCTTGTCCAAACTATTTATCGTCCATGTTTCACTTCCATACATGGCTACACTCCATACAAATACTTTCAGAAACGACTTCCTGACATTTAAATCTATATTCGATGTTAACAAATGTCTCTTCTTCAGAAACGCTTTCCTTCCCATTGCCAGTCTACATTTTATATCCTCTCTACTTCGACCATCATCAGTTATTTTGCTCCACAAATAGCAAAACTCCTTTACTACTTTAAGTGTTTCATTTTCTAATCTAATTCCCTCAGCATCGCCTGACTTAATTCGACTACATTCCATTATCCTCGTTTTGCTTTTGTTGATGTTCATCTTATACCCTCCCTTCAAGACACTGTCCATTCCGTTCAACTGCTCTTCCAAGTCCTTTGCTGTCTCTGACAGAATTACAATGTCATCGGCGAACCTCAAGGTTTTTATTTCTTCTCCATGGATCTTAATACCTACTCCGAATTTTTCTTTTGTTTCCTTTACTGCTTGCTCAATATACAGATTGAATAACATGGGGGAGAGGCTACAACCCTGTCTCACTCCCTTCCCAGCCACTGCTTCCCTTTCATGTCCCTCGATTCTTATAACTGCCATCTGGTTTCTGTACAAATTGTAAAACCTCCATAGGCAGTTTGTTTTTCCTCGGCACGATGGCATCTAATGGCACTGAGCATTACGCGACTTAACTTCTGAGGTCATCAGTCGCCTAGAACTTAGAACTAATTAAACCTAACTAACCTAAGGACATCACAAACATCCATGCCCGAGGCAGGATTCGAACCTGCGACCGTAGCGGTCGCCGGTTCCAGACTGTAGCGCCCAGAACCGCACGGCCACTCAGGCCGGCGCACGATGGCATCTACCAGCAGGACAATGAAACATGTCACAAAGCTCGCAGTGTGCTTGCGTTATTCGAAAGAGCACGGGGATGAGTTTACAATACTCCCCTGGCCACCAGACTCACCTGACTGAAACCCAATCGATAATCTTGGGGCCACCTCGATCGGGCTGTTCGCGCAGTGGATTTTCAGCAGAGAGAACGTGCGCAAGTGGCCACGGCACTGAAATCACGTCACTGTCAGTACCTTACAGAACCTCGGTGACTACCTACAGGTCTCGCAGCGGTCCGCGGTGTACAAAGGTGGTTATTCAGGCTTTTGACACGTGGTCTCATTAACGTGACTAGAATATGTGTGTGTGTGTGTGTGTGTGTGTTTGGAGCTTATGGGTGCTCATGGGCAAGGTTATCAGCGCCCTTACTCTCATTGAAACAAACGGACATGGAGATAGCCGGCCGTTGTGGCCGAGCGGTTCTAGGCGCTTCAGTCTGGAACCGCGCGACCGCTACGGTCGCAGGTTCGAATCCTGCCTTGGGCATGGGTGTGTGTGATGTCCTTAAGTTAATTAGGTTTAAGTAGTCCTAAGTTCTAGGGTAGTGATGACCTCAGATGTTAAGTCCCATAGTGCCCAGAACCATTTTTTGACGTGGAGATAATCGCTGAAATTGTTGCACACTCATGAACCCGAAATGACCATACGCTCATGTTTCTGAAATGCTGTAAAACAAATTAGAAAAAGTGAAAGTAGCTATACACGATATGAAAACACAACTAAAACGACAAAGGAGCTAAAAGTAAAGGGCAAGAAAATGTCTCTGGCCTATCGCTTGTAAGAAAACTTGGGTGAACCAGTCATCCTATTAGTACATTAAAACCATCTGCCTAAAACCTTGAGAAATGTGACTGAACAGTGTAATTGCATGTTTTTTGAGTATGGAAAATTTTTTATAGTTTTTGTCGAATTATTATCAAGCCTATGTAGTAATTTTCTCTGCATCCGCAATTATGTGGGAATATCTGGTAAGTTAAACAATGTAAGCACAGTATTCCATACCAGTTTCCCGTTTACGCACTCGTAAACTGGTATGTTTCGAAAGTGTAATGAATAAAACTTCACGTTGTTGTGTAGAAATGCAGCGACTTTCTGCAATTACTTGATTTCTGCGTTTTGCTCTTTACTTTTTGTTCTTACAAAAAGAAACGTTACTCTTCAGTAAATTATGTAGGTTACATACCTGTTTCATACCTCCTGTCGTGTTTAGGAAACCTGTATGATGACAAATTTAGTGTCTTCTTTTTGTTATTGCAACAATTTATTGCGCTGGGTACGTACCATTTTGTACAAATCAAATTATACATAAATATAAACCATACCACTCGCAGTCATCGAACATCGTGTTAGCAGTGTGGCAACTGTCTGCCTGGCACCGCCGCTGTTGCGGGGTACGACAGAAATGAGCAGGAGTGTCGCGGCACTGTAGTTGCGAGCGACCGGACTTTTTCTCGAAACGACGATTAGTTGCTTTTGTCAGTACGTCTCGCGGCGAGATTCGCTACATTTACAGATGACATATGATAAGTGTTATGTATGTTAAATGTATGTAGAGTGGACTAGAATTCCACCGGCAAACTTTCGCAGGCTGTTCAGCGATACTTTCTGAGTATTTTGGTGTAAGCGATCAACGACCTCCAGAGGCTCGTTTCAGAATTATTGCGCCTCGTTGCGTTTCTCGCTCCAATTAGCAACAGTGCAAATGTGGACGGTATGCGCTGTGTGTGCCGGCCGCTGTGGCCGAGCTGTTCTAGGCGCTTCAGTCCGGAATCGAGCTGCTGCTACGGTCGCAGGTTCGAATCCTGCCTCGGGCATGGATGTGTGTGATGTCCTTAGGTTAGTTAGGTTTAAGTAGTTCTAAGTCTAGGGGACTGATGATCTCAGATGTTAAGTCCTATAGTGCTCAGAGCCATTTTTTGCGCTGTGTGTCCTGTTTGAAAACAAAATTTTTCCATTGCTGCTGACAACTATAATGTCCACTTTACTCTTTGCCCGCAACCTTGCATTCAGTACTGATCTGTTATGTCTCGAGATTGGTTTTTCCGACGGTGGTGTTAGTTGTACGTTAACAGAAATACACAGCAGTGTGGATCGGTTTACTGATGAACAGTTGACCAAATCCACTTCGGCAATACTGAGCTGATACCGCAGTGACGACGAACACGTCCAGTACTTCTGCATCTGTACATAGGCTTCTGTGAGAAAAATGATGTGTTGTACGTTTTGGTGATTGCATGTTTCAGTCTTTTCCATTTTTGTGCGGCGTTTGCAAAGAAATGAAGGTAATACGGGTAAGAAACTGAATAAATCGTAATTACATTACTACTCTGTAACGAGGCAGCGGAAACAGCGAGTACCTTACAACAAAATACTCAGAAGGCATCCCTGAACAACATCTCAAAGCTTTAAGGTTCACCCTGTATATACACTCATGCTCATAAATTAAGGATAATTGCAGAATGTGGTGCCATACAGCGTGGCACTACACAAAACTTGCACTAATAGCATAGGCACATACGGAACACACACGACACAGATCTGTAAGTCCACGATATTAGTGATAATTTGAGAAAACCGTCCCGAAACACGTGTGTTAAGAAACGCCACTGTTTCCTGCGCGTGTAACCCGACATCAATATGGGATATGATCACAATGCACATGTACACAGGCAGCACAACGGGTTGGCATTCTCTGGATCAGGTCGTCGAGCAGCTGCAGGGGTATAGCCTCCCATTCTTGCACCAGTGCCTTTCGGAGCTCCTGAAGTGTCGTAGGAGTTTGAAGACGTGCAACAATACGTCGACCGAGAGCATCCCAGTCGTGCTCGATGGGGTTTAGGTCTGCAGAACTGGCAGGCCACTCCATTCACCTGATATCTTCTGTTGCAAGGTACTCCTCCACGATGGCAGCTCGGTGGGGCCGTGCGTTATCATCCATCAGGAGGAAGGTGGGACCCACTGCACCCCTGAAAAGGCGGACATACTGGTGCAAAATGACGTCCCGATACACCTGACCTGTTACAGTTCCTCTGTCAAAGACATGGAGGGGTGTACGTGCACCAATCATAATCACACCCCACACCATCAAACTACGACCTCCATACAGGTCCTTTCAAGGACATTAAGGGGTTGGTATCTGGTTCCTGGTTCACGCCAGTTTATCTCCGCTTGGGGCAGATCAATCCAGAGTAGCTATACTGCAATGAGAATTTAAGGCTCCATCGTATTATCACGTTCACCCTCTGGTTATCACGAAATAATAAAATACATTCTAATGAAATACGTCAATAGAAAATCAACCAAGCCAAAACATATAGAAATCAAAGTAATAAACTTATGAAAAATATTTATAAGCTAAGAAATATGTAAATAACAATTATAGTGTGTAAGAAAAATGATAGGAAAAATGTTTTGTAAAACTTATTTAAGTTCTTTGCATATCGATGGTGACAGTGAGTATCAGCACCAAGCTCTTTGCTGGCGGGAGAGCCCGCGCATTGATACATAGGGAGCACGGCGAGAAGCGCGTAGCATTGTCGATAGAACAATCTTGAATCAACATTTGTGCAGTGAAGTTGTGTGTAGAGACAGAACGGTGTGCATGTTCACCACCAGCTATATATTACTTGAACAATACTATAATTATATAATTGGTAATTATTTATGAATTACTAAAAATCGACGTCATGAAGACATCAAAGGTATTTAAGCGCTAACTGCATACTGTAAGTTCGTTGTTACATTTTTAATCTGTTTTATGTAAAGGATCCCCAAACTAAAGTTTTATAAATTGAATCATTATAGAGAGTTAAAAATTTATATTCAATCATTTTTAGAATAAATCAGTTTATCTCAGTCAATATCGTATTATTTCTCATTGAACCCAGTAACCACAAGGTTTAACTTTTGTTGAGTTTTCTCAATTTTTTTATTTAATAATGACATTGAATTTTGCACCAGTAATTTCAATTAAAAAAGGAAAAATAAGTACAGTTTTAGCTCACATAATTGCAGTCCTAGTAAATGAATTCCAACCCAAATAATCATCAACAATAGATCAGAGTGAGTATATTCAGACATGCAGGCAGATGACGTTATCCAGATGCGACCCAGTAAAATAAAAATTAAGGAAAATATATATGCATGTTTTCAGGTTCACTGCATAGACAACCAGTACTAAGGGCCACGGCCTACGCTTATATGTTGACGTCGAAATAATCTTCTTTTGATCAGTCACATTAATATTGTTACCCATAAAGGCACAAGGCGTACAACACTATGTAGGATAAATACTATCAGATCAGGCACGTTGTCAAAAGCAAGTCCACACAGGAAAGCTGCAGCGAACAAAAAGTTCAATTCTCTTTCTTTCTTTCATTAGACTGAAAGTACGTTAAATTATCTTATTCTAGACGGGAAGGTTATCGTCTGAACGCATTAAGTTCAGTCAATATTTCTTTTATTTATTCGACAGGAAGGTTTCACTAAGACAAAACAAACGACACACTAGGAAGAAATTATCCGAATAGAAATGAAAGTGGTACATGTGATGTGCGTTTATAGACTAACAAACGATTACAATTTCAGAAAAAAACTGGAGAAAGTGCTTCACAAACTAACCAAGTCAATAAAGCGTTGATCCACGTCTGGCCCTAACGCAATCAATTACTCTGCATAGCACTGATTGACAGAGTTGCTGGATCTCCTCCTGAGGAGTATCCTGCGAAATTCTGTCCAAATGCCACGTTTTATCGTCAAAATCCCGAGTTGATTGTAGGACACTGCCCATAATGATCCAAACGTTCTCAATTGAAGAGAGATCCAGCGACCTTGCTGGCCAAGGTAGAGTTTGGCAAGCACGAAGACATGTGGTAGGAACATTTGCCGTGTGCGGATGGGCATTATCTTGTTGAAATGTAAGCCCAGGGTGGCTTACAACGAAGGGCAGCAAAACTGCGTAGAATATCGTTGACGTAGCAGCGAGTGACAACCAAAAGTGTTCCGCTATGAAAACAAATGGTGCCCGAGAACGTCAGTCCTGATTGTCGGGTAGTATGGCAGGCGACATTTGGCTTTGGTATCCCACTGCTGTCCGAGGCGTTTCCAGACACGTACTCGCTGGGCTCACTTCCATACGGGACTTTTAAGATAGTTCTACCCCAGTCCATGAGATTCCAGGCTGAAGACGTCTGGAGACGCCCGGGACAGCAGTGGGAGACCAACCTGACTGGCGCCCTCTGTACGGCCTCACAGCCAAGAGCTATGGTCTGGGGTGCGTTTCTTTTCATAGCAGGACCCCTACTCGTTGTCATCCGCGGCACCCTTAAACACAGCGATACGTCGTCGATATTGTGCGCCCCGTTTTGTTGCTCTACATGGCAAACCGCCCTGGGCTTACATTTCAGCAAGATAATGCCCGCCCGCACACGGCGAGCGTTTCTACGGCTTGTCTTCTTGCTTGCCAAACTAGAGATGGGCAAACTCGTTCATCCTTGAAAACAAGTTCACTGGTGATCTCTCTTGTTTGGAAACCGTTTATTTTTACTCGTTCACTGGTCATTTGTGGCTGGTATGTGGTTCTTATGAAAAATTGAAAATTAGTAGCATAGGTGACTGAAGATGGAAGGCGGCAAGAGGGAACACTTGCATCCCGCCTGGAGTACAGAGGTTTTATTCATAACAGAATTCTCACACACTTGTAATTTTCGTGATTCTGCAAAACCCCTCATTTAGCCAACTGTAGCGTTATGTGGCTGATCGCACTGAAACAATATAAGGTAGCGCACGAAAAACCGGCCCCGAGTACAGACTGCTCGCCAATTACGCACGATTTGTTGAACGCTACGAGCAGAACAGATAAACACGTAATAATTAGGCAATGAAGAAATAACAAATAAGCTAATGCAAACAACAACTTCTGAACAATAGTTGACGATTGGTGGGCGACAGTGAGCAGTCTAACAGTCGGGGCCGATTTTTCGTGTGCTGTTCTACTGAAACAATATTGTAGAAGTTATCGTATTCTATATACAAAATGTGACACAAGACATTCAATTATGGAACGCGGGCTTCATTCGATCGTAAGTCGGTCTGCCACCCATACCAGTGAACGAGCTCTTTTACCTTGGATCAAAAAAAGACGGAAAATGGCCAATCGTGTGTGCCGTGCTGACTTCCTTTGCATGTGTAATAACAAAAAAATCTTGCCTTTTTACAAGTATTTCTTCTTCTGCTGTTTATCGAAATAGTGAAGTAAGCAGATATGCCGTTTTGTTACCTGAAAAGATGTATGTATTACATACCACATAATTTTTATGTAATTTACGTAATTATAAAAAACATTTTAATTACCGGTCATGGAATTCAGATTTGTAAAATTTCAGTTGCACCAGATAGGAAGGACAGCGTATGCCACTACAAATATTTTATTTATTGCATGATACGTTACAATATGTTTAACACGTCAGTATAAAATTAGATTACTTTTCGCGTTTCTGTTCCACTTTTTCCGATGAAAACTGAGTTGATCTATACATTGCAGAATTATAAAGCGCCATTTTAAACTACAAAAGAACAGAAATTTTATATTTTCATTTATTCTATTCAGTAAAATAACACAGTACCTAGCACATCTTTATTGAAGACAGACGAATACGATAGTCTTCCTGCTTTCACTGAAAACGTCTAAAGATCCCAGGTTTACCTTAGCTGCGTATGAATTGTTTATTCTTTTAATATATAACAGTGAAATAAGATTTAGAAGTTTATTTCTATTACGGAGTAATGTCCACGCAGTACTTACACTGAAGAGCCAAACGAACCGGTACACCTGCCTAACTAATATCGTGTAGGTCCCCCACGAGCACACAGAAGTGGCGCAGCACGACGTGGCATGGACTCGACTAATGTCTGAAGTACTGCTGTAGGGATAATTCCCTACAGCACACGATGAACCCTGCAGGACTGTCCATAAATCCGTAAGAGTACGAGGGACTGGAGTTATCTTCTGAACAGCAGGTTGCAAAGCATCCCAGATATGCTCAATAATATTCATGTCTGGGGAGTATGGTGGCCAGCGGAAGTGTTTAGACTCAGAAGAGTGTTCCTGGAGCCACTCTGTAGCAATTCTGGGCGTGTGAGGTGTCGAATTGTCCTGTTGGAATTGCCCAAGTCCGTCGGAATGCACAATGGACATGAATGGATGCAAGTGACCAAACAAGATGCTTACGTACGTGTCACGTGTCAGAGTCGTATCTAGACATATCACTCAAACTGCATGCGCCCCACACCATTACGAACCCTCCACCAACTGCTTGTAACCTCCCCCTCATTTATCGACCTTAATGACAGTGAAAAATTAAACGCGTGTACCTAATGGAAATTCGGGAAAAGCAATCGTCACCGAAGTTAATCTGTCGGTAAAGACATCTAAATGAAAGGAAAAATGCTAATGAAACTGGTGGAAATTAATTTTGAAATAGGGGTGAAGTTAATAAAGAAAGTAAATGTGCGGCCGTTACGTTAACAATCAACTAGCGGTAATTAGATATTTGAGATTTGGGGGAAATTACGGTCGCCTGTCCTAAGGACAATTACTATAGTAACTGAAAAAGAAAGGTTGTTACACATATAATTTGCAGTAGAAGCGTGGCAACTGAAGGTTGACACGTGTAGTGTGAAAACTGAAAGTTTGTCAGAAGTAATAAATTTCGCTACACTCTGACTTAATTTAGCAAAAGAATTAATAAAACCGGAAAATCGAAAGTTAATTTAGTGACTGAAGTTAATAGTGAGCTTTCTTTCTGAAGCACAACGAAATTCAGTAAAATACGGTTAATCTTGGACTACCTCAACAATCATTTCAAAAGCTACTTGAATCTACGCAACTTAGAAATAAGGGATTTAACTTTGAACTTGAATTAAATGATTCTGAACAATTAACAATAGTAAAATTTAGTACGTACCAAGCTGAGCTGCAGTCACAGGTAAGCTAAAATACGGTAACAAAACTCGCACTCTTAATTCGTGCTTGTGTAATCTAAATATTGTAGCCAGCTATGAATACTTTAACTGAACTTTGAAATTTAAGCAGTGGAATGCTATAACATTACTTTAATGCTGGCGTTTGAATTTCAACGACACTCGGGTTCATTCCGGAAAAGGAAGGGACCCTGCTTGGTAATGCAATTGGGACAATGAGCAACAAATGTTCATACTAAGTTGCTGTAATTATAGTTACGAAAATGGTACAGTTTGAAAAGCTGAGGTCTGCCATACAGTTCTAAAACTTTACGTGCTTCCAGTCTTCCTTGTTGGTTGATTGAAGGTTTGAAGCCGTCGATCGAGGAGGTGGCGACAGTCACTCATTGTCGGCCGTCGCTGTTGCAGAAGCTGGATGTTGGCGCGCCTTCTTCTCGACACGGTCCCCAGGCGAAACGGACTCTTGATGTGCGCCAGCTAATGCTTCCCGTCCGCGACACCATGTCAGAAACTATCATCGCGAGTCGAGCGCAACTACATTCTGCCAAACCCCGAAAGCGCGGCAACTCGCGGGAGCTTCGCACAACACACCTGCTCCACTCGCTACTCCAGCCAGACTCCCTCTCTCCTCAGCCCGCGCTCCACGCGACAGAGCTGACACTACCAAAGATCCTACACACTTTGATTCTTCACACGACCTATCGATGTAATCGTTCGATAGCAGTTTTCCCTAGGCAAGACCCAGCGTAAAAATACAAATAATATTTACGAAACAAACCAATTATACATCGACATAAATGCATAAATATATATATATACAAATAGTAAAACAATTACAATATGTAAAGACACAGAAATGTCATATATTCAGGTAACAAAAATAAGGAAAACAAATTTATAGTAAAATAAATGGAAATAGGAGGATATGCATTTCCGTCGTTACATACTGACATGCAGGGTCCATGGATTCGTGAGGCTGTCTCCATACACTTTAAGGTCCATCTTCTCGATACAATTTGAAACGAGACTCGTCCGACCAGGCAACATCTTTCCAGTCATCAACAGTCCAATGTCGGTGTTGATGGGCTAGGCGAGGCGTAAAGGTTTGTGTCATGCACTCGTCAAGAGTACATGAAATGCCTTCGGCTCTGAAAGCTCATATCGATGAAGTTCCGTTGAATGGTTCAAATGGCTCTGAGCACTGTGGGACTTAACATCTGAGGTCATCAGTCCCCTAGAACTACTTAAACCTAACTAACCTAAGGACATAACACACATCCATGCCCTAGGCAGGATTCGAATCTGCGACCGTAGCGGTTGCGCGGTTCCGAACTGAAACGCCTAGAACCGCTCGGCCACTCCGGCCGGCCTTTCGTTGAATGGTTCGCACGCTGGCACTTGCTGATCGCCCAGCACTGAAATCTGCAGCAATTTGCGGAAGGGTTGCACTTCAAACTCACTTTGAACGATTCTCTTCAGTAGTCGTTGGTCTCGTTCTTGCAGGATCTTTTTCCGGCCGCAGCAATTTAGGATATTTGATGTTTTACCGAATTTCTGATATTCACAGTACGCCCCTGAAATGGTGTTACGGGAAAATCCACACTTCAGTCGCAACGTCGGAGATGCTGTGTCCCATCGCTCGTGTGCCACCTACAACACCACATTAAAGCTCACTTAAATCTTGGTAAACTGCCATTGCAGTAGAAGTAACTGATCTAACAACTGCGCCAAACACTTGTTGTCTTATGTAGGCGTTGCCGACCGCAGCACCGTATTCTGCCTGTTTACATATCTCTGTATTTGAATACGCATGCCTATAAAAATTTCTTTGGCGCTTCAGTGTATTTTAAAAGATAAAATAAATCCATGATCGGGCATGATCGCTGCAACTAGAGTCCATTAGTGGAAGGTATGTATGTATGGGTGGAAGGGGGGGTGGGGGTTGTCAAATTATGACTCTTGTGTAGAAAAATGTTCTCGAACTGGTCCTGCTTAGATGATGTAAGCATCAGCAGTCCTGGTGCGTTTTAGCTGGACGGCTTGAAGTGGACGTCGCGCCCTGGTGATTGCTCGAAGGACCCCCACCCTATTTCCCCACCCCCTTTCAGCCTCACTTAAAGCTCCTCGTCTCTAACCGCTGCACCGCGGGGGTGCTCGTGTCGGTGGGATAATCCAATTAATAGCGGCTCCCCTCACGCTGTTGATACGGCGCCGATATTGTATCCAGGGGAGGGGAGGGGGCGAAGAAAAATACATAAAAAGTCGCGCCCGCGGCCGAGGGGTTGGCCGCGCACTCCAGTGGGGCGGTTGAAGTGAGCAGTTTGTCTCGCGGTCGCAGAACCGGCTATGGCGGGCAGGGGTGCTCGGGTTGCCACGGGTGGGGGGCTGGTCGGGGAATCGTAGCAGAGGAGGGAGAAAAAACGAGGCGCCCCCGGCAGGCAGGAAGCTCATAGCGAGCTCATCTGCGTTGGTCGCGGTTAGGCCGGCAGCCATGGCGGCGCTGCGTGGCAGATGCGTAGCTACGGCGGTGCCGCGTCACGCGCAGCTGCGTGCTGTGCCGCGCCGCGCCGCGACTATTTGTCAGCCAGCCCGTCTGTCAGGCGGCCGCAAACGCCTCACTCGCCTCTCCGCCTCGGAGGCCTTTCATACGTACACACCGCTGCCTCCGTTACAATTGCCAACACCCGGGGAGTCTCAGCTACCGTCAACACCGCCGATATTTCATTCACGTCCAAGCATACTGCAAACAGCTACTGAGTTAGCGATACTTTTAAAAGAGGCAAGTAATCCGCGATGTGGTTAATATTCAATACTCTCTCCAAGTCTTCGTAAACACCACAGAAGAAACACTGCGCTAATTAAGGTATCCCAAGACCTGAAAAATGTGAGACCACATACTAGACTTCAACAAATCATGTGATACCGTCAACTTCGACATGCTTGTCACAAGGACACATCAGCAACTTGACCTCATATTTGAGGGAGAAAAGCCGGCCGGTGTGGCCGAACGGTTCTAGGCGCTTCAGTCTGGAACAGCGCGACCACTACGGTCGCAGGTTTCAAAAGTGTGTTTGAAATCTTATGGGACTTAACTGCTAAGGTCATCAGTCCCTAAGCTTACACACTACTTAACATAAAGTATCCTAAGGACAAACACACACATCCATGCCCGAGGGAGGACTCGAACCTCCGCCGGGACCAGCCGCACAGTCCACGAATGCAGCGCCTTAGACCTCACGGGTTTGAATCGCAGGTTTGAATCCTGCCTCGGGCATAGATGTGTGTGGTGTCCTTAGCTTAGTTAGGTTTAAGTAGTTCTAAGTTCTAGGGGACTGATGACCTCAGATGTTACTACGTCCCATAGTGCTCAGAGCCATTTGAAGGAGAAAAAACACACTTGCAAGAAATCAGCCCCACCAATCGACGCCGTGCAAAAATCTGGATCGTAATGCTGGCAGTAACGCGTGCACCAGCTGTCTGTCACTCGCTAGGCCCCACTGCAGCCACCTAGTGCTCGTATGCAAAATACTGTTCAGCGGAATGACAACCAGAGTCATCCTATTCGTTCGATGTTGAAGATGAGGGAAGAGGAGGGGGAGGGAGTCATGTCTGTCCTAAGTGTTTCGAAATCTCGTTCGAGAACAGTTGTCGTTATATGCGAAAAAGAGGTAAGTTATATGAGTATGTAATATGTCCTCTTCGCGCACATTACGTGCAATATTATTTACAAACATTATTTCTCCTATTTCATATCCTGTAGAATTTTTATACGAGGGTTGGAACTTAAATAATGGCAACTAACTATCCACAACCGATACAAAGGAGTTGTATGTTTGCATCTGTTGCTGTCCTTCAAAGTAGTCACCAGCGTTGTGTAGAACCCGTTTCCAGTGATGTGGAAGGCGTAGTATACCGTTAGCAGAGCCTGTTGTGTTGATGGTGCGAATGAAGCGGTCTACCACCTGGTGCAAATGGAGCGATCTACTGCCTGTCTAATCTCTGGAACAGTTTTGAAGCGAATGCCTCGAAGCCAAAACTGAAACGCCAATCCAACAATGGCGTCATTATGGGTCGTCGCGAAAGTCGAAAGTGCGTCAGAGCCCCAGTATGGTGAAAGTTATGGTGACTCTCATGTACGACTGTGATGGTGTTATCCTAATGCATTACGTTCCTCCACGACAGACCGTCAATGCACAGTATTACTGTTCGTTTGAGGAGCATCATCTGCGACCAGCTTTGCGAAAGAAGCGGCGACACTTTCTGTGCAACCCACCCATCATATTTCACGACAATGCGCGGTCGAATTCAGCGCAAGCTGTGGCTGCTCTATTCGTTCGATGCGAGTGGGAAGTACCGTACCATCCACCATACTCCCCGGACTTAAGTCCTTGTCACTTTGATTTGATTCCGAAGACGAAGGAACCACTTCGTGGCATTCGCTTCAGAACTGTTCCAGAGATTAGACAGGCAGTAGATCGCTCCATTTGCACCATCAACAGAACAGGCTCTGCTAATGGTATACTACGCCTTCCACATCACTGGCAACGGATTCTACACAATGCTGGTGACTACTTTGAAGGACAGTAACAGGTACAAACGTGTAACTCTTTTGTGTCGGTTGTGAATAAATAGTTGCCACCATTTAAGTTCCAACTCTCGTATTTCAATGAACCTAAACGACGGACTAATTGTTACGAAATGAAGTTAATGGTTTTCCATTTTACGATTTAATCAAGCCAATCACGTTGAAGAACGGCGCAACTCCAAATATAAATCACTTTAACAGAGCAGTTTTAAATCCACAGAAAATAATATACAACAGCAATGTTAACGAAATTTAAAGGTATGGCTAATAGCAAGAGAGACCCATGCGCTTTCGTTTCGCCTTGTATAAAACTTAGTCGAATAGCTGCCTTGCCAGTCACGACTATCGGAAGCTCTCTTTCTTTGACATTGCAATTTGGTCGTCACTCCGTGCCACTCCTGAAGGTGCCGCACTATTGCTTGCTGCTTCACCTCTTACTCATTCCACTGCGCCGTTTTCGCACTCTTAAGAAGCTGCAGTGGGGCGGAGCGAGTCACAAGCAGCCGGTGCGCGCGCCATGTTTAAAAGCTGTACGTTCAGAAGATCATAACTGGGTCACCGGCGTCAGCCCTGCAACGTCTGTTGCTCTGCTTGCATGCCTATGGCATCTCATCTGTTTTGCTCACCTGTAAATATCATTCTCATGCTGACGACTTCCAACTATGCTGAAGTGCGTGATCCAAAGATATCAGTATTGTCATCGTCCAGATTAATGGCTGTCTGTCTCCAGAGTTCAGACGAGTATAAAATAAATGCGAAAAGTATTTCAATAGAAATTAGTTCTAAATTCCACGAACGGTTCACTCCTGTGTTTCTCGACGCTGTACAAACACCGTATGCGAACCCACCTCTTCAGCCGAGGTCGCTAATGCACGCCTGACCGGTGGCGCTAGACTCAGAGGTTACCCCGTTCTAATCCTGATGGTGAATGAAATGCACTGCCGGTATATGGCCGGCAAGGCCAGGAGAGAAGAGACGGTAGCGTGAAGTTCCTGATTACCACTCTTTCTGCCCATCTCATGGATGAAACTGCATGCGTCTGCGAAGTGTCTCATGAAGTGAGGGCACGTCCGTCCGGCGGATGGATACGTTAAGCTCGGCGGCCTCGAGAAGTGTAGGCTATGAGCCGGCACCAGCTTTTACCCTCTCCGATCATCACCATCATCATCATTATCGTGCAATACGAAGATAACGCTACACTGTACACGCATCCGTTACACTCACCTAGACTCTACAAATAAACGTACGAGACAACGGTCACATCTCCGCAAGGCAGGGATAAATATGCGAGGAGGAAAGACACCCTTACCAACAGGTGAATGAACCCACCTCGTGGGATATCGAGGCCAACAACGTTATACGACAATACGACATTTACATTTATTTCAAGTTGTCCTGGAAACATGTTCTCTCAGGATGGCAGCAGAGATCAGACACATGCCAATGACATCTCGTCGCTTCTACTCCGCCCGTAAATACAGTTTATATGGCGAGGACTTTACCTTTGTTTAAGTATTAGACCTGAAGTTATCAGTACTGCCACCGTCCAGATTAATAACGATCTGTCTTCAGTTTTCAAATGGTTCAAATGGCTCTGAGCACTATGGGACTTAACATCTGTGGTCATCAGTCCCCTAGAACTTAGAGCTACTTAAACCTAACTAACCTAGGGACATCACACACATCCATGCCCGAGGCAGGATTCGAACCTGCGACCGTAGCGGTCGCGCCGGTTGTCCGCATCTCGTGGTCGTGCGGTAAGCGTTCTCGCTTCCCGGGTTCGATTCCCGGCGGGGTCAGGGATTTTCTCTGCCTCGTGATGACTGCGTGTTGTGTGACGTCCTTAGGTTAGTTAGGTTTAAGTAGTTCTAAGTTCTAGGGCACTGATGACCATAGATGTTAAGTCCCATAGTGCTCAGAGCCATTTGAACCTATTTTTGGTCACGCGGTTCCAGACTGAAGCGCCCAGAACCGCACGGCCACACCGGCCGGCTTCAGTTTTCAGATTGGTACAAAACTTAATACGTAAATGCTAAAATGTCCTACGAAACTTTAGCACTTCATTAGTAATTAGTTCTGAATTCCATGAAGAATTGCCCTATGCTTCTCGACGGTAACCGAATACCGTATCCGTCTCCACATCCGTTGTAGAGATCGCTAATTGACCCCTGCATGAGGGCGTTCGATTCGGAGGGAAGCTGGTTTGAATCCTGAAGGTGCAAGGAATTTTCACTGCCAGTATTTAGCTGGAAAGGGGACAAGAGGTACTACGTAAAGTTCCTGACGGCCAGTCTTTGCTCCAATATCCTGGATTAAATTGCAAGACCTCTCCACAGCGTCTCATGAAAGAGTATGTCACACCGATGATGGTTACCTGTCCGTCGTACGGGGACGTTAACCTCCGCGGTCCCATCGACGCCATTCGGGATGGGAAGACTACGTACCGACACCGGCTGTCACCCTGTCCATTCTCCCATCGTCATACAACACAAACGTAACGCTGCACATACGCACACCCGTCACACTCAACTACACTTTGCAAACACACATACTGCGCCGAGCGGTTCTAGGCGCTACAGTCTGGAACCGCGCGACCGCTACGGTCGCAGGTTCGAATCCTGCCTCGGGCATGGATTTGTGTGATGTCCTTAGGTTAGTTAGGTTTAAGTAGTTCCATGTTCTAGGGGACTGATGACCTCAGATGTTAAGTCCCACAGTGCTCAGAGCCATTTGAACCATACTGCACGACTGTCACATATCCGCAAGAAAAGTGGGCAATGAATACAGAGGAAGAACACTCTTTCCGACAGGTTGCTGAACCCAATCCATGGGGTATCCCAGTCGACAAGCTATTCAGTCGCTTGAATGTTAAAAATTCATGGTTGAAATTGTGGTGTCACCGCCAGACACCACACTTGCTAGGTGGTAGCCTTCAAATCGGCCGCGGTCCGCTAGTATACGTCGGACCCGCGTGTCGCCACTGTCAGTGATTGCAGACCGAGCGCCGCCACACGGCAGGTCTAGAGACACTTCCTAGCACTCGCCCCAGTTGTACAGCAGACTTTGCTAGCGATGCTACACTGACAATTACGCTCTCATTTGCCGAGACGATAGTTAGCATAGCCTTCCGCTACGTCATTTGCTACGACCTAGCAAGGCGCCATTACCAGTTTATATTGAGATTATCATTCATGTATCAACAAGAGCGATGTTCTCCAATTATGGATTAAAGTTAAGTATTCCAGCAGCAACGTACCTTATTGGCTATATTAATTACATTGTCATTTTCCAGACCTCACGCCAGCCTGCGTGAGCTTAAAGGCGTGCATTTCGGCCTCCTCTAGCAACACGGTGTTGGATCTTCTGCCAACACAAAAGAAATTATATTTATTATTATGATTTTATCTCAAATAATTTTGAGATAAATATTATTACTATGTTCTTAGCAGCTATGACTACATTTACATTTCTTCCGTGTCAGATACTGGTGAAGAACTTGGATGTGTCTTTGGATGAATCCTTCAGCTGGGCAGAAATTATTGTTGCCACATGCAGCAAAACTTCTGCTTGACTCTTGCCCTCCAGAAATTTCGGAACCTATTTCCACAGGATGCGAAACGTAAATTTGTGCAATTACTCTTACTCCCGAACCTCGTCTATTGCTATGTGAATCAGAACGGTACGAGTAACGAAAATTCTCTACAGTTAGAACTAATCACGAATGTATATACGAGACGTGATTCGGAAGTTTTGAGGGTGGATCCGCTACTGCTTACTGGTTTGGCGGACAGGTACACGGATTGAGTCATTGCCTTGTCCTGCGTTTCCTTTATTCAGTTCGTTGTGGCAGGTAGTTGAGTGCGGGTCTGTTGCCAGATTCTGTCTGCGTGAAAATAGACGTAAAAACGGAGCAACGAATTTGTGTGAAATTTTGTTTTAAAACCGAGAAATCAGCTTCTGAGACTTACAGACTATTAAAAACAGCTTTTGGAGATAACTGAATGAGCCAGTCAAATGTTTTTGTCTGGTTCAACAGATTTAAAAATGGCCGCGAATCATTTGAAGATGAACCACAGTCCAGCCGTCCTTCCACCTCAAAAACGAATGAAAATGTTGTGAAAGTTCGCGACTTAGTGCGCTCTGATCGTAGCCTTACAATTAGGGAGATGGCTGATGAACTTAAGTTTCTATGCAGTTCAGGCAATTTTACCTGAAGATCTGAACATGCGTCGAGTGTCCGCAATATTCATTGCAAAAGTTTTGTCAAGTGACCAGAGATAATACCGCCTTGAAGTGTGCCAAGACCTGATTAATGGGACTAAAAATGACCCAAATTTGTTAAATAGGGTAATTACAGGTGACGAATAGTGCGTATATGGATATGATCCTGAAACCAAAGCACAGTCTTTGCAGTGGAAGACTCCAGGTGCACCACGACCGAAAAAAGCAGGCAAAGTCGGTCGAACGTGAAGACAATGCTGGTGATTTTTTTCAATTCTACCGGTATTGTGCACCATGTACTCCTGGAGGACAGACAATTAACCAGAAATACTACAAATGTATCCTTGAGCGTCTGCGCGAAAAGGTGCAGAAGAAAAGGCCTACATTGTGGAAAGACAGGAGTTGGGTGCTACACCATGACAATGCTCCGGCTCATCGTGTCTTCTGTATCGTTGAATTTTTGACCAAATTCAAAACTCCTGTGCTTCCACAACCGCCATATTCCCCTGATTTGACCCCTGCGGACTTCCTAAACTAAAATTTTCGCTGAAAGGGAAGCGATTTGATTCGATTGAAGACATCCAGGCAAATACGGAGAACATCCTCAACACACTTCAGGAAAAAAATTTCCAGGCATGTTTCGAAAAGTGGAAACACCGTTGGAGTCGGTGTGTTCAGTCAGAAGGGGAATATTTTGAACGAGGTACTACCATTGTAAAACTACAAGCCCATTCTTAAAACTTTCCAATCACATCTCGTAAGCTTTACATATATAACGTCTGTCTGTTTGACCATTTTAGTCCTCGACGGGGCCAGTTACAATGAACGCAGCAAGATAAGTTACGTGACTACCATACGCTATGCGTAGTTCGTCGACTCCTCAGTACGCTTGCAGCAAGTGCTTCGCTTCAGACATTAAGTATCTGTCAAAAAAAAAAAAAAAAGTTCCAAAGGCTCTGAGCACTATGGGACTTAACATTTGAGGTCATCAGTCCTCCAGAACTTAGAACTACTTAAACCTAACTAACCTAAGGACAGCACACACATCCATGCCCGAGGCAGGATTCGAACCTGCGACCGTAGCGGTCGCGCGGTTCCAGACTGAAACGCCTAGAACCGCTCGCTAGCTCTACCCATCCTTAAAACGTACAAATTCTCAAAGTCTTTCTATATTCCTACTGTTCGCACTTCCTTTTGTTAATCTCGTAACTTTTTCCTCAGAAAAGTTAACTTTTATTTCCAGTTTCCCTCTGTCGAAGAGTGAAGGAGATGC